>NC_135504.1:72916900-73227942 GCF_052857255.1 Amblyomma americanum | reverse complement strand
TTGCTCCTCAATGTCTTATTTTTTCCTCTGTGCTTGCAAATGTGTTTAAGTGTCGTTATGGTTTACACTAGGAAAAATTGTGAAGGATGATCCTGGGATGTCCCTGGGTGTCACTCATGCCTGCACTGCTAGTGTTGCAATACACATTCATTGTAGATGTAACATTTCTGTGTAGTGTCCATGTCCTTGTACTTCCGTTGCATTCCACATGTGTTCCACTGTGCTGTGTTATGTCGGAGTCCCTGATGTGCTACTGTCGGCAAACCTTCCCGGACCCACTTTGCTGCATTGGAGACAATGCCTTACCAAGAGCGCCTTTCATTCTGTTGAGTTTGTTCCCATCTTTTTCTTGGGATGTTTTGTTCTGCACTGCTCCAGCTGCCTTCAGCAACAGGACTGAGTATAACTGGACACTGTACAGTGCCGCGAGAAGTGTCTTTAAAAACAACCATTCGCTGAACATTTCATTTGTGACATGCATTGGCAAACCAGTGACGGTGCCTTTGTCATGCAGGCAGGCTGTCAAACACTGTGGCAACCAAGTCAACTTGCCTACAGGTGCTTGTTCTGTGCGAGTGAAAGCATGTGCAACTGAGAGCTGGTTTGACATTTTTGCATTTATTAGGGGTTTTCTCTGGTGATGAGAAATAATTAGGTGGCCAGCACAGGCAGTCATAATGCTCCGGCTGAATCCCAACAAATATTTGACCTTCCATTGCTTTGTTATGTCACTATGCCAGTTTCAGTAGGCTCTGGTTGCTTATTATGGAGCAACATTTTGGGCTGCTGTGAAACCCTTGTCCCTTTCTTTATGTACAAAAAGCCATGTCAGTTCAAAGCCTGAACTGAAAACACCGAAACTAAGTTTTGCATTCTCAGTCAATTAGCAGCTGCCTTGCTATGCAACATAAGTATGAGCTGCGCTTTTTGACAGTGACCTTGTCAGTCATGTTTACTGACCCGTATTTATCTGTGAATGTGCATCGCATGACTATTTATTTTGCATGCAGTCAGAAATGTGGTGCCATGTTTGTTTGTTTTTTTTAACTCTAGTGATTGTTACCATGTGCAGGGCACATGCAGACTGTGTAGTCTTGTTTTTAGTGCATTGCAGATTCACTTGCCTTCAGTTGTGTTACTACCAATTATTGGTGCATTTCTGTGCTGCAAAGCATTTCAAGTTTCCTTACCAGACTGTGATAAAGATTGGAAAACAAGTTCTGTGTTTCAGTGTTTTTATGTTGTGTAATCGGGCTTCTGTTTATTTTCTCGTGTCCCTGTAAAACTAGCGTTCGATACCAATTCCTCTGCATGTTTAATCAAGAAACAAACCTTTGTCTTGTTTCGGTTTTGTCCCATGTAGCAGCTATCAAAAGCAATTCCAGTGTGTTCGTTTTCCATTTAACGTTACAGCAGTACATGTACCTACTTTGTTGTGTCATTCACATGATGCACTTCTCTGCATGCGATCTCTTTAAAGCAAAAATAATTTGGACTCTGCATGTTCGGTGCGAAAGATTTCTCTCATCTCTTTAGATGCAACAAATAGCCCAAGGACTGGAGGGTGCTTGGCATGCCTGGAGGTATAATAAACCGGACATTTTTCTTGGTACTGTCTGCTTGTTTGTTTTAAATTCCTGGATCACTTGATCACATGCAACGTTTGCCTTAATAAACTGGTTATTGCCTCTAGCCAGATAGTATCAGCCTCATCAAGCAAAATACCACAGGGAGGTCAGGTCAAATGATGGCTTCGCTGGTTCAAATATGGGTCAGTTTTGCTCAAAAGCAGGGGAGTATAATTGTTGCTGCATTACATACATTATTATGATTAACTTGTTGGCCCTTGAAGCTCACAATTGTGAACCCTGCAATTGTGACTGTGAGAAGCTGGAAATCTATAGAGAGCTATATGCTGTGATAAATTTCCTAAAATGAACATTGGCAAGGTGCTGCAACTGCTTAAAAAAAAAACCTGCTCGTTACAAACATGTTCACTTGGATTAGGGTGCAGGCTAGTTAGTAATGCATGCCAAGGTCCACAACTTTCTGTGGCAGAAAATTAAAATTCCGCGACTTTAGAACAGTCTCCGCGCATGAATGCAACTCGCGCTATATTTCAAAACCAAGGTATGAATGCAATGTGATTTTTTTACCCCCGAGGTTTTCAAGGTAGCTAAAGTGACCTTCGCCACGAGGCTTCAGAGTCACTAGGAGAAGCCAGAATTTAAACTTGCCTTGGGGCAAAGTGCGCGGTGTGCAAAGGAGAAAGTGGGTATGAATATAGAAAGAAGGCTGTGTGAGTTGTTGAGAAAGAGCAGGCACTGAAAGCAAAAAGACGTGCGCAGGGCTGGGCAGCTCAAATCCGCCCCAGTGCATTAAAGTATCGGAGGTTATGCTGTGCTCGATTGCGGCGTGCGCAACTGAAGCGTTGCCTCTTGAATAACGCCGCCATGTTCGCTGCTTCTTTAGCATGCCGTCTGCGTTTTCGGAGGGGGCCATCGGCTAGTTCGAGATTGCATTATAATCGTAACATTTCTTTTAAATTTCTCCCGAGTTCTCAGACGCCCTTGTCGCATAATATTAATGCAAATAAGGTAGTCACTTTTCCATGATACTGCCGTTCCAAACTATGTCTATAGAAACAATAGCACTAGTAACGAGAATGCCATCTATCACACAATTCTGCTAAAAATGCTTAAATCCTAATTTTTTGCAGAATCACGGGAAACTACGGGTTTTACGGGTCACTTGCCCAACATTAAAAATTCAACACCAGAAAATTCGACACACAAGCGCCGACTTCCGTCGTCTTGTGTCGCACTGTAATACTTCACACCACAAAAACATGCTCCTCCCATTGGTTACAGGTTAGTTACTTATTTGCGTCACAACCGAGCAAAGTCAAGCCTGTGATCCTTTAGAGCACGCAGCCGCCTAAACAGCACCCATCTGCCTGCCTTTCTTTGCTTTCCCTACACCACCCAGCTCTTTCAGTGCCTTCTCAACGACCGCCTTCTCCCCAAATCCACCAGCCACCTCTGGGCAGTTGCACGCTGCGTGCTTTGCTCCCAGGTCATTAAAAAACTGGCTTCTACTAGCAGCTCTGAAGCCTAGTGGCAAAGGTTACCTTAGCTACCTTTGGCGGAAAATAAAAAATTTGTTCTATTCACACCTTGTTTCTGAGCATAACGCGAGGTGCATTCTGAAAAATCCTATGGTGTCTCATGGGAAATTTTGCAGTGTTTTTGTCCTCAGTTCGTGGAATTTAAAATTTTATGGTAAAAAAAGTTTGGAGTCTTAGTATGCATCACCAACTAGCCCGCACCCTAACTAGGGAACCGAATCAATTTTCCAGTTTTTTCGTCGATAAATGAGTTTTGCTGCCGTATAAACGTCAGCATAGCCAGAAAAAGCCAGAGGGTCAATTTTCCCTGAAAACAATAATTGCATTATAATGGTAATCATTCTTTCGTTTGAAATCCACTTTGGAAATTTCCCCGGATACACTCCACTCCATGTTTTCGCAAGCTTGTATCAAGTTCTCCAAGATGACCACCTCAGAATCTCTTCCCATGCGCCAATAAACACACAAGGCCGACTATGACGTGAGCAATGCTCCTCTAGACCTTTATTACAGAGCTCGTGCTCTGTCATGGCCCACTCGTAACAGCCCTTCAGATGGGAACGACCACTGTGACGCCATTTTCCACACGCTATGTCACAGCTCCTTTCAGTTGTGCCAGTCCTAAGCTCTCTTATTCTGTGCCGCTAAGAAGAGCATGCACTGTACACATCTGAGCAATTTATTGGTTCGAAATGCCCCAAGTCCTGGCAGCAAGACATGAACGCTGTGATCTACTCTTTAAAGAGGGTTATACACCAAAGTCTGAAACTAATGCTACACAGCTCTGGCACACACAGTCCAGTGCTACAGTGAAGGAAAAAAAAAGGTGGCACACGCAAAAGTAACCAGCCACTTGACGATAAGTCAACGCAAAGCCAGTGCAGTGTGTACCCATTGCTTTCTGCTATGACCGCAGCTGATGTGTTCTACGAAGTCATTGTCCCCATGCATGTGCTCAGGTTTTGTCGGCCAAGCTATGAGAACTGCTTTGTTACCGGTGCTTAGCAATGAGTCGTGCAGAGATTACAACTGGCTAGCTGCAGAGGGAAACTGCATGGATTGCGCACACAGGCCTGTCATGCATGGCAACTCCGCCTGTAGCTTCACGTTTGTCAGGTTGGCATTCCACAAGACAATGGCATCTGTATCATTCACACTTGCTACGATGCCGGGCACCTCACAACTTTCAGCTCTCTGTCTCGCATATAGACGCCTCCTACTAGGAGCAGACCAAAAATAAAGAAAAATGACACCTGTGGACCCTTAAAAAACTATCACCCACCTGTCTGTCAAACACACATATATATATATATTGTATTGCTACATACTATCACTGCTATTGCTTCTTGAGGTTGCTAGACCAGAGGGTGCGAGCTTTTATTTCCCATCGGTTAGGTTTCAGTGCAGCACAAAGTGCAAGCAGAAAGTTGTACAACCCTAATTATGTAATATTCAAAACGAGTTTGCAATACTAAAATAAAGTGGACAAGACACAGACTGCAGTCCATTTTTTCTACCACTTCAACTTTACATACCCTGCGACAGACTGCTTTGGATTCTTGGACTAGAGGAGGAACGAAAGGATGCCTTGCACAACGGCATCGGCGCAATTTCAAGCTACCTCTTGCTAGGGCTTCATTCATGCAAGAATTCAGCAGTAGCAGGATAAAACAATTCTCATGATGGTGGGCACAGTATTAGGAACCTCAGTGACAGTGCCCATCAGAAATCACTACACAACTTTGCTGTGTACCCACAGCACTGCGAAGAAACAAAACAGACGTTTGTTTACATGTTTTACTAGTACTTTACAGACAAATTACTATAGGACACAAACTACTTCACCTAGAAGCTCTATGTACACATGCGTAGCATGTACAGTACATGTTCCAAAGCCCACTTATAGAGGCTACCGAAAATGCATCACAGCACACTGATACACATAATGTCTCACACACGAAAGCGAGACCAACTATATTAAACAGACTAAGACAAGGCCTAAACGAACACTCGTTTGCAATTTACAAATCCTCTTCAGTGGAGAGGCTCACTAATGCATAGATAAGTTCACCACTTCGAGGATCACAGTCTGTGAAATCTATGCACACACTTCCTATGTGTGCGCTATGCAGATCTGTGCCATTGGCGCTCGTGGTGGAACTCTGTGCAAACTGCGGGGCACAATGGTCCGCTCCCTTCCTGAGCAGTGAAGAGACTGCACGTGACTCTGCACACTTAATCACCTACTTGGCGCAACTGTGCACAACCAAGTGTCGGAGCACAGCCTGTTACAGGCAAGTTATTTTTTCACTGGCAGGCGAAAACAGCATTTCTGCATTGCCTCGTGAGCAGTGTCATATGCCGAGAATGTACTCCTTGCTCCTGGTAAGTCACCTCTAGCTGCAAGTGAGCTTGGAAGCAGAAGAAGCCAGTCTATAGACATCAGGGGTAAGCACCTTTCCGTTTGCCACAGTGGCACCCACATGAACGGGGCCTACCGTGTGCGACGATGGAGCTTTGGAAAGCTCCACTTCCAAGACTAAAAGGCATGCCACCAAACAAACTAACCTGGCTGCAGACATCGGGTGCAAGGCAAAAAGCCGCTCCCCATCACAACAGCAGCGTTAACGTAATATTTTGCTCTACCCACTTGCCAGACAACCACCGTGACTTAAAGGGTGGCCAAGTTCCAGGCAAGGGTTGCCAACAAGGAGCCCCTGCACAAAACCGCCCTCCTGTGGATGCAGAGACCAATCTGTGCCCTGCAATCGTCTCGGTCCATTGAATAGATTGTGGATGTGGAGAAGTCACGGCACAAATCAGTCTCCGCTCTCCTGTGTAGTTGTGGTGGCACGCAGTCCGTGCCTGAGGCGCAGCATCTCGCAGGCACCCTCGTAGGAGGCAAAGTAGCACGAGGTGGTGGCCATGGCCTTGAGGGCACTGGGCAGGTAGCCCTTGAAGTAGCCCTGCACCCCCTCCTGAGTCAGGATGCAGCGGATGCAGTGCACAAAACCCCGTGTAGCGGCCAAACCGCACACCCTGCGCTGTGAAGCCCTGCACCTGGTGGAGAAAGGAGAGAGGGGGGGCCATCACTCAAAACTCTGGTGATCCTCGGTGGATCGTTTGAATGCGTAATATCCGAGATCAACACATGAAAGCTTGTTACACCCGAAGTGGCAACTTAGGTTAATCCATTATATTTGAGGTTACACATGAAAGTTCGTTATATCTGAGGTTAACACACATTACAGTGTCACACGTGATGGCAGTCGCTCTACTGCTCACACATTAATAAGGACCAGAAGCCGACCCTGCCCTCTTCCATAGCATCCTAAGCAATGCCTGTGCCATGGCCCCAACTCGGCGAACCGTGGTGGAGGCACAAACTTACTGCAAAGGCAAGGATAGTTCTCATCGTTCAGCTACAGCGTTAAGAAGGTTTGGCCTTTATTTTTCCTTTTACAATTCATAGTTTCTTTGGTTTCGTGTAGCCGTCAATGCTGGTGTCCCATCCCCGTGACCCGTTTGTCCCACTATCATTGTCCTGTCTGCATGCCCCAAGTTCTTTACGTAACGGTGCAAGATCAGGTAAATTTCAACCAGTACCAAGTGCCATTCTGAAATCTTGCACAATATTTGCCTACATGCTTAAATGAATAGGAAAATTATGCATAAATGATACAGATACACAATTTTAGACTATTCAAAACAGCTGAATACTGAATAGCTGGATACAGACTGGATTCCAAGAGAAGGCAAGCGTAGCAGAGGGCAGCAGAAAGTTAGGCGGATGGATGAGATTAAGAAGTTTGCGGGGATACGGTGGAGCAACTGGCAAAGTACAGGGTTAATTGGAGAGAAGGGGGAGAGGTCTTCGCCCTGCAGTGGGCGTAGTCAGGCTGATGATGGTGATGACTCTCAACACTGCAGTGGTAACCTCGTGGTTTGGGCATCCGCCTCGCACGCGGGAGGTGCAGGGTTTGATTCCCGGTGCTGCCGGGTTACAATGAGCACTAGCTTTAGCCTGTACTGATGTTCAGTTTATCTGGGCTGAAATTCTATTGATATAGGCCTTGGACCCTCCCCTGTGTAGATGAAAATACCTTGTGCCATGGTGCTCTTTGGCCGAAGCTGCACTTGCGCCACAAAAGCATCATCACGAATACTCTGAACGGTAAATGCACAAAACAAATGAATAGCAAACAATTCACAAGCTATTTTAAATATTTCCAGACGACTACTACACAGCAATGTCCGCGAAAGCTATCACAAGCTTACTCGCTTAGTGTGCACAGCAGCTGTAGCCCGTGATATTATTACCGCGTTAGTTTCACCTCCACCAAATATTGCAGGGTGGTAGTTCAGCAGCAGGAACAATAGGCTGTACACAGAAGACACACCGGAAACTAGCACTAGCTGCAGCGTCCTTGTCGTTGTCGACTGCCCAGCAACAGAACAACGTCCTCTCGGCTTCACGTGTGTGTACCGTAACAATATGGCAGTGAAAATGCCATCGAAGCATCTGCACCAACACTGCAGCAGATGTGTGTTGTGAACAATGTCTGTTAGCACATTGCTTGCTCAGAAGGCACAGATGTGTTGGCATCAAGGTAAAAGTGCTTGCAATTTTTTTACAATGGCAGCTTCCGCAGCATGGTGACCAAGAAACAAATAAATGTTGGCGTTTCACTTGTTGCAAGCGAGATATGTACTTTATTTTATTTTTATTTATCTACAGAATACTGGCGACCTTCCTTTCGGTCTAAGTAGGAAGGGCACCAATATACAACATATTTACTTGCATAATTTGCGCCCTGGTGTAATTTGTGCACTCCTTGTTTGTTATCCAGATTTATAAAAGAAACTTCTAGAGTCGAGCCCACATATAACGGCTGCAGTTATAGCGAACGCTCGCTTATTACGAATGAAGGCGATGCTACCGTCAAAATATGTATTACGGCAATGGCATTGCATCTCAGATACAATGAGCAAGTGAGGCCACACAACTCGCTTACAGCGAACGAGGATGTCCTGCAAATTCAGCTAGGAGGTCGAAAACCTCCGTTTCTTCCCAGGTGAAACTCCTAACTTGTCCAACTGGTTTATGGAACAAATACTCAGTTGATTTCAAATGGAACCAATTAATACTGAGCTGGTTCTCAACTGGTGAAGTTGGAACTGGAAATTTGTTCCAAACACTAGCTGGACCAGTTGGGATTTTCACCTGGAGAGTGATGAGCACCTCCATGACACCTCTTTCCCCCTTTCTGGGGAAACAATGCAACCATCCAAAAGGGGAAAAAATAATACAGGATGCAAGAAACGCCGACTACAGATGCTGCAGTCAAAAACGCATGCCTTGGCGCCTTGTGCTGGAGAAAAGTGCAGTATGCGTTGCGTTACTGTCGTGCGCACGAGCAAGGAGGCTCAGTGCTTCGGGAGCTACATTCTGGTGCGCTATAGGCACGACGCACAGGCCTGGATGATGCACAACATTTTTTAAAGCGAAAGCTTTACTAGGCCCTAACGTAGCTTGTCCGGCGTGTGTTTCATATACCCTTGAACCAAGGAGCGGGAAAAGAGGACGAGGCCACTGCCATGCTGCATGTGTTGGCATTGACAACATTGTGGCAGAGACGTGGCACTGAAGCTATAGAGGACCGCAGCTTCGCAGGGAGGCGCTGCAGGCGCCAGCGAAAAGCGCCCTATCCAGCCGACTCCTCACAATTGACCGGGCAGACCGGTCACCCCTCCCATTGAGGAGTTGTGCGAGTAGTACTCTTTCTTTTCTTTTATTTTTTGAAAAAGGCCAGTTCTGCACGTGCTTCGCATGCGTTGGCCTGCCTAGAAATGTGTATGCGCAGTCGCGTGCTATTTCCCTCGTGCTTCAATGCTGACGAGCTTCAGAGGTTTAGGGAAATGTACAGGTGTGATAGAAAGAAATGCGAACAGCACGGTGCCCACGCGCTGCGCAGTTGAAATTTATCTTGAATGCACTTAAACCTGGGTGACAACAAAAAGATGCTAAAGTGGTACATTATTGTATCATGGATGTCTCTAGAGCATTTGTGTTGCGAAACAAGTATAATCGTGACGGAAATAAATTGCAACAGCGGAGGATGTAGGTGTCGAGCTGTTCGCATTTTCTATCGCAAGATGTAGGTTCAACGAAAAAGGAAATTTTTTTTCGCAGTGCAAACTTGAAAAATGTAGAAGTGTTAGTGGATCAGGTCCACTCCATGGAGCACATTCTTGACGAAAACACCGTTACCGTAACGGAAAAATGTGTGTCACAAGTAAATTACAAGATCATTGAAGATGTGGAATTCGAGGTAAATACTTTTTTTTTTTTTTTGGCACGGTCATTTTCGCTAAATACTTAAAGGGACACTAAGGAGAAATTGAAGTTGGCTTGTATCGACTGAATACCAGCTCCTGATCACAACAACGCTGCTCTTACTGAAAACAAAGCTCTTGTAAGGTAGAAAATAGCAAGAACCAAAATACAGGTATCGCCGCCACAGGCCAATCTCGCAAGTACAAGCGTGAAGATGTAGGACAAGAGGCGCCACCTTGGAGGAATTTTTCTTCCTATCTCTGAGGCTGACAAAGGAAGGTTGCGCGGTTCAATATTGAAGTAAGTTTTGTTTTAAAACCGATAGTGCACTTTTTTTCACACACGGAGGGCAGAAGAAAGACAACCTGAATGTTGGAAGCAATGAAAACCGATGCTTGGCGGCGCCGCAGGCAGCCAGGAAAGTTTCGATTTTTTTATGGCGCTTCGTGTTTGTGAGCTTTGCGTGCCCATGGTTTTGTTTTTGACGCGTCTCAATATACAGGCGCCGTACAGCATAGGAACGCCAAGTGCCGCTTCAAGTGCTAGTTAACCTTTGAAGGAGCCTGTTAAGGCTGGTCAGATGATCGCCATAGTCGATGAAAAACTATGATGGCACGATGGTCGGTGATCGTACAAGGCAGTTCGCAGTATAAAGAGCACTTGTGTCTTCGCATGCTCGCCCGACGAAACATTCCCGGCTGTGCCAGTCAACTCCAAACTACTTAAAGGAAATGGTTTATTAGGATCGGGAGACAAGGTAGAAGGCAGTTAAGAAAAATTGCTGATGCCCTAACTCTGTTAGGCCGATATACGTAGCGAAAGCACGGTGATTTCTGCATCGGAAGAGTGCATTCACTAGATGCGCCTTTATTACTGGATATACCATGAGCTGTCGTGGCGGTGTCGTAGCGTCTCCGCCTCAAACGCCAAAGCCCTGGTTCGATTCCGAGCCTCGGCACAGGATTTTTTTTTATTCATTGAGTGGGCGGGGGGTTTCAGTGGCTCTCATAGATGCCGCCACCGAATACGTTGGTTAGCGGTTAAGCGCAGGCTCTGTTAAGGCGCGTTTATGCTCCGGCATAACGCGAGCGCTGCACGGTGATGTCACGTCGGCCAAAGCGAGACCCTCTATACTCCAACTGCGCTTGACCGCCGACGCGTTCGGCGGCTTCGGCGCACTCTGACCGGACTGGCAGAGACTTGGAGCATGTCTCTATATCACGCCGAGTGCGCCAGCCGCCGCTAGCCCGGCCAGACTGATCCGGCTCCACGGCGAGGTGCGCGTTGTGACGTAATTCTATAGCTTCGGCAGTTGGGCGGAGCTGTTCTTTTTGAGCTCTCGGCTAATTTAATCCATTCACAGTACAGTGGAACCCCGTTCATATGTTTTTCACCGGACGTGGGAAAAAAAAACGTAACAGCCGGGAAAACGCAACAGTGAGGAAAGCTCCGAAAATGAATGAAAAAGGTGCAGTTTCAACTATAGACAATTTATTTCCACAGAGTGCGCTTAGGACTTAAAAAAGTCCAGAATGGTGGCTTGCCGTGTCTGCCACGAGCCTGCTTTGCTTTCGGGCCGAAGAGCGCGGCATTCCCCTCTATCTCGGCACGCTTCGAGACGATGCTGTTAAGCGTCGAGGGTGGGAGACCAAGGTCCTTGGCAATGTCGACTCTCTTCCGTGCTGGCTGCCTGTCGACTGCGTTTAATGCGTCCAGCTTTTCCTCAAGGGAAAGCGCCTTCCGCTTGCACGACGCCATCTAAGCACAAGTTCGACGTTCACGAGGCTTAATGCACAATGACGATAGCACGACAGAAGAGGAGTCGACCCGTCCAACAACCATGCGGCGACCGTAAAAGTGAGAGCATTTTTCACGAACGGCCACCTAGTGGCGGCCTCTCGAACTGGCGTGTTGCTTCTTGCAGCCAGTTCCATGGCCAAGCCCGGCCAAGTACGGCCAAAACTCGCCAAAAGTCAAAATGGCGCTTGGAACGCATTGCCTACTTCAGCCCAGGCATGTTCGGGGTGCTAAGTTGCGACGTATCATGCGGGAAAGTTTTCACAGTTACTACGTAACAGCGGGGTTCCTTATACATTGGATCCTATGGAAGCTATGCCAGGACCGGATGAAAACGACGTAGCAGCCGGGAAAATGCAGCAGTGAGGAACGTAACAGCGGGGTTCTACTGAACACATATGAAGGTACATGCAAGTGGGTGAGAGAGCCTGATACAGTGGACCCGTTGGGTCTAGCGGAAGCCGTTGAAGCGTTGTGCATCGGCTTTAGTTTCAAGCCGCCAACTTTAAAGGGCCCTTGAGCACCCATCCGTCTTTTGTGGCAAATGAATAAATAAATAACTTGGCCCTTGCAACCGTGGGAGACCTCGACACCGCCTGCTGCACCGTGCAACCGCGCCGCTCAAGGAATCACAATCCGCTGGCCCCAAAGCCCCGGCCAGCCTCCGATGGGCGCAACGCGCCGACCTTGTCCTGACTCCTCGCGACTCCCAGCACTGGGGTTATAATATTTAGTTTGCAACGGCTGCTCACGGCGGAAGGAGGAAACGACCCGCCGGCGCCTAACCTAACCGTGCTCCCTCAAAAGCATCGCATGCTCTGTGGGGCTGAGGTTGCTGAAATGCAGGCCGGAGTTTTTGCGAGAGCTACGTCGTCGTGTTCAGGAATGGGACCCATTGTAACGCTGGCAAGACGCCGGTGCAAACATAAACGAAGCGATGGTAGCGACTCCCGATAGATGCCTTCAACGTGTGGCGGCGGTAGCCTTCATTTCGGCAGCTGCTAGACCGCACCGCTAGCCACCAGAAATCACGGAGTCTACTTTTACGTCACGTTTCACGTCACTCCGTCCTATGATGTCATAAGAGTTCTCCGTGACGCCGTAAGAGTTCTCGAGTTTGAATCGGAGCGGCGGGAAAAACTTTTTCAACTTCGAATCCAAATTTCTTTGAACTAAATGCATCTTCCGCGCCCGGACAAGCGGCAACAAAGCCATGAAATGCCGAACTATCAGATTTTGGTAACAAAAAAAATGTGATAGAGTTCTCCTCAGTGTCCCTTTAATTTTGTTGGGTGGCTGAGCAGTTTGGTGCAGGCAACAATGTTGCCCAAATAGTTTCGTTCTGTTCTTCAGTGCATAATAATGAAAATGAAAGGCTGAAGAGAAAAACGAAACACACACGAAATGCACCTACCAGCTGCTCGCTTATGGCTAACGGAAAAATTCTCTAGTTTGGTTAATCACTACGACTGAGTTAAACGGTCGGTATATTTATTTTAATGCTGACCATAGCGCACGAGTATCCCCCCAAAAATCTATGTGCAGAGCCATTGCTCATATGCAGATACTCATTCGTGTGCAAGCAAACATTTTGACTACTTTTATTTTTAGAAATTTTTTACATGTAGTAAAGTCGCTTCGGAAAATTGAGCTGGGCGTCACACATCGGAACAATGAGGCGATCACGACCTTGTCTCACACGCGTCAGCTGTTGGTGTCAGTTTCCAAAATAATTTTTTGCATTACCTGACCAGCGGAGGGCTTTACTGGCAAAAAAAGTAAAAAGCATTTTTGTTAGCGTGACTCAACAATTTTTTTTTGGGGGGGGGGGGGGGGGAGGACATGGTGCAGTATCTGTCTCATATATCCACGGACACCTGAACCATGCCATAAGGGAAGGGATAAAAGAGGGAGTGAAAGAAGAAAGGAAGAAAGAGGTGTCGCAGTGGAGGACTCCGGAATAATTTCGACCACCTGGGGATCTTTAATGTGCACTGACATCATCACACAGCACACGTGCGCCTTAGCGTTTTGCCTCCATAAAAATGCAGCCGCCATGGTTGGGTTCGAACCCGGGAACGCCGGATCACTAGATCAATTCCGGATCAGTAACAATTCCAGACAAAAGTATTATTGAGCGGAAAAGAGTGCATGAATGCATTTTTTCATGTACTGGAAGATTTGACTGCAACTATCTCCGGTCTATACGTTTGCATTTTTTTTTTTACTATTAACGTTCTTGCTATCGTCAGCTGCTCCATGCACGCGATGGAAAACTTTTAAAAGACTTGGCTACACACTGAAAGGACAGACTATTACCCTCAATATTTCCATTACAGTACCTTGCAATTTAACAATATTAAATTTTTTTTCCAAGAATGTAGGACGTGTTCAAGAAATCTGTAGAATTCCACTGGGAGCTCTTGGCCATTGGTGTTAAGAAAACTTTTGTGGCAGCCCCCAACACAACAATAAGTTTCTCCACTCTTTGAACGTCGCTGAATTCCAGCCATGACTCACAACGAGCGGCAACCCCTCTTTTGTGCACTTGCGAGCAGGATGGCCCGTGCTCACAAGAGAATGCCAGCGGTGCGAGCAGCACACGTACCCGTCGAGACGTTGCCAATCAATGCACTCCGCCAGCGACGTGCCCAGACAGAAGTTTGGATATGACCACCAGAGGAGGGATGGCACTGGCGCAGCAGGGGCAAACTTTAGGTGGGCTTCCCTATACACTGTTGGCGTTCATTGCATTCATTGGCGTTGGCAACATTCAAGGCTGTGATGACTTTGAGGAAAGGAGTGGCGCATAACTGGCTCCCTGGGTCAGTGGATGCCTCAATCCTCTTTTAGACACATGGCAGTGGTGAGAGAGGGACGTGGGCAGTGTGCATTAGCGCTAACAACGTTGTGGCAGACACGCGGCACTGCAGCAATAGGCCGCAGCGTTCACTGGGCGACCAACCTCTCGAGATGAACCATTAATTTAACTGCCACCTGCCAGGGTGGCAGCGTGGGAGTTCTCCCTATCGAGTGTCTGGAACGCACTCAACATTAGAGACGCCAAGCCGCGTCTAGTTGCCCGATACACCACAGCTTTCGCTCTCTAACCAAGTTCAACAGTAGTTAAACCGCAGCTAATTTTTTTTCGACGACTGTTAATCCTGTTTCACATGCAAGAAAAAATGCTAGCGAATCCTGCCACCACAGTGTAAAAACCTGTTTTGAGTCGTTGCGGCGGCTCGAGTGGCAAGAGCGCTGAGGTTACAACAAGTTGGAAGTCTTCGCTGCGACGCGCCTCTAAATTCGCTTAGTCGCTTGCATGTGAACCCACCTTTACACTGTCGTCAGTGTAACAGTTACACTGCGTGACTTTACTTTCATATTTTTGGCTGCAACATTGGAAGTCCACTTACTATGAACCTCGCATACAACGAATGCAATCCGTGAGACCGTCAAATTTGTTGTAAGTAGGCTCGACTACACTCGCATATTTTACTCGCAAGGCAGTCTTAGGAACACCGTGTGCAGCTGTGAAAGGTGCACGTGAGGAGGGGGACGAATCGTGTGCCGTTTACCCGTCTCGTTAGCGCTGGCAGTCACTCCCTCAAGCAGCAGATGACGCTTGATGTGAAGGCGAAGCCTCTTAACGTGCACTGCTGCAGGCCTGAGAATGCTGAGCAAAGCCTCGAGGTGGACATCTACTCATCTTAATCTAAAGACCCCACCATATCACAGCATCCCGTGGTTCTGCACCTCAATCTTCTGCAGTGACTGGACTTAATACGTGTAGCTAGCCACGGCTACTGACCTATACCTGCACCATCATCATCAGCATTACTATGCCCACTGCAGGACAAAGGCCTTCACTACATCTCTCTAATTAACCCTGTCCTGTGCCAGCTACGGGCACTGTACCGCCGCAAACTTCTCAATCTCATCCGACCACCTATCCTTCTGCCGCCCCCTGCTACGCTTGCCTTCTCTTGGTATCCACTCCGTTACCCTTATTAAGGACCAATGGGTATCATGACTTCGCATCACATGCCCTGCCCAAGCCCATTTCTCTCTCTTGATTTCGACTAGGACGTCATTAACACGCATTTGTTCCCTCACCCACTCTGGTCTCCTGCTGTCTCTTAGTTTGAATGGATTAGCAGCTTTTGTGATGGCAGAGAGCCAACGCGCACAGAAAATGGAACTCTAAAAAGCTAGAAAAGAGTGAAAGATGAAAGACACGTTTTGCTGCCACTCGCTGTTTTCACAAACAGAAAGCAGTGACAGTACGGGAAATTTGTCATTGAACATTACACAAAATGAAAGATCAGGTGCCCGAATATTAGGGCAACTTATCGAGCATTGGCCGCTAAAATGCCTTAACTACATGAAGGAGACGCGCGAGATGGAAAAAAAAAACTAAACATGTAAAAGTAAACAAAGAAAACCCACAACACTTGACGTCATCCACTATGTCACAAGTCTGAATTAGAGTGGCAGGGAAAAATACTTAAACTTTGATATTCACAGCACCGAAGCATTTCCTGCGGCCAAACAAATGTTAACTCAGTCAAAAAAACCCTAGCTACTGGATTTTACTACCAACAAAAACCTAATAAAGTTGTCTTCTGTGCCCCTTTCAGCAGATTAAGTTTTAGTAAATTGTATTAAGATCAGAGAACTCCATACTGGCAGAAAAAGCACAAGCTCCCAAGCATATCCGCTTCCAAGCCAAGAACAGTGCCTCCAAGAAGCAGATGGAGCTGAAGGAAAAACTGATAAAATACTTTTATGAGTTTGTATATGGCCGGATGCACGTCTTTCACTCCCTATAGGTACTGGCACCAATCACCACCAGGCTGTTTGTTTGTCTGCACAGCTGTGGTCTAACCGCTGTTGGTGCTTAGGATGTCAAGATATCCAGTCAGAACGTTAGGAGAGCGTGCTGGCAAAGGTGTCCGCAACAACAGCCCTCGTTGCAGGCAGTGCCACAGTAGAGTGTTAATGTGCCTTGCAGTTGCGAGAGTAATGCGTGGGATGGTGTGAGGAAGGATTGATGATGAGAGGAATAAAGATTGGGAGCCATGTATGTTGGGTTGAGCGTTGCTTCACCAACGAAGTGTGACAATGCATAGACCCACCTGCAGCCTCTTCTTGATGAGATCCAGAGGGTAGACGAGCGTCTTGGACACAAAGCCTGACAGGGCACCGCAGGCGACACTTTGGCTTATCCCTGCGCAGGAGAAAAATGGAGGAATTCAAAAGCACAATGCTGGAGCAGGGAAATGAGGAAGGAGAATTACGCACAGGTAAAACAGCGCAAGTAAATGACGGACCAGAAGAATGACACAGGAAAAGCACCAACTCACAAACAAGGCCTTAATTGTGAGCCAGTGCTTTATTATTTAAAACTTATAGGAGGAACAGAAAGAGTTATGGTTAATGTCTCTTAGCAGCACATGTGGCTACAATTAACACAAAGCAACTGGGCTTCTTTAATGTGTGCTGACAGAGCACTGCCGTTCTTGCATTTCACCTCCATCGAAATGCGGCTGCAGCGGCCGGGGCTCGATACCGTGACCTTAGGACCATCAGCCAAATGCCAAAGCCACCTGAGCCACTGCGGTGGTTGCAGCAGCCAGAGTCAATGGGGTCAAAGCTTGTCAGTGCTTTACAGTGGGGTCCTGCAGTTACGTTCTCAGGTGCTCCCACAGAGAAGCCACTGGCATATGTGTTCCGCACCAACTCATCGAAGTATGTGTCACGCGAACTCCGTCAGCTCGCTTATATCTCGGAGTTTACTATCGACATCCGCCATGTGAAAGGTGCTACCAACACCGCCACTGATGCCCTCTCTCGTATAGCCGCGGTAGGCACTCCATCTCCCACCATCGACGGGGCCGCATTCTCTTCTGCCCAGCAGAATGATCGTGAGCTCGCTGCTTTTCGAGAGAACCCTCGTTCTCTCCGACTGCGGCTTGTGCCCCATCCTAGCTCGCCTGAGCCCTTGTGGTGCGATGTGTCAGCCGACCTTCCCCACCCTTTTGTTCCGGCTTCCCTACGTCGCCCCATCTTCCATTCTCTACATGATATATGCCACCCAAGCATTCGAGCTACTCAGCGCCTTCTCACCCAGTGCTATATTTGGCCCAGCATCAACGCTGATGTGTGTGCTCGGACGCGCCTGTGTCTGCCCTGCCAGACGACCAAGGTCGGTCGTCATACCAAGACGCCTTCCCGAGCCTTCCTACCACTTGGCCGTCATTTCGACCATGTACATCTCGACATTGTGGGCCCTCTACACGTGTCTTGAGGCTACCATTATATCCTGACCATGGTTGACCGCTTCACTCACTGGCTGGAGGCAGTCCCCATTCCTTACATCACTCGCTTCCCCCGTCTCTGTCTCCGTTTCCTGCTGCACTTGAGTACCTAACAGTTCGTGAGAGTAGTGGCAAGCCACACGCTCTGCGACACAAGTCATTGTTTTTGCGTCGCCGGTACCGCCACCACCATACACATGTTCCGACCTCGTGGCCAGCCGCGTCACATTCGACATTCCGCATGTATACGACGCCTTTCAGCGCACGTACGCTTCTTATAACGTCGTGCTTCTTCTAATGTCATTCTAATGTCGTCATCCAGCGAAATCCCACACTTTGCAAACACCCACATCACTAACGACATGCTGTGGGACCGCAGCACGACGGCAGGGCTAGAAAGGATGACAGCGCAAGTGTGAACGAGTAGTCCCGTGACTAATACATTTTCGTTTTGGAATGTGGCACAGGCACACCTGCACGGGGCAGCCGATAGCGGCTGGTGATAAACGGCGGCCGCTGGATAATGTTATCGTGTTCAACTACTCGAGGACAAGCTTAAACAACCTAGAAGTTTTTTTTTCCGAAAATATGATATGGAAGGGCCAACTAACGTTCGAGTCAGCTTACAATCGTGTAAATAGAGTACATGCATAGTGGAATACCTATGTGTGTTCTTTTTTATTTTTTATTGGCAGTCCAGATATAACGATAATCAGCTCTAACAACCGGATTTTCCAGTTTTCTCAGTATCGCTATAAGTGGACTGCACTCTATCACTCTGAAGAAGACTGGTCCCCAGTCAAAACGTCAGTAAACCCTTGTTACATTTTTAAGCGTGTGTCAGTCTACTTCAATATAACTTCTGGTTCACAGTACCTTCCTTGCAACAGTTATACATATATCCTTGACAAAACACATAAAAAGCTTCAGACAGACAGAAAAACACAATGGCTAGACACGAGGAATGGCCGCTATAAGTGCTAGCGTGCTAGAACAGCAGACAGAGATCCATATTTTTTTTTTTTCAAGCGTGCTTCCAGACTACTACGTTTTATTCTTTCTGCAGCTCCGGTTAAAGCGATACAGTCGGCTTATACTGTATTCTTTTTGCACAAAATGGTGAAATTTATTTTCAGCTGTATTTTCGCATCTTTTATATTGTATTGTTACTGATGCATGTCAAGTCTACAGGTTGGATTTTTCATTTTAGACTGAAAAAAAAAAAAACAGCAAAGACAGTTATGCCAAATTAATTTTCCAAATTAAATTAAAAAGGTCAACATTCCTGGTAAGTAAGCCATGGCTAGCAAGCTACCAAATAGAAGTCACGTGTGGTCTCTCAGGCACACACTGGCGCAGACCGGGAGGCCTTATCTCCTTGCCAAGCGTCATCTGCTAGCATAGCGCCATCTGCTAATGGACTGCTATCACTTGCTTAGGGTGGCTACTTTGTTAAGAAGGTATTCCCACTGTATGCATGATGCGTGTGTACAGTTTCGTGCCGACGTTGGCTTGTTACTGCTACAAAAATTGTCAGTGTCCTTACATACAGTGGACAAACCTCCTTAACCTAGTAACAGCCCTAAGCAAGTGGTGCCAATCTGTGTGATCAGACCAAACCAAGCACCAGATGATGCTTGATGTGAAGGCGAAGCCTCTTAACGTGCACTGCTGCGAGCCTGAGAATGCTGAGCAAAGCTTCGAAGTGGACATCTACCCATCTTAATCTACCGTCCCCACCATCTCACAGCATCCCATGGTTCTGCACCTTAATTTTCTGTTGTGACTGGACTTCATACGCACTCAGTGGCTAGCTAGCCATGGCTACTGATCTTATACCTGCATCATCATCATCAGCCTGGCTACGCCCACTGCATGACAAAGGCCTCCACTATATCTCTCTAATTAACCCTGTCCTTGGCCAGCTGTGGCCATCGTATCCCCGAAAACTTTTATGATCTAGTCCGCCCACCTAACTTTCTGCCTCCTCCTGCTACACTTGCCTTCTCTTGGAATCTACTCCGTTGCCCTTAGGGACCGGTGGTTATCTTGCCTTTGTATTACATGCCCTGCCCAAGCCCATTTCTTCCTCTTGATTTCGACTAGGGTGCCATTAAAACGTGTTTGTTAACGTTGATTACGCAAAAGTCCTAACGACAAGGGAGGAACAAAAAACAATGGGACAGGTGCCAACTTTCAACTGAGGTTTATTTGCCCAAACCCTTCCACTTTTATGAAGCACCTGAGCCGTATCACAGAAGCCTATCACCAAAACAAAAAACAATCATCATGCACACTATTTGCGCAGCTGCTGACTGGCAGGAAAACAACTCAGCACAATAGATCACGCTACTCGAAACAGATGAAGCAAACTTGTTGGACTGAGTACCAAGATTATCTGAGCGCACAAAAAAATCATTAACAAACCAAGAACGCAAATTCATCCATGCAATACAAAAGCGTGCTTGTCCAAAGCAATAATCAACCTTAGCTACAGTAGCTATGAGCCAATTAGCCCAAACCAGAGTATTTCTTACTGCATTTGTTCTCTGACCCACTATGCCCTCTTGCTGCCTCAAAGTTAAGCCTATCATTTTCCTTTCCATAGCTCGCTGCATTGCCGACAATTTAAGTTGAACCCTTTTCATTAGCCTCCATGTTTCTGCCCCTTAGGTGAGCGCCGGTAAGATACAGCTGCTATGTACTGTTCTCTTGAGGGATATACTATTTCAACACAAATTTTAGAAACACCGTTTGGCATATTTTTGTCTTTTTTTTTAGTGATAGCTACACTACGTCAGCACTTCGAGCCTTCAGCGTGGCACCCCTTGAGCTGCATGGCGGCGCTGTGGCTGGTCACGTGGTCGGTCACGTGGTGCGGAGCAGCTACCGGCGGCGCGGCGTGCCAGCAAAACCGAATTGGGGGGGGGGGTGAAAGAGTGAATCCATGTCCAGGAACGAAGATGAAGAATGAACGCCCACAGAAGCGGAGCGGCGAAAGACTGACTTTGCAATTCAACTGTGCGAGTTCCACTCGGCCAGGTGTAGCTATTGCGTCACTCCAGGTTTAACCAGAGCAAAAACTCTTTTGCAGTTCAAACCAAAAATGCCAACCTCTGGTTACAACCTTGAAGAAGGCCGGTGGCCCAGCAAATCCCGCATAACCACCAACGCTACATAGTATCTGGGTGGCACA
The DNA here is from genome assembly GCF_052857255.1 of Amblyomma americanum. NCBI lineage: Eukaryota > Metazoa > Arthropoda > Arachnida > Ixodida > Ixodidae > Amblyomma > Amblyomma americanum. The sequence continues at coordinate 73,207,165 of NC_135504.1, read as the reverse complement.
GCAGCAGTAGTAAAGTGGTACCCGTGACGTGGCTCTCCGGGTGTAGCAGCAGCTCCCAGAGGTGCACAAAGAAGTGGTAGAAGGCAAACTGGAATCCTGACAGGGGTCCGATCTGCAGTAGGGTGGGTAGCAGGCCGCGGTAGAAGGCCCGCGGGCCCTCCTGCCGCCACATGCAGCTCACCGCCTGGCCCACCGACCGGTACGTCTGCATGCACACACAAAATACCCCACATTGCCATGGATGCAACGACACTGCACCAAAAATTCACAGCAGCACCGCACCAAGAAGCACAACATGCCTGCTCACTCACTGAGGAGCAGGACCATGCACTCAACACCACTGCTGGTTCACTGCTACTGACAGGCTGGGCACAGTCGTGTCCTGCTTCCTTTTTAATATCCTGTCCATTCTATGCTCTCTGGTGTGTCATGATAGGCACAGATAAGCGACGCTACCAAGTGGAATTGGCTGCATAACAAGTTGTTCCACTTGGTAAAGCATCATCATCAGCCTGACTATGCTCATTGCAGGATAAGAGCCTCTCCCATATCCCTCCAACTAACCCTGTCCTGTGCCAGCTGCGGTCACCCTATCCCTACAAACTTCTGAAACTCATTCGCCCACCTAACTTTCTGCCACCCCCTGTTATGCTTGCCTTCTCTTGGAATCCACTCTGTTACCCTTAAGGAATGGCGGTTGTGTTGCCTTTGTGTTACATGACCTTCTTCTCGATTCTTTTTCTACTTTATTTGTTTATTTCATACTGCACATCATGTTACAGATCCAAGCAGAACAAATATATATGCAGATATTACAGATCCAAGGGCAACAAGTAAAAAGAACTAAAAAAAAGGCACGCGGAATGACTATGCACTGACATTCATAGTGTTGGTGAATTCCACTCGCTAATGGTATGCAGGAAAAAGGAAAAATTAAATGTGTCAGTTCTAGCAAAGTACGGGGTAAGTGAACCGGGTTGATGGTGACGTGTGATGCGTGTAGCTATAAATGATAAGTAGGGTGGAGGAGCAAGAGTCAATTTGCTAGGAAAGAAATTCTCGTCGAATATTTTTTCTCCTTGCCTCAAGAGGTTGGATACCATTAGATTTCATTAGCTCAGACGGAGAGTCAAATGGTGAAAATTTAGAATAAATAAATCTTACAGCTTTCCTTTGGATTCTTTCAAGTATCTTAAAATTGGTTTTAGTAAGAGGATCCCACACCACGCATGCATATTCGAGCTTAGGCCTGATTAGTGAGTCATACACGAGCAGTTTAACCTGAGCGGGGGCTTTGGAAAGTTTATTTCTTAAAAAACAGAGTTTACGAGAGGTGGAAGATCAGATATTTTCCACATGTGAATTCCAGGAGAGATTGTTAGTTAATGTTACTCCAAGCTATTTAAAGCTGGAAACTTCATGTAATGGGGTTTGTTCAAGCTGATACCTGTGATCAAAAATTTTTTTTTTACGTGTCATGTGAAGGAACTTTTTTTTTCTTTGTTTAGGGCCATTTCTGGCACCATGTAAAGATGTCAGAGAGATATATATGCAATAGGATACTGGTGATTAGAACATGTAATGTCACGGTACAACAAGCAATTATCCGCAAACAAACGAATCTCTATGCCAGGAACAGTTGCGTCGACGATGTCATTAATATACATAAAGAAATAATAAAGGTATAAGTACACTTCCCTGAGGCACTCCAGAAGCGACTGCAAGAGCATCCGATTCCTCTCCATCGATTGAGACATACTGCTTATGGTTAGTTAAACAGCCTGAAATCCAGGTAACTAATATCTCAGAAAGGCCAATAGGCTTTAGAATTAATTTATCATAAGGGACTTTATCAAAATCCTTGCTAAAATCTAAGAACATGAGATCAACTTGGCCATTTCTGTCGAAGGTTAATGCAAGTGAGTGAACGATTGTTACTAATTGGGTTACTGTTGAATATCCTTTATGAAAACCATGCTGAAATTTGAACAGAATGGAGTGCCAATTAAGGAATTCATTTATTCGATCAGCAATAACGTGTCCAATTAATTTACAGCAAGATGATGAGGGAGATTGGGGGGTAGTTTGATAGCATTAAACGATTGCCTTTCTTAGGCACAGGGACGATTTGGGCGGTCTTCCAGTCACCAAGGATGCTTGAAACATTACATACAAAAACTTTGCAACCGATTCGGCATATCAACGCAAAAAAATGTTCGGAATGTTATCAAAGCCACATGATTTTTTGGTTTCCAAGTTCAGTAGCATAGAACATACCCCAGTGTAAGAAATAAAACTGACTTCTGTGTCATGAAACTGTGCGACTGGAGGGGTACATGAACTTGAATTTGAAAAGACGCTTTGAAAATATGCATTAAAATGCTGCGCAATGGCTCTCCGGTCTGTAATTATGGAACTGTTGACTGATATCTGCGACACAATGGTCTTTTTTCTGCTCATTTAATTCCAGAGCTTTTCTGGTGCACTCTTTATAATGTTTGGTAGAGACGTACTGAAATAGTGATTTTTCGAATCACGGACAGAATGTGAAAGATTCTCCTGTAATTTACTGATTATGCTAGGTTGCACTTGCTGCTTTCTTAATTGTTTTATTTTGTGCTGCTGGTGTATGATATCATGCATCATCCATGGTGTCTGTTAACTTTCTTTCGTTTGTTCAGCACAAAGTTGTCAATGCAGTAATGGCACGGTCCCACAGGATGCAGGCGTCAGTGTCACCGAATCCAGTCAGACAGCTTTCCATATTTTCTATTATGCAGGTGTCACTGGCACGGGAGTAATCTTTAAAAGATTTAATCGAAGAATCCTGACATTTCTTAGGCGATAAAAAAGGAAAGCAAACATCTACTAAGTAATGATCAGAGAGCCCCTGCTCAACTTGTACGGAAAATTTAGTGATATCACGTTTTATAAATACCAAATCTAGAACAGAACTGCTTGAACCACGTAGACGTGTTGGCTTGTCCACCACTTGAATCGAATCATGTGCTAGCATAACATCGAACATGACATCAACGCTTTGGTTATGATGGAACATGTTTTGAAACAGCTCCCAGTTGACGCCAGGTAAATTGAAATTCCCAATTAGAAGAGTTCGGCTCTTTTGAAATTGTGACATATGTATCTGCAGTTTGCTTAAGTAGCTCGGTGAGGAATCAGGAGGCCTGTTGATTGCGTACAGAACAAAGCTACAACCCTAGCATTTCAGTTTTATGCACAAGCATTCAAGGTCAGTGACATCGTCGAGAATGAAAGCATCTATTTGATTTTTAATAAGCACAGCAACACCACCTGCCCTAGATGACCTGTCATTTTGGAATACCTGATATGTGGGAGGAAAAACTTTGTTGTCTTTTATTTCACTGTGAAGCCAAGTCTCCGTTATTACAGCGATGTGAGGATCATATTGCCCAAAAACTGTTTCAAGGCAGCCTGTTTAACTAATGATGCTTCGAGCATTTAGTAACCGCATGTTTCTTTTGAGTTTGAGAGTGACGTCATGCCCGATATTCCAAAGCGGATGATTTCACACCGCTTAATTCCATATCATGAGTTTCAACAGAGTGACTAGCCATAACTTGAATGCGCTTGTTTTGCATCTCATCCCAAACAAAAACACCTTTTTGATCCTCAGCCTATCATGCATCAGAAAACCTTCCTTTTAGCATCCCTTCCTGCCTTTGCACTTTCGCACAACAGCTTGTGTTTTTGAGTCGAATGGGAATAGTCATTTTGAATGAAGATACTGGACTCCTTTAGTTTTTTTTTTCAGCTAAATTTTGCAGAGTATGATGACTGGTCTTTTCCCGCTCTGAATGAAGATTTCAACTAGAATGTCATCAACCAGCATCACGAAAAAAAATTAGCTTTGGTTAAACCTGGTGAGAAGCGAAATAAAACTCAGACCCTGCATCGCTGGCTAGATGTACTGACTGAAGTACTTTCTGCAGTTTCTTCGCAGTAGCGCTCTTCCGTCGTTTCTCGACATGTTCTTCTTCTGTCTCTTCAGCACAGCGCTACTTCCTAGCCTCGTTGAAGCGTTGAAGCTTCACTTTCCGGCACGCTATCATGGCAGGATGTTCTACTCCGCCATCGCAAAACCGGTTTCTACCCCACCGGCTTGCCCGTTGGTATATAGACAATTAGACACAGCTCTCCATTGACGTCACAGACGGTGGCTCCGCCCTCGTTGTCAATCAGAGTAGCTATCTCCATGATTGATGTGCTTGTTTAGTCATATTCCTTTTATATGCCATAACCGTCACACAGCATCGCAAGTTGTCCCAGCTCTTCAACCTTTGACCTTCGAGAGATTTGGGGGGTGGCCCACCATATTGGTTTGGCATATATGTGCCACCCTGGCCTACGTGACTTTGCTTCATTGCCTACACGACTTTGCTCCACGGTCTGATATCTAAAGCTTTTAAAGGTCATAAACGGAATTGTACTACCCTCTTGAAAACCTGGCATAGTGAAGCTTTCGCTTCAAAATTCACTTTCAGTGTGCCGCACTTAAACAGATTTAGCTGGTTATATTTGTCGCAAAATCATGTCTAATGGCACTGGCTATGCTACAGTATGCTACGGTAAGCTGCACATGGGCTGTGAGAGATGCTGCAGAGGAGGGCTCCATGCTAATTTCAGCCACCTGGCATTCTCTAACACGCACTAACACCACACATGGCCTGATGATGACCCACAGGTGTTTCTGCATTTAACCTCCAGGATTCAATTCGGTAAGCTTGGGCTCAATGAGCTGAACACTAAAACCACTGAGCGATCATTGCGGGTCGACACTGGGTTTCTTTCATCCTCTTTCAGTCAACGACTTGATTGCCCACGGACTCGTGTGGTGCAGCTTCCCTATGCCACTTGCACTTGACTACACAGTACATCACAGTTTCAGAGCAACCTGCGCCTCCTTCCTTCTGCGTTCATAGCCCGCTTCACCTTTTTTTTTTTTTTCGTGCACACCCCGCGCTTTGCCTCACGGCCCCAAGGGCTTTGAGAAGCTCGCTTCTCCTCACAGCTTCCGAGCTTGGTGATAAAGCTATTTCAAAGAGTGCCGTTTTATCGTCTTTGGTATGCATTCACCTCCGAATATCGGCGTCGCAAGTGCCGCGTTGTCATCATTCCGCGAGAGGTGCGTCGTCACGGCCAGACCCGCTTTATCATATCCACTTTATTTGAAAGAAATCTTCACTGTATCAAAAAAAAAAATGTACAGTCGTCTATGGGAGGTGAAATGGGACTGCAGTTTCGCTTTACTATATCCGGGTTTACTATAGCGGGTTCTACTGTATGGGAATTAACCCATTACACTATCGCATCATACACTTAAGGCAGAGCTTTAGTGTCCCTATGGTGTAGTGAACTATGAATAACAAATGGAGAAGTAGGCAAAACTCTCTCTGCAGTGCCACTAGTGCAGTAGGCTACTCAAAAAATAATCCTTGCAACAGATAGACGATCACAGTGTAAAAGTTTAAAGGCCAGTTGAAATGCCCCGAAAAACAGCTGGAGCTTCCTGCCAAGAACAGTATGATTGTTCTCATTGTGGAATTTTTTTTTTTCAAGCAGAAGAAAGGTGTTGTGATATTATTGCGCAACCGTGCGTCACTTGCCAGATGCCCTCGAAATCTATTTTAGGCATTCCACATTTCAGATAAACTGGAGCTCTAGACTATGATGGTCCATGAACATACACTGGCTGCACAACAAGGACCCCGAGTGCAGTTCTGGAGGGTGGCACAAGCTTTCCCTCTATGCCGAGAGTGCAACAGGGATGAAAGCATTTCCACTTCCATACGCTACTACAATCACATGCAGGTTGGTTTTACAACTTTTACAGTGACTGCCGCTTCTAATACGACCACTGCATTTTTTGCTTAGATTAGTATTTGCCATATGTCCTGCATTCATGCTACAAGCAAGTACGTTCTATCGATGTATATTTCGCCTTTAAGTCTTACCGGGCGCAATAGTTTCTTTTAACTTATTCCTTTGTATATCATAATGTATTAATTAGCTTCTCGTGTACATTTGTTGTTCTTTGCCCCCTTATTGAATGCCCTTCTGGGTCCTGAATAAATAAACTTCGAAGTGGTGCTTGCCCTTGACAAACCCTGTACTGCTGTCTTAAAGAAGCTGCGAAACACTGCTTGAACGGATGCCGGTTACACTTCAGATGGATTCTTTATGTCAAACAGACGCTGACTCAAAAAGAATTACAAGAATCGATGCATAGGAACAGCAGTTATTCAATGAAGAAATATCAAAATACGAGCAAACAAAATGCTACCCTCAACTCGATTTTCGTGCAGCTTCCCATTCCCATTTCACTCTCCCAATGACGATGCTTGGTGGGACCAACCAAAACAGCCTATCCGAGCACGTTGCGGAAGTTTGAACTCCATGGTTGCCTGTTCTCTGTAACTCATTCTAGCCAAGACTGGCAACGCCGTTCGCATGGTTACAACAACCATGTGAACGCATACCTGACCCAGCAATGCTTCATCGTCACGTCGACGGCGCAGAAGGGAACACTGATCAGTGATGTTCCCTTACTTATGGTTCCAAACGCGATCCGAACTGGACCCGAACTCAAGCGCGAGATACTACGACGGTGCGATACTACGAGGGCCTGCGCAAAATAATAGACATATTTAGCATAGCGCGTACTGCTACTGCTCACTGCCTACCATTGCCTGTTGCTCCTAGCACACTGGTTGGTCACAGCGAACAAGGAGTGCGTGCTGTTGACAGGAACATGGCGCCATCTGGCGCCACGGCCCAGTGATTTTCCACAAGCTGACGATGCGCACTGCTAAATGCGAAACAAACGGCTTTTTTCTTTGCATCCTTCCTTGGGACCGAAGCGATCGCTTATAGAGTGCAATGGCTTGATCGAATCAATTCCACAAAGCCGCTCTCAGATACATAGAGAGCAGTCATAAGTGTTGTGTGCTACGTCTATAGTGAACTAGATAGCTACGTCGTAGGATGTTTACAGAGAGGCGCAAAGTCCTTCGGTGCAAAAAGTAGCCACAGCTTTTGGTGGCGTATTTTTGTTTCACTTGCTTTACAGTGCTTTTATCTAATTCAAACAAGTTGGTTTTGTTGATGTAATATAAAACACAAAAACTTGACAAAACGTATCTTTAGTTATTAACACAATTTGCAGTATATTCACTTCATCAAGCTCCCACCAAGTACCAAGTAAAGTGATATCCACTGCTAAAAGCCACCACTGTATGGTGACACCGTCAGCGCCATGAATTTGTTTTTGCGAGCTAATTAAAATAGTAAAAACCGGAGTATAGGCAGTACGACCGATGCTAATAGCATCACTATAACTCATTCTATGCAACCAAAAGGCAAAACAATACACTGATTATGCGTTTCGGGGCCCCTTTAAGCACCAAACGTGCTTGGCAGGCAGAGCTGTACGCTTTGCACGGCATCGTGTGGACATTGCCTCCTCTATCTTCATGCCGCATAACTGTCGGTTGTTACCTCACCCAACCTGCACACAGTGGCAGCAGGGACAATGCCCAATCACTTCCAGCAATTGCATCTCATTATCATCATCACCACAACGTGCACCACACTATAGGGCAAAGGCCCCACCCCCATTATCCCTGCCCGACCCCATTGTCCCCTGCTACACACACTCCTGTCTGTTCTCTTCTCTATGAATTGATCCCTGTGACACCCCCTCCCACCAACAACCACCAACCTTGGGCTCCATCTGTGCCACCAGGCGGGTGCGGATGACGTCAAAAGGGTGTGCCACAGCCGTGCTCAGGCAGCCCGATGCAAAGCCGCAGGTGAAGTGGGCACTGTTCTGCCACTGCTGCCAGCGTTCAGGCCCCAGACCAGTCTCAAACTGCCGAGTCATGTACTCCCACGACGAGAACTGCAAACGGTCACAGCCACCAAGCTAAGACCCTGCACCAAGCCCAAAATGGCACCAACTTGCACGCGGTGGTAAGATCAGTTGGAGCTCTTAACTGGGCTTAACAGAGCTCTTAACTGAGCTTTCAGATTATCTGAGCACTTGCTACAGATGTCCCAGCATACTTCCAAAAAACTCCAGTTGCTGTGCAGCAAACATTATTTCTCATCAACATCGCTGACATGGCACCTTGCAGCAGTGACTGCCTAACACAGCACATCACAACTGGGTGCAAGCAGACAAAGAGACCAAGGCGAGTATATTAAGCGACCATCAACACAGTCTCCAGATAGACCTTAGTCCTATGGTGCCATGTTTTGCTGTGCTCTAGCCCGCACATTAGCATAGTTGATGAAAATAGCTCAAGTGCTAACAAGACTGATGCAAGGCATAAATGTGCAGGTGCTTACTGACTTAAGAATTACATCAATTAACCTATGGGCCTCAGTCTCCAGTGCCTGCAGAACAACTGACCAAGGCAGCAGTCAGACCTGATATGCAGTGGAGAGTGCTCAGAATCTCTGGACCTGGACAGGCCATCATGAAAACTGGTTGTGTCACAGCAGGGCTGTTCCTGGCAAAAGCGGTGTCTATGATAAATATCACCAGTATATCCAAAACCACCTTAGTACTTTTAACTGGAGTTTTAATAAAACCTATGCATCTCACACATGTCACACTCATTATTACCATCGTGCGCCGCCTTGATGGCATGGCGGTCATCGCTTTCCCGAATTCAGGGTTCACAGACGCCAACTACCACGACAAAGAGAGACTACCACATGGAAAAATCTGGTTTTAAATTGTTCTGATGTGTTTTTCAGCACACGGACAGCTGTTCGTTTTATTTGAGCAAAGAGCTTTCGATTTCTGCAAAAAAAAAAAAAAATTGGCCGACGATTATGCTTCTCAGTAATGCAATTTCTGAGCGCAGCTGCTGTAGTATCTCTACCATAGGCGACCACAGACGGAACACACAGTGTCGAACGGAGGTGGACATGGGTTCAGGCTGTGGTAGCATGCACAGCGATCCGCCACCGCTGCTGAGCTTAAGTTTCCCCACTGGAAACATTTGCAAATAACATTACAGCTTTAGTCATGTGACAGTGACGCAAGCAAGGATGTCAACTCAGGCAAATGTCATTAGTCAGAAATTACATTAAATTCGCCGCCTGACAGGGGGCTATTGCGGTTGCTGCAGCGCAATTCAGTGCCTTATTTACCGTCTCCCCTCTTCTCCTCCAGATTCCTTAAATTTTGAGGGATTGGTCAAAAATCGTGCGCGCAGCTGCTCATGTATCAGACCATATTACGCACTATTTGCTCTCAAGCTACACCATCTAACACGAAATGTCACACATCACAGTTTCAGCAAAATGGTCACAAATGGGAGAAGGATGATTCCGTACATGCTAGTTAAAATGGCGTGGCAAAATGCCATGGGAAACAGCCGGCACAGCTACCGTTTATTATAATTTCAATAATGAGTCCATTCAAACAGACTGGTGGAAAAAGAGGCGAGAGATCGTAGCACGCCGAAGGCGGTAGCACATTGATCAGGACGTCGATGTGTGTGTACGATCCACATAGCGCTGTCGAAAAACCAAGAACAAAATTTCTGGAAGTGGGCGGTACCGCTGAGAAAGGGATTTGGAGCCGTAGCTCATGTCAAGCTGCGTCTCCCTTGCCGTGATTTCTCAAGAGGGATCAAACCATCTCAAACCGTAGGTCTGCATGCGCCGCTTTACCAAGGTTGCCGGGAGAGGATAACCACGGCCGTGAGAAGAGACACGCCAGTGAGAGCCCGAGCCTTCGAGTGTGCTCCAGAACAAACTTTTCCAACTTTTTTCTTTTTTGCTGTGGGTTGTTGCCGCATAACCTGTCTTCACGCTAGCACCTTCCCCCTCATGCCCTGTCCGCTATCATCGCCTTTGGTCCTCCTGTGCGCTTTATGTTCGGCCTCTGTTATTCTCCCATGCACTCGTTCGCTCGGTTATGCCGAGGCCGCCGCTGAGGAACGTCGCTCAACACAGCAATGGGTGCCTAAGAGCTGCGCTCTAATCAATCAATCAATAATCAATTTATTTTCCCACCTAACGATACAGATGGAGGGGTTGTAGAAAAAAGCTGCCAATGAACAGCTTGACTAGTCTACAAACCTAATGTTCAGCAGGGAGACAGAACTGAAAGGTACACAATTTTAAAACGAAGACAAAGGCAGTCTATACAGTCTATAAAGCTCAGCAGACTGTCCCTTTAAGCAAAAAAAACTCTTAGGCGATCCTCGGTGGACCGTCTGAATGCATTAGCAGTCATATGTCCATTATATTCCAGGTTGACACACTAAAATTCGTCATATCCAAGGTGGTACACTTAGGTTCGTTATATCCGAAGTCAACACATGAAGTTGTTGCATCTGAGGTCAAGACAAAAAAGTTCATTATATCCAAAGTAACACAAGAAAGTCCATTATATTCAAGGCAGCATACTAAGGCTCGGTAGGTCTATAAAAAGGTGGTGTCTAAGGTTAAAAGCATTACAAACCAATTGGCAATTGCTGCTTCATCATCATCAGTCTGACTGCTCCCACGGCTGAACAAAGGCCTCTTCCATACCTCTCCAATTAACCCTGTCCTTTGCTAGCTGCACCCACTGTATGCCAGCAAACTTCTCAGCCTCATCTGCCCACCTAACTTTCTGCCACCCCCTGCTACACTTGCCTTATCTTGGAATCCACTCTCTTGCTCTTAAGGACCAGCGGTTATCTTGCCTTCGCATTACATGCCCTGCCCAAGCCCATTTCTTCCTCTTGATTTTAAGTAGAATGTTGGTTGCTTACAAGGTATAATTTATTAAGGGGGCATGCTAGGCTGAAGAGTGAACTTTTGAACTGCTGTGCCAATTTTGTAAAAAATTTCAATTTGTTAAAATTTGACTATAATCTAAATTTCATTACCAAAGCACAAAAAGAAAAAAAAACTTGCAGAAAAGCTGCATTATAAATAGGGGTGTGCGAATATTTGAAATTTCCAATACGAATCGAATATGCTTGATATTCAATTCGTATTCGAAAATTGATATTCGTGAATTTACGAATATTCGAAAATTCCCGAATACTCGCCAGCAATCATGGACTGCGCATACTTTCATAAATTCGACCGTGGCAAAACCACAATATCTGGGCAAATTTGCCGATAACCGAGTTAAAAATTGCAGGAAAACAATACAGAGGTTCTATCCGCTTCCTTCTCCGCCGTTTATCACGCGGACCGATCGCATCCCGACGCAGCAAGGCTTCACCTTGTGAGCATTTCCCCAAGTGGGCTTTCCCACATATCACCCGTGTTGCGAACAAGATGGCCAACGACCCGCTTCGAGCAATCGCAACTCAAAATCGCGCTTTTTTTTTTAATCCTTCGGTAAAACGTTACATATCTAATGCCCACATCCGAAGAATGCGTCATGTCGCCTTCATAACCCTCAGAGCGTGACTTCCGACATCCCGTTTTGTAAACTACGCTATGCGGGAAAGCCTACTTGCGGAATGCCGCGGGAGCCTCCTGAAGGGACGCGTCGGGTAGTCACAATAGTGCAAGCGATCTTGTTAAAACCTTGCCTATTGCATGGTGCATTGATTGATTGATTGATTGATTGATTGATTGATTGATTGATTGATTGATTGATTGATTGATTCAATTTTATTTCTCAACATTCATACAAGGCATGCTTGTGAAGACATCTGGATCCCTAGCTAAAAGCTAGTTGGGATCCATGCAATTCAGTTTCAAAGAAAATTGCAGGCATAACTAAAATTAATTACATACATATAAAAGCTCATGAAATTAGAAATACATAAATGGGTACATAGAGCAACAATATTCAGAGCACCAAGCCTCTTTTACATACGCATACAAACACACAAAAACACATGAAAAGAAAAAACGCTGGCTTCACTCATTGTTTATAATATTTCTTCAATGACTCAGGAAGAGTTTCACTACGTTTGAGTTCACTTGGAAGCTTGTTCCACAGCTTAATACCAACATGGGCCATCCTTCTTTCTCCATAGACATTTTTCGTTTTCGGAAGAAGGAAATTTCTATGAGTGGCGTTGCGAGTGCATAGTGGTGGGATACAGAATAGCGATGAGTGTAACAGATAATTGTCTTTAAGGCATGTGTGTATGGTCAAGACAGTCCTGTATTCAAGTAATGATTGTAGTGGCAGTGTATCCATCTGTTTAAAAAGAGGAGCAGTGTGGGCATTGTATCCTGAATGTGAAATGAATCGAATTGCCCTTTTTTGCAAGACCCTAAGTGGTTCCAAATAAGATCGGTAGGTGTGGCCCCATGATTCAATGCAATATGATAACTGGCTTTGAAAAACTGAGAAATAAATAATTCTGAGTATGTCATTACCAAAATAATCTCGGCATTTGTACAGTGCAAAGCATGCTGCAGCTAACTTTTTACAAAGTGCCTGAATGTATGGCTTCCAGTGTAGGTTCTCATCTAGAATTATTCCAAGATAAGTGATGCTATTGACAAGTGCAATAGGTGTTCCCAGCCATTGCACGGAAGGCAGGTTTTCATGTATGATTTTTCTGGAGCTCCTAAATATTATGCATTTTGTCTTATTAACATTTACAACAAGCTTATTTGAAATAAACCAGCTGCACAAAGTTTCCAATTCTCGGTTTGCGGTGCTAATAAGTTCCGTTGTAGATTCATGAGCACATAGAAGAGCAGTGTCATCAGCATACATAAAAACAGAGAAGTGTTGTGCGAAATGCGGCAGGTCATTAATATACAAGGAAAAAAAAATCGGACCAAGTACTGAACCCTGAGGCACACCAGCCGTAACTGTTTCAAAGTCAGATTTTACACCGCTAAGTTGGATCATTTGCCGCCGATTATTGAGATAACTTCTGAAGAATTCTAAACTGATACCTCTAAACCCGTAATGCACCAGCTTTTTCAGTAAAATTTCGTGATCAACAGTGTCAAATGCTTTCTTGATGTCCAAGAAAATTCCTAAGACTATTTTATTATCATTTAGGAAAGTGTTGATCGTGTCTGTTAGCGATATGACGGCCGTACCAGTTGATCTGTTTGGTCTAAAGCCGCGTTGTTGAGGAGATAGCAAGGCTTCTTACTCGAGAAATATTTTCACCCTCTTTGCAACGAGTTTTTCAAAAAGTGTATTTATGCAGCTTAATATGGAAATTGGGCAGTAATTCTCAACGTGGTTACGGTCACCATTTTTGTGAATCGGTACTATTCTAGCTAGCTTAAGTAGATCGGGATAGGTGGAGGAATAGAAGGCAAAGTTGAAGATTTTTTCAAGTGGCTCGCATAAGATATCAATGCCTTCCTTCAGCGCAATAGAGGCAACGCCATCACATTCAGTAGATAATTTCGATGGAAAATGAGTAGCTGTATATACAATCTCATCGACTGTAATATCATGGTATGCAAAGGTCACTACAATGTTTTGCGGAGGAGGGAGGTACTCAGTGCAGGGGCAAGTATTTTCTATACTAGCACCAATAGTGGAAAAATATACATTGAACGTTGTAACTAGATTTTCAATGGAGATCCCCAAGATTTCTATGTCAGGCATAATAAAACGATTTGCTACGGGTTTAATAACAGAGTTAATGATCTGCCACGTAACTTTCGCACTGTGGGCATTTTTCAAAATTAATTGGGAGTAATACTCTTTGTTGCGGGACCTTATGGCAGCAGTAACTAAGTTTCTTGCTCTCCGAAACTTTACTAAGTAATATGAATTACCTCGCTTTTGTTTACATTTGGTATGCCAGTGATCTTTTTCCTTAATAAGTTTCATAATAGCTTGTGTCATCCAGGGACAGATAGGCGTGCTATGGTATCTTTTGATTTGAGGTGTAGAAGATTGCAAAACTGCCGTGGTTAGCCTGTCATTAAATTCTTGGTATAGGTGATTTACATCAGCTGAGTTGATCAAGCTAAAATCTACCACTTGAAGACATTCCCTCAACTGAATAACATCGATGCTGCACACCTCTTTAGCGGGCGTGGCGTGGCAATAATCGGAAGGCCTCTGTCGCTAGGGCAAAAAAATAGCCTGGCTGCGTAGTTTGTTTCTGAGCTTCACCGCTGCCCCGCGGCAACTTCAAATGTCGGCCCGCGCATTCACCGATAGTCCAATCCCAGCTGCGCGCGGCTTATTTCCTTTTTCCTTTTTAGAAACCGCCTGGCCGCTCCGACGCCAGTGTGTGTTCCCTGGTCCCTTGCTTGCATTTGTGTTGTTCTTCCAGCACTCCAAAACGGGTGGCTCGTCACGGGCTTACAGGTGTTAGCGCGATGGAGCCGCCTCATAAGGCCTTACTACATCTTCAGCATCGGCAGCATTTCTTTTTTCAGAAAAGGGGGGGGGGGGGGGGGGTCGCAGGCAATTGTATTAACAGAGGTCTTAGGATGAACCGGGCATTTCTTCCGGTCCCTTGAACTCCGAATGAATGAGGTTTAATAACCATGTTATTTTTTTGTTGCCAGTCTTGTCATTTTATGGATTTTGTTTTGCATGGCCTCACTATAGTTTGGATACTGTTAAGCTGTCTAATCTGCTGGCCCAAAACACGAAGGTTCGATCCCAGCCACGGCGGTCGAATTTCGATGGAGGCGAAATTCTAGAGGCCCGTGTGCTGTGCGATGTCATTGCACGTTAAAGAACCCCAGGTGGTCGAAATTTCCGGAGCCCTTCACTACGGCGTCTCTCATAGTCTGAGTCGCTTTGGGACGTTAAACCCCCATAAACCAAACCATAACCAACCTTATGCTGTCTAATCAAGTAGTATAAATTTCTGTGCACATCATGTTTTTTTATATGGTACTGAGGCAGTCTAGTTTTGTTTATTTTAGTTGCAAGACGATACACTATTTTGAAAAAAGTAAGGACAACATTTGCTTGCTCATCGTTTTCTGAAATTTTTTTGGACTGAACAGATAATCGATATTCGAAGCCATTTTTTCTTTATATTCGTATTCGATTCGTATTCGAAAATTTCAATACTCGCACACCCCTAATTATAAAGCAATTTGGCCACCTGTCAGCTTAGCAAAACTATCATTTTAATAACAATGCTGATATATTAATTGTTCATTATTACATCCCTTTAGGTGCTTTATTGTGCAGGATAAGGCTAAAAAAAACTAAACATTTTGACAGATTTACCTGTCTGGTTGGGTTTGAAGACTTATAATAAACTGCACATCTCCAACCAAAAATGTTAACTGATGAAGGAGCCCACTCGGCTCCTTCATCAGGGGTGACTGAGGGCAGTAGCTAGCGTCTTTTAAGTGTGGAGGGGAGGGGGGGGGGTGAAAAGAACAACAGCTGTGTCTGGCAAGGCGCGGGGGAGGGGTTTTAGGCTGTTAGTCACGCTGGCGCACTGCAGGGAGGGGCTGAATGGCGACTTTTTTTCCTTGCGTTGAAGAGCAAAGTCCCTGGGCATATACTGGGGGCAGGTTTCCTTTTGTGCGGTTGATATTGTTCGGGGTGGTTTGGATATGCCAGGATTCCAGAAGGAGCCTCTTGTGGTAATTTGTTAAGGTTCCGAGGATGGGGGTCCCACAAACACTGTTGCGCTTTGCCTACCTGTTCCCAAAGACCGGCCGCCGAGAGAAAGAGCCCAAGGCATTGTCTACCAAATTCCATGCGCCGACTGCGACGCAAGCTACATCGGCGAAACCAAAAATTTCAAAGAAAGAATTCGGCAACATAAGAACGACGTCCGCAAGTTCACAAGAGAGCGCAATCCAGTAACCGAACATTCCGAGGACCATCCCCTGATGAAGGAGCCGAGTCGGCTTCGAAACTTGGGTTAAAGTTAACATTTTTGGTTGGAGATGTGCAGTTTATTATAAGGATAGGGCTAGTTGTGCATTTGTCATTTCTGTAAAAATGTCATCACTTTAAGAACAAAGTTTATTTTTTTCTCTTGTCATCATATGTCAGACATCTGACAGCTCCTTTTTGAGTCAGAAAAAATATAGGCACCTAAAAAGTACCTCTTCTTGTTCCTGACAAAATGCCAGCTTCTTGTTCCTGACAAAATGCCTGACAAAAGGATAGTTCCTAAAGGTTTTGTTTTCCCAATAAGTGCAAACAGAAAAATAGGTTCAAGGATTTCTGTACACGCTGTTTAACTTTATGGCCAAAAATAATTAATCAAAGAGCCCTGCTGCATAGGTTGCGCCCTCCTCAACCAACACAACGCTGCTCTGTGGCAACTGCTTCACATTTTCTCATTTGTTTTTCAGCTTTAGAGCTGCCCAGTACCCTTGTCAATGTTTGTGAAATGCTTTCCTTGGCTGCTTGGTCGGTTGGAAAGATAAACAAATAACCAACGTCACACAGAGCCAAAACAAGGTCTGGCTTAGTGAGACCCCAAGTGGTACGAAAACAGCGTTGGAAAGCCACGTGCTGTGTTTCCTGTTTCGGTTCTAAATATGCTTTCTTTTTTTAGTTTTTCTTTAGTGGTCTGCTGTACTCTCGATAGAAGGTCTCATAACTAGAAAGCACGAAAAACAAACTGTGACGTGGACACTCACTTCACATTCGGTTTCTTGCCACTCTGGGGCTGCATCTTGAAAAAAGTGTTCATAAACGCTTTCCACAGCGAATGCACACCACTGTCTCGTAGGAAGAATTCACTATCTTGCAGATAACAACCAAACTAGTGAGAAAAAAATATGGCAGGAGGCTTGTTCAATATTCATTATGCTACCACTGGCGAGCTGCAGGTCAAGACATTCTTAGAATTTTTTTTCCCTGCAAACCACAAATTTCGGTCCTTTTTTTTTTTTTTTTGAAGTGCCGTTTCCATTGACATATTAAAGAGAGAAGAAAGTTTCATGCAAAAAATCTAAAATGCACAAATCTGAAAAAAACGAAGAATGCCTTGACATGCACTGTGGTCCTAGGAGTGCATCAAAACAAACGGCATTAAAACCAGTGCTGTAGGTGTTACCAAAAAAAAGTAACTAAATACGTTACTCGTTACGAAAAAAAAAAGAATGCGTTACCGCCCTGCCGTTACTCCATGGCCATAAATTTCAATTAGTGTGTCTTCAATGCAAGAACTCACGATAGCAATCTTATAAAGCTCATACTTCACATAAAACTTACAGCCCAAACAACGATTTTTACATGAAATCCTGATTTAACGAGAATACTTGTACAAATGTGCAGGAGCCTAGCAATGTTCATCATCATCACCGTCATCAGCCTGACTATGCCCACTGCAGGGCAAAGGCCTCTCCCATGTCTTTCCAATTAATTAACCCTCTCCTTTGCCAGCTGCAACCACCCTATGCACGCAAACTTAGTAATCCCATCCACCCACCTAACTTTCTGCTGCCCTCTGCTACGCTTGCCTGCTCTTGGAATCCACTCCGTGCCCTGCCCAAGCCCATTTCGTCCTCTTCATTTCAACTAGGATGCCATTAACCCGTGTTTGTTCCCTCACCCACTCTGCCCGCTTACGGTCTCTTAACGTTACACCTATCATTTTTCTTTCCATGGCTCGCTGCGTTGTCCTTAACTTAGGCTGAACACTTTTCATTAGCCTCCACGTTTCTGCCCCGTAGGTGAGTATCGGTAAGATACAGCTGTTGTACGCTTTTCTTTTGAGGAATATTGGTAAATTGCCAGTCATGATCTGAGAGAACCTGCCATATGTGCTGCACCCCATTCTTATTTTCCTCTCATGATCCGGATCAGCTGTCACTACCTGCCCTAAGGAGATGTATTCCTTTACCACTTCCAGCACCTCGCTGCCAATTGTGAACTGCTCTTCCCTTGCTAGACTGTCAACATTAGTTTGGCTTTCTGCATGTTAATTTTAAAAACCACCGTACAGCTCTGTCTCTCTAACTCGTTGATCATGATTTGCAGTTCATCTCCTGAGTGACTCAGCAAGGCAATGTTATGAGCGAATGCCAAATTACATGGGTACAGTAGCCGACAGGTAATTCGCACTCCAGTAATTCGGACTTGTAGGATATTTCGGACTTTGATGAGGCACCGTCAGTCACCCCGTAGAAGCGCATACATATTCGCAACGGATATTTGACTTTAAAAGTCCGAAAGTTCGATTTGTCGGACTAATTTCAGTCGCCTGCAGGCCAAAATCGGCCATCTTATCGGCTTTTTGCCGGCGCAATCTTGGATTGAAGTGGATTTACTCTGCAGTTGGATTGGCTTGACATACTTTCGGTACCTCATTTTTGCCAGTAGAGGTCGCTACGATCTCTGCCACTTTGGGGTGGGAGTCGGATTGTCATCGCCGTCAACTTGCTTTTGTCACCAAGTTGTCACGGGCAGTTATCGCTTGTCTCATGCATTGAAAATTGGTAAACTGGTTTTTTGGAGAAAAGAAATGGCATAGTATTTGACTCACATCTCGGCTGACACTTGAACCACACCATAAGGGAAGAGATAAAGGAGGGAGTGAAGGAAGAAAGAGGTGCCGTAGTGGAGGGCTCCGTAATAATGTAGACCACCTGACATCCCACAGCACACGGGCGCCTTTGCATTTCGCCTCCATCGAAACGCAGCCGCCGCGGTCGGGTTCGAACCCGGGTACTTTGGATCAGTAGCCAAGCGCCCTAACCACTGAGCCACCACGGCGGGTAAAGTTCGCCATTTGCTGTTTCGTCACTTAGGTTTCTCCGACCACGTCGACCAAGTGGCACTCTGTCCTCACGAAGTTACATCCGTTCGCCATTTTGTGGATGCGTCTGGCGGTTCCACAAATTTGAACGAAAAGTGCCTTGTCCTTGCGTGTGACGAGCGGTGTGGTGAACATTGTGGACAACATGGCCCCGCCGGTGCCGCCGGGTCTGTCATAGAAGCGTGGGAAGTATTCAACTGAATGCCATGACCTTGCTGTCTAGCATGTAAAGTGAAAACACAACTTTTTCAGAAATGTGCCGCAAGGTCAACAAAGCGATTTTTTTGTACTGCACGGATTTTTCGGACTGTTCGAATATTCGGACCATTTTTCGGGTCCCTTCGAGTCCGAAAAATCGGTCGGCGACTGTATTCTCCATTAACTCTTATCCCTAACTGTTGCCAATTCAGGCCTCGGAATATCACCTGTAAACAGGCGGTGAATAGCATTGGCGAAATCGTGTCTCCTTGCCTGACGCCCTTCCTTAATGGAATTTCATTGCTGACTTTATGTAGGACTATGGTAGTTATACAGTTCCTATATACATCTTCCAGTATTTTGACATAAGGCTCATCTACACCTTGATTCCGCAATGCCTGTATGACTGCTGAGGTTTGCACTGAGTCAAATGCTTTCTCATAATCAATGAAGGTTTTATATAGGGGTTGGTTATATTCTGTGCATGTCTCTTTCACCTAACTGATAGTGTGAATATGATCTATTGTGGAATATCGTTTACGAAAGCCTGCCTGATCATTTGGTCAATTAAAGTCGAAGGTTGCCCTGACTCTATTAGCGATTACCTTAGTAAATACCTTGCAGACCAGGGAAAGCAAGCTGATCAGTCTGTAATTGAAATTTCAAGTCCTTGGCATCTCCTTTCTTATGAATTAAGATTATGTGTGCGTTCTTCCAAGCTTCTGGTATGGTCGAGGTCATAAGGCTATGTGTATACAGGGCGGCTAGTTTTTCTAGCACAATCTCCCATTCGTCCTTCAACAGATCTCCTGTCGCCTGGTCCTCACCAGCTGCTTTTCCCCTTTGCATTGCTCCTAAGTCTTTCTTTTCTTCCTCTTTCGTTACTGGCGAGATGATGCATTGCTGCGCTATTGTCTCTATCGTTAACATTCTGATTACATTGGCTGCTGTATAAATTTGTGTAGTGCTCATGACACTGCCCTTCTTGTCTATTAACGCATACATCTGGTTTTTACCTATGCCTAGTATCCTCTTCACCGCTTTTAGGCTACCTCCGGTCTTTAGAGCATGCTCGATTCTCTCCATATTAAACTTCCTTATGTCGGCTGCCTTGCGCTTTATTAACTTCGATAGCTCTGCTAGTTCTATTCTGTCTGTAGGGTTAGATGCCCTCATTTCTTTGACGTTTCTTAATCAGATCTTTCGTCGCCTGAGATAGTTTGCCGGTATCCTGTCGAACCGTCTTACCGCCTGCTTCTACTGCGCACTCTGTAATCATAGCTGTCAGATTAACGTTCCTAGTATGAATATTAAGATCGTCTTCCTCAGTTAAAGCTGAATATCTGTTCTGCAGCGATATCCTGAATTCCTCTATTTTCCCTCTTATCATTAGCTCGTTAATGGACTTCCTCTTCATTAGCTTCTTCCGTTCGCTCTTCAAGTTTAAGCTAATTTGAGACCTTATCATTGTGTGGTCGCTACAACGCACCTTCCAGAGGAAGTCCACATCCTGAACGATGCCAGGTTCAGTGCATAGTATGAAGTAGATTTCATGTTTAGTCTCACCATTAGGGCTCTTCCAGGTCCACTTCCTGTTCTCTCGTTTGCGGAAGAAGGTTTTCATGATGCGTAAATTATTTCTATCTGCAAACTCTAGTAATAGCTCTCCCCTGTTATTCCTAGAACCTATCCCATAGTCACCTACCGCCTGGTCGCCAGCCTGCTTCTCGCCCACTTTCGCACTGAAGCTTTCAACAGTCTGGTCATCAGGCCTGCACCACCTTCAGCTTGTACCTCTTATTAAGCCTAATTACGATAGCTTGTACCCTTTCATTAATACTATAGAAATCCTCTACATCGCCAGTTATATACTGATTAATGAGGAATCCCACATCCAGTTCTCATCTACCCACTAATCTGCAATACCACAGTATGTGCCCGTCCTTTAGCACTGTATGCACTTCACCTGTCCTCCTAACTTCACTAAGCCCTATGACATCCCATTTAATGCCCGCTAGTTCCTCGAACAGCACTGCTAGGCTAGCCTCACTAGATAAGGTTGTAGCGTTAAACGTTGCCAGGTTCAGATTCCAATGGCGGCCTGTCCGGAGCCAGAGATTCTTAGCACCCTCCGCTGCGTCACAGCTCTGACCACCGCCTTGGTCAGTTGCTCCGCAGCCGCTGGGGACTGAGGACCAAAGGTTAATTGGTTTGTTCATGGAAGGCTGTGGCCAAGTACTAAACCAGGGTGGCCAAATTCTGTTCTGGTGAGGAAGTGCGTTGTCAGTTATGGTCACCGAGATCAGGTCGCACCCGAGGCCTGCTTATGCAATTCCGTCGACACGCGGAGTTTTTTTCTTTTTCAAACCCGGTGGAGAATAGCGCGCCACCGGGATTCGAGCCCCAGTCCTCTTGCACACGAGGCAGACGATCTACCTCTATGCCATCGCTGCACTTTTCTAGCAATGTTATAGTGGCCTAAAGCTGCCTGTAGAGTTACATGTGATGGCTTTGAACTCTGTGGAACATGGTGAAGCCATTTTCTGAATGTGACATTAAACACAAAATGACACATCATCATAAATTCTAACTTCACAAAGACAACATCGCTGAACTCTCATCAAATTTACAGTAATTCTGAAAAATGTGATGTTCCAAAATGCTCGGCATGCTTCCACTCTTTAGAGGGTTATGTGTGTGAGTGGTTTGGAAGGGGAGGTAGGTGAAAGCAAGTGTATGAATGCGTGTTCTTGCACATGTTTCGTGCTTTATGGGTATTCTCTTCTTTTTTATTTGGGTGTGTCATCAAGGGCGGGTGTTTTCTGGCATGCAACAAGGGTCGTCGAGATCACCTCTACATTTTGTTTATTAGCAACATCAGTTTAGGTGATCTCCACTTCTTTTTCCGAAAAAAGGGCGGGGGGGGACAACTAGAATAAAATGTAACTAGTAATATGACACCTCACGTTACGAAAAAATGTTAACGTATGTTACCCGTTACAGTTCCGAAATGGTAATGAGTACGTTACTAAGTTACCGAAAAAGTAACGCATTACCGGTAACGCCGTTACTTGTAATGCGTTACTTGTAATGCGTTACTGCCAACACTGATTAAACCAGACAAAAAAGGTGCGAAGAAATCTGCTCCACGAGGTGAGTGCCTAATCAGAAAGCCACAACGGAGGAAAAGCACCTATTGTTCCCAACGTTTCCCTGCAATGCAGAGCTGCCACATCTCAAGACAATTTTTTTAGAGTACTTCCAGGTAGATTGCGGCTATCAAACTTTGGGACAGCATAAAAAATGAGGCATACAAGTGGATACAACGATTTTACAAAAATGAGCTTCTTAGCCATTTTTTGGGATTTCAAAGCTGTGTCTCCTATTAATCAATTTGAGAAAGGAAATGCAACACATGGCTGATGACCTAAACATGCAAAGCTGAAATGTGGAGCTGAAAATCAATATGAAGAAAACTAAAAAAAGTTTTCAACAGCCAGGGGAGGAAACAGCAGCTCACAGTACGCAGTGAGGAATTAGAATAAGTAAGGATCTATCTGGCACAAGTTGACACTGCAGATGCGGGCACTGAAACAGCTTGGAATATAACAATGAAAAAGAGGGCATTTGATAGGTACTGTCATGTCATGAATGACAAGTTATCAATACTGCTAAGAGAGGAAAGCAAAGAATATTTGTATCCCAGCTGCCAGCCTATTGGGCAGGTACTCGAAGGCTAATGAAGAGGCTTGCAATCTGCCTTTTTTCAGACGGCCACTCTGCGCATGTGTGCCTCGAATCCTTGAGCTCCAGTGGTTGAAAACAATCTGCCAGCTTCTGCTGCGCATGTGCAAATCATGTCAGTGAGCAATAGATGGCGACACCTGTCAAACAGACACTCGCCACTTAGCAGGTGCTCGTGGAGCTGGGTCATGCCTGATTCGCCATGTGTGTTAGTTTTCAACCAGTTTTCTGGGAAGCAGATCAACTTTTGCACATTCCCCAGAAGGAAGCCACATCCTGTGAGAAACATGGATTACACCACACAGTGAAGTACCAAATCAGAAGCAACAGGGGCAGCATTAGGAGACTGAGAAAGAGCAGCATGGACCAACAGGAGTGAGTGTCCTTGAGCAA
The DNA here is from genome assembly GCF_052857255.1 of Amblyomma americanum. Classification (NCBI taxonomy): domain Eukaryota; kingdom Metazoa; phylum Arthropoda; class Arachnida; order Ixodida; family Ixodidae; genus Amblyomma; species Amblyomma americanum. Next base: position 73,184,132 of record NC_135504.1, on the reverse strand, counting down.
GGTGAACAGCAGGCCTAGTTGGTGCATCACCTTGTGGCGAAATACAGTGCCTACCGTACACCTCCTCGAGACAGAGTGTGGAAATATTGGGGGACAGCCTTCCGCCCCCGCTGCCTCACACCGCGGATGCAGGGTTTCTGCTCGCTAACCGCGGAGGGGTTCGTACTCGAGGGAACAAAGGGGAGGGACGACAAAGCGTGAACACTGATATGCTATTTATTACAATTGCAAATACACAAAGCAGGCCAGCGAACTACAAAAACATCATCGAGGCATTCCTTGGAAATAGAAGGCTATGTAAGAAGGGCTCCTGACTTAATGGCTGGGGGAGGGGCACGGCTTCGGAGGTATTGGCGGCGAACGTTTGTATGCGTCGACAATGGCGGCCGGGTTCTCTCGTGCGCGCCGTATTCTTGGGGCAAAGCCATCCCCAAGCAATTGCTGGGGAAGGTGCTGAGAGCGCGCGTTTGCTGCACTCACTTCACTGCCTGGAACCCGAAGTCAAGCGGCCAGGCACGACAGTTCTCTGTGCGCCTGCTGCGAAAGGTCATGACAGCGTGCTGCTGCGAACGCTCGCAACGCTGGCCGGATGCTGAAGAGACCCTAGCCGGCTCCGTGGAGTTCCGTGTAGCCTTTGAGGTGGTGCTCCCGTTGCTTTTTCCAGTTCCCCCATGAGAAATATTTCCCCCCTCGCCCAGCCGGGGCTGTCCTGACGCACGATGGTGAAGATGGGCCGTGTCGAAATGGAAGGGGAAAACAGGTTCTCCACAAGAGAAGAGTGGGTGCATGACAATGTGTTCACACTCTGCTCCGTCTTGTGTAAGCACTGTTTTTAGCCACAAGATCATAAGTTAAAGATGACCCAGTACAAATAAAGATAAGAAAAGATGCCTGTGCGGAGTGTGTAATGATACAGATCAACAGACAGTGTGTTAGGGTAACAGATAAGCATTTCAGGAGGACAGTGAGGTGGGCAGCGTGGAAACTGTGACCACAGTTCGCACTGGTGAGGGCTGATTAGTGGGAGAGATAGTGTTTGCCCAGCATTTGGCATTGCCAGACTGACAATGGTGAAGCTTGATGATAACGCATTGCAATAAACCTGACAAATGCGGTCATTTGCACCCGTTGGTGCGTGATGCCACGAACTAAGCAACAGCATGAAAACAGGACATGGAAGGAATATTTGTGTGTGTGTTCCCTCCATGGCATGTTTTTGCGCTGTTAGCAAGTTCTTCGAAACACACTGCACTCATTAAAGCAACACATCACAAAATGAGTTAATCATAAACAATACCAAGTTTATGAGTACCAAAAAAAGACATTAGGCAGAATGAACTTATGCAATGTGTCAGCAATGAGCTTAAATAATTGTTAACTACACAAAACTTTGTTTTAACAAACTGCTGAAACAAAATCACTTGGCTCCTTGCGAATGCACTCTAAATTTACCTTAGAGGTTTCTAGACTGATAGGCAGAGGTGGGCAGTGCATCTTTCTACAGTTTACTTACTTTTTGAGGTTCTATACTTCTGAAGCATGCACTAATCTGGTCACAGCCTCCTAACATGCACTGAGAATTACTGCCCACATACAATAAGCAAAAAAAGTAGTTCAGCAGAGTTCTTTCCTTGATTAATGCTACACATTGGGCATGTCACGCTTGTCCTTGTCTATTCTGTCCGCTGTCCTCATTTTTGCACTGCTCTCATTATTTCTTTCCTTACTGATGCTTACATGAAATTGTGTAAGAAGTGTACGCCGGTACTGGCACTGTACAAAGACAAGTACTGATAGTAAGGTAGACAGACACCTAACTGGCACAAGCTGTCTTTGCGTGCAGCCAGAACCAGCAAAAGTGGAATGCCGACTAGATCAACAAAAGACAATTCGCAAGTCAAGAAGTTTAGTTACATAGAAGTGATTGACTTAAGAGTTGCTGAATGACTGCTTGTTTGTTCTCCATGGAGTGTGCCGACTTCTTGTGATGCAAGATTGAGTCCAGTGTTCTGCACTTTGTCCGCAGAATATGTTGTAGTGTGTCCAAAATTAACACAGACAGCCATTGCTAGTGCAACAGTAACAGGAAAGACCTGAATTATTTTACAACCTATCTTTCTTCTTTGACTTTCGGACCCGTAAACGTGGCTTTTTTTTTGTTGTGAACAGCGTGAGGAGAACATTTTACATGTTTTCATTTCCATCCCTGTTTTATCGATCTGATTCCGGAAGATATATTCCACAGTATGAAATGACAACTCTAATTTAGCTTCACCATGGGAGGTGCCAAACGTGGCTTTCAGTAGCACTCAAGCAATAGAAACACACGTCAGCCCCGAATACGGGAATATACAAATATCAGCTTTCAAAGTCCTGAGAAGCATTTTCTATAGCCCTGGCTTTCAGCATGTTATAGAACGGTGAAACACCCATTCTTTCCACACATGTTTTCTTTCTTTATGATTTTAGAGGGGGGGGGGGGGGTGAGAGAACGCACGCCGCGTCACAAGGGGCGCGGACGTCCTGGAAAGCTGCACGGTCGTCCTTCCCTTCCCTTCGTTTGTTTACGCGCGGGTGTTTCGCAACGCAGCCCGTACACCTCCTCGAGCAAAGGACGCGAGGGAGGTTCGACCTTGGCCGGTCAGTGCGTCACAAGGCGTGCGTACGGCTACCCCAGCGCACTTGGTGACGAAAATGAGGCAGCCACTGGAAAGGGATGGTCGTCTGCTGCGCCCGGGGACGCCAGCAGACGGCGATCGGGCCAAACCCACTCCAGTTGAAACCTATCGGATTCCGGTCGGTTGCGATTTCGTTTTAGGCAAGCCAAATTTGCCCTTAGCAACCGCAGCGCGACCCGCACAACGCGGTTTCTGATTTCATGCATTGCATCAGAAACCTAGAAAGAATGGGACGGCGCCCCGAGGTCAGCTGTCACCATGACGCATGCGAGATGGGTGTCGTTAGGTTGGGCCTCACCTGAACTCCTCCGTAGACGACGGACAGCAGCTGAGCGGGCACGTGGCCTTTCCAGAAGGCCGTGACTCCTTCCTCGCGCAGGATGCATAGGGTGCCGCGCCACACTCCCGTGTACTTGGCCGTCGGGTGGGACGCCTTGATCGGGTCCAGCTGCAGCTGCGCCGCCGCCAGCACGGCGTTCAAATGATCAGAGAACTACGTGCTCCTCGAAAAGCGCGGCTAGCTTTGCGCGCTCCTGACGCAACGAGTTATCGGGGCGACGTAGCTGCCTCGATCGCGATCAGCCGACACTGGCACACACACGGCAGGCAGTACACGTGAGTTTACTCGTGCACTTAACGCATATAATAAGCGTCCTTCAATGCTCACACAGAGGCCTTGTAAGAAGTTTTCTAGCAGCCTTTCAGGGGTCAGGGGGAACGCTAAAAACACGAAACTGGGCCCGAGTTGTAGGGACCACGTTGTGGGAGGACGCGCTATTCGACGAGCGCCTCTTCAGCAGGCCATGCCGAGTAGCGCGTCCACCGCAGGTCACACGAGGCACATCGCGGCGCAATTGGAAAAGGCAGTGGACTCACCTGGAAGCGAATCTTGACGACGTCGAAGGGCTGGCAAAGGAAGCGAGTGACGAATCCGCTGATCGCGCCGGCGACCATGTGGTCGACGCTCGCGAGGTCGTCCCTTTCGCCCGCGTGTCCGATCATCTAAAGCGGGCATCGATGCGCTCTTTGCTCCTCCAGCGACGCCCCAAAAGGATTCTGCGGAAGGTCAGCCCGGCGAGGACGCGCCATTCAAGCACGCAGCCGTCGCGCACACGCTGCCCGCCATGCTTGGCAACTTGCGGCGTTGTCATGGCGACCCACCCCTGGCGGCGACGCCAGCCTTCTCTTCTTTCTGGTCGCACAAAATTTACCTCGTACAACGCTCGTACCTTTGCTAACTGGGCCACAAATGTAATAAAACGTCTGAAAGTAAAAATTCTTAGCATTAGAAATGTATGCTCATTACTCCTGCTGTAGCCACGGCCAAGTTTCGCTAAGAATGCGGTGCCACTCTATGGGTAGAGTGTACTAGAATGTTTTTCTAGTACACTCTAACTCTACCCATAGATTCTAGTACACTCTACTATGGGCACCATGAGACAGGGGGGTAAAGCGCGGTGAGGAGGTAGTAGTAGCTCTATGCCATGAGAGCCACTGACGTACTCGGCCAGATAAAAACGTTGAGAACGAAGCAATAAAAATCTCACAGCTCGTCATGCAGCGTCATGACCTTGCGGAGCTGCGTCAGCGTTGTCCAACGTTGGCGTCGTCTTACACGAACCCGGAGAGTATTGATTTTTCGGTACTCAAAACAAGTAAACTGGCATGTTCATTTGTGCGTTGTGTTCATTGCATATAGTGCGGTTATAATATTAGAGTAACAAGTGAACGCTACACTCGTAACTGTAACAAAATGCTGCGTAGTTTACTAAACGTCAGCGGCATGCACTTGTTCTGTGCCCGTGGTGTAGTGGTTATCACATCCGCCTAACACGCGGAAGGTCCCAGGTTCGATCCCTGGCGGGCACAGCTCTTTTTTTTAGCGGGCGTTTTGACAGGAATGGAGCAGTGAGTCAGTGACCAAGTTCTTAGTAATAATAATAATAATTGGTTTTGGGGGAAAGGAAATTGCGCAGTATGTCTCGTATATCGTTGGAAACCTGAACCGCGCCGCAAGGGAACGGATAAAGAAGGGAGTGGAAGAAGAAAGAGGTGCCGTAGTGGAGGGCTCCTGAATAATTTCGACCACCTGGTGATCCTTAACGTGCTCTGACATCGCACATCACACAGTCGCCTTAACGTTTTGCCTCCATAAAAACGCAGCCGCCGCGGTCGGGTTCAAACCCGGGAACTCCGGATCAGTAGCCGAGCGCCCTAACCACTGAGCCAACATGGCGAGTGCCCACTTGGTTTCAGTTGCTCCATTCATGATAGCTACTGGCTGAGCAACAACCTTGGGGGCATTTACCAAGTGGCACCAGCTTGATACTGTGTGCTGGAAGAGGGTTTCAGACCTCCCCCATCTAGACGTGCTTGGGTGCTCTGCTATCACTGTCGCAGTCATCTCCACTTGAGACATCACTTTATATCCTTAAGACGAGCCAGCGATGAGCGGAGTGTTTTAATAGTGCCTAGAAGGTTTTAGGCACTAAAGTGTCTGCCATGTACCAGCGCAGATGATTCCCAGTGACACCACAAGGTCCCAGGGACATCGAATTATAGCCGAAAAGAAAAAAAAAACAGAGATTGAGAAAAAAACATTGCAGTGATGGTTGGTTTGTTGGTAATAAGCTAGCTTATTAGACCCACTTCAGCGGATCAGGTTATGATGGGTGAAGTGGGAGGGGGATGAGCAGGACGGCGACGGGCCCTCGGGCCGCTCTAGATAATCGGGCTGACGGGCCGCGGCGACCTTCAAGGCTCAGTCCACGATAGTGCAGTTGTGATACGGCGTTAGAAAACCACCCTTCGTGTGCAATATTATTGTTGGAAGTTAGCACTGTGTCCGTGTTTCTCAGCCATCTTTTTTTTTTAGCTACGTTTTTCTCCTGATTCACATTTGCCCTAGCATGTACCCTTCTTAATTACAATCCTAACAACTCTGAGAACTCTGAGGGATGTCAGTGGAAAGTCTTTCTTTTAGATACCCTGACATATCCCAATCGGCTGATATCCCGGACATTTACTCGAATCCCGTCTCAGTACGTCTGCACAGTATTCGCGACAAAGGCGGCTAAGTATAAATTCATGTTTTTTTTTCCAATAGAATATATATGCAACGTGGTCCGCTCATTTTCGTTTCTTGCTTTTGTCATCGCATATTCATAACTAAATGAAATAATATTGCTTAACGTGCAAGATATGATTGGCTCCAAATGGGGGTGTTAGATTTGGAGTATATACGCTCGTGAAAATAGTTCGTTCTGTTGATTTATGCTCCTTATATACTCAACACGTAGTTTGTACTGCATCACTTCTGGATTTTAGCATTTATGTAGCTTAGCTGTGTTTAGCAGACTTGTAGCGGCGCAGGCATCAGCGGCGCTGATGAAGGTGAAGTTGGCGCGACCTGCCTCGCGCAGACCAGAAGCTCTCGCTTGTGCAGCAGATTCAATCGGGATTCAGTCGGTGGCTAGGGGTTGTGCTCGGACGCTTGCTCGGTGGACGTGAAGGACCTTCACTCTTATCTCCAGCAGTTTTCCGAGGGCCGACCGCTGCGGACTGCCGTCTTCTTTCGTCGGTGAGGCCGTTCCACGTGTGGGGATTTTGGCCAGGTTTTTTTTGTTTTGGTGCTGTTCCGATAGGGGCAATGTCCCCTCAGGCCTAACGGCATGTCGTTAGCTTCCACGGGTGGGGTCCGGCTCACTGGTTCGCCAGTCTGCCGGCCCAAAGTTTGCCCTTAGATGCTTTCAGTAGAAATGGTGTCACGGACATCCCAGTGGCGATTGTTCCAGTTGGAGACGGGGCAGTTAAACTGAAAAATTCTAAATTGATTCAGGAACAGCTGCAGGATGTCACCAGCCGCCACTTAGAAATATCCGAAGTGCGCCCTTTCGGCCTTAGAGGCATATTGTGCTCACTGGTTCGCCAGTCTGCCGGCCCAAAGTTTGCCCTTAGATGCTTTCAGTAGAAATGGTGTCACGGACATCTGTGATGTTCGAGCCCCGCGCGTTGCGGGCGAGCGCCAGAGAACGAACAGCCAACACAGAGACCGGTGAACGACTGACTTTATTCATGTTCGCGCGCTCCGCGAACTGTGCAGTTAAGCACAGCAATGGGGCGGTGCCGCCATCTGTTGGACTCTTGGCCAAATACGACACCCCTCCCCACCCACACAAAGAAGGTAACGTGAACAGGCCTCACGGCGAATAGCGTACATTGGGCCGTCTTGCTCTGGAGCTTCTTCGCAACGGTGGTGTTTGCGGCTCACACTTGGGAAGCTCTGGATCAACCGGCACACCCAGTGCTGAATTATCCCTTGGTGGAGCCTCGTGCTGTACAGATCCGTCCTCGCTGCCGGCATTCAGGTGTGATTGCATGGCAGAGGTCTGTTGGTCATCTGCACTCACATCACGTGTACCGACTTGATGTATTGCTGCAGCCGGCGGAGACACTTCGGTTGCGGAGAAATCGTGTCGCAGATGTTCTTGATGTCGCCTCCAGGACCGACCATCAGGCAATGTGACATCGGCGATGTGGTCGCCCGATGTAGCAGTCACCATTGCAGGAAACCAGGGTGGACCATCTCGAAAGTTTCGTGCATATACAGAATCCCCTGGCTGCACAAGCGGCGTCCGATGGGCATGCTGCTCGTGCGCAACTTTCTGCTTTAGTTGCCTTGTAAGAACTGTGGACCTCATGTCAGGCCGCAGTAGGGTCAAAGCTGTCTTCAGCTTGCGCCCCATCATCAACTCAGCCGGGGAGCACCCAGTAGTCTCGTGCGGCGTTGACCTGTAGTTCAGCAGGACGCGGGCTAGCTGACAGTCGAAGCTTCCACCCACTGCTTTCCTCAGCTTTGCCTTGATAGTTTGCACTGCACGCTCCGCAGCACCATTTGATGCCGGGTGATACGGTGGCGTCAGCACATGCTTTATGCCATTGCGCTGAAGGAATTCCCTGAACGAGGCACTCACGAATGCTGGCCCATTATCCGACACAATCACGTCTGGCAAACCATGGGCAGCATAGTCCGTAGGCATGGAATCGTGGCATCTGCTGATGGTGTGGTCACAGGAACAACTTCTATCCATTTTGAAAAAGCATCCGTCACGATCAGCAAGTAGCGATTCTTGAGAGGTCCAGCAAAGTCGATGTGAATTCGTGACCACGGCTTCTCGGGATACGGCCATGGCGTCATAGCTACTGGCCGCGCAGTTCTCTGGTTCTCCTGACACACACGGCATCCACGCACTGTATTCGTAATGTCTTCATCCAGGGTCGACCACCACACATGGCTTCGAGCAACTGCCTTCATTTTTGAAACTCCAGGGTGGCCTTCATGGAGTAGACGCAGCACTTGAGGTTGCAGTGTACTAGGAATAACCACTCGCGAAGCCAGCAGGATGCAATTTTCTTGGACGCTCATTTGCGTTGTGCGATTGGCATATGGCTTTAGCACAGGATCCCGCAGCTCTGTTCCAGCCCACAGTGCCTCGCGAACCTTTGCTAACACAGGGTCTTTGGAAGTGGCTTCCGCCACAACAGACGCCACCAGAACCCTGGGGTAAACAGCCTCAAGCATGAATACTTCAGCTGGCCGCTCAACAGTGTGTTCCGAAGTAGGCAGCGGCAGCCGGCTCAAGCAGTCAGCGCTGGCGATGCTGGCTCCGGGTCTGTACTTAAGCTTGTAGTTATAAGCGGCCAGCATCAGTGACCAGCGCAGCACTCGAGGAGAGCACGTCTCTGGCACGGGTTTGTCAGCGGAGAGCAGGCCTAGCAAAGGCTTGTGGTCGGTGACCGCCTCAAACTCTCTGCCCCAGACATATTGGCGAAACTTGGTCACTCCAAACACCAGGGCAAGTGCCTCTTTATCCAAGTGACTATAGTTGCGCTCAGCTGATGTGAGACTTCTTGATGCAAAAGCGATCGGACGCTCAGCGCCCGTGTCCTCACGGTGAGCCAGCACAGCCCCCACTCCATACGGTGATGCATCGCAAATCAGCACCAATGTTTTCCTAGGGTCGTAGTGTGCCAAAACCGCAGCAGACACCAGCAACTCCTTGCTTTCCCTAAACGCGCGTTCCTGGTCAGCACCCCACATCCACGGTGTCTTGGCTCCAAGTAATTGATTCAGTGGATGAAGAACAGCAGACAGATTTGGCAGGAATCGCCGGTAGAAATTTACCAGTCCCAAATAACTTTGCAGTGACTTCACATCGCTAGGCTTGGGGGCCTTCAGCACAGCCTCAGTCTTTTCAGGGTTAGGATGGAAACCAGCCGACGTGACAACGTGGCCCAGGTATTCCACTTTTGGACCCATGAAGGTGCACTTGTCAAGCTTCAGCTTCAGACCGGCTTCCTTCAAGCGATGCAGTACTCGGCACAAGTTCTGAAGGTGATCCTTATCATTGCGCCCAGTCACCAGGATGTCATCGAAGTACACGACCACGTGTGGTAGACCGCGCATCAAGTTGCCCATCTCCCTCTGGAAAATCGACGGTGCTGAGGTTACGCCGAAAGGCAGGCGTGTGTATTGGTACAGCCCCCTTGGCGTGTTGACGGTCAGCAGTTTCGAGGACGCCTCGTCCAGCTCCACTTGCAAGTAGGCATCCTTGAGGTCGAGCTTGGAGAACTTCTCACCCCCACTCAGTCTGGCGAATAGATCCTCAACACGCGGTATCGGATAGTTCTCCGGCACAGTCACAGGATTCACCGTGACCTTGAAGTCACCACAGATTCGAATCTGTCCGTTGCGCTTGAGAATAGGCACAATGGGTGCAGCCCATTCTGATGATCTTACCGGTTGCAGCACTCCAGCGCGTTCCATACGGAGCAGCTCCTCGTTAACACGATCGATCATCGCGAACGGTACAGATCGAGGCTTGAAAAACCTTGGCTTGGCATTGTCTTGAATGGTGATCTTGGCAGCCACGCCCTTGAGAGTTCCAAGTTTGCCATCAAAAACAGTGGAGTACGCAGCCAGTACATCCTCAAGCGACGACACAGCATTGAGCTCTCTCGCATTGCATAATTCCAAACCAAAACCCTTCATCCAACCGCGCCCCATGAGGGACGGGCAATCACCAGAAACAACGTACAACACCTCCTCGCACTTCCGGTTCCCCAGCTGAACAGTCACAGGCAAACTTCCTATTACAGGAGACAGTTCACCTGAGTAGCTCTTCAACACAACAGTTGAAGGCTTCAGACGTGCCGACGGAAACTTTCGGTGAAATGTGTCCCCAGATACGACGGATACACTTGCTCCCGTGTCAACCTCCATTAGCAGCGAAGTTCCGTTCACCGCGACTTCCACGCGGTATGGCTGAGTAACTCCTGCAGTGCCTTGCAGACTCCACAATTCGTATACCTGAAGCGCATCCGGTCGCTCATTGGCTTCATCACACCTGGCATCGTTCACGACATGCACAGATTTGTTCACAGACGGCGGCGCCGCTTTCCTGGTATTTGCTACATCTTTCGCTCTCCTGGTGTTTGTCGCATTTTTTCTCCCCTTGCACACACGAGAGAGATGGCCCTTAATCCCACAGTTGTGGCAGACACTGTTTAGATGTCGGCACTGCGTCGCCAGATGCCTGCCACCACAGCGAAAGCACAAAATGGCCGTTTCTTCTCGCCTCGGCTTCGTAGAGTCACGCGACACAGCGTTGGTCGGCGCGACAAAGGGCGCGGGCGCCGTTGAAAGCACTTGCGAATCCTTGTTTGCCGCTTCCATCGCGATAACCGTTTTCTTCGCCATGTCAATCGTCAAGTCCGGCAGCTCCAACAGTCGTCTCTGCATCGATTCATCGTTAATTCCCGCCACTATACGGTCGCGCAGCATTCTCTCACGAAAGGTGCCAAACCCGCATTCATCGGCCAGCTTGTTCAGGGCTGCGAAGTAGTCAGCAGCCGCTTCACCCGCCTGTCGTGTTCTGGAGTTGAACTTGAATGAGGCAACAACTTCCGACGGCTGTGGCGAGAAATGCCTCCCGAGGACATCAAAAATGGTATTCAAACTTGCCTCGCACGGCTTCACGGGCGCCAGCAGATTCCGCAGCAAGGTGTATGTGGCCGGGCCACAACACGTGAGCAAGACAGCTCGTTTCTTGTCATCCGGCACATCGTTGGCAATAAAGTACTGAACAGCTCTCTCTCGGTACTCGTCCCAGTTCGTCTGCGTGTCGAACGGCTCTAGCTTGCCGACGCCTGGCATTTCCGAAGTACAGGAACGCTTCAAACAGTTCAACACGTGTTCCTCGTCGCCATTGTGATGTCCGAGCCCCGCGCGTTGCGGGCGAGCGCCAGAGAACGAACAGCCAACACAGAGTCCGGTGAACGACTGACTTTATTCATGTTCGCGCGCTCCGCGAACTGTGCAGTTAAGCACAGCAATGGGGCGGTGCCGCCATCTGTTGGACCCTTGGCCAAATACGACAACATCCCAGTGGCGATTGTACCAGTTGGAGACGGGGCAATTAAACTGAAAAATTCTAAATTGATTCAGGAACAGCTGCAGGATGTCACCAGCCGCCACTTAGAAATATCCGAAGTGCGCCCTTTCGGCCTTAGAGGCATATTGTGCCGATCCGCGGATGTGCAGTGCGTGTCAGAGTTGCTACAAAGCACATCCTTCGCGTCATTACCTGTAAAACTCTTCATACCAGAACAACTTGCATGTTCGAAGGGAATCATCCGCGGCGTGGACCCATCGGCGTCTCCGTAGGAACTACTTGATGACCTTCAGGATGCCGGTGTTGGTGTGATATCAGTTTACCGCTGCACCAGGGATGCTAATGGCTCACGTGTACAGACAGAGTCGGTGATCGCTACATTTGCAGGAGCTTCGTGCCCTTCTGAGCTTAAGGTTTGGCCCATTGTGTACCGCGTCAACCCGTTACCTCCTCGCCCATTGCAATGCAGGAATTGCCCGCGATTTGGCCACAGCAGTAAAGCTTGCAAATCTGCGACGCGTTGCCGACTATGCGGGGAAAACCATTCCGCAGACCACTGTGCATCTGAAGTACCCATTTGTTCTCTATGTGGCGGCAATCATCGGGCTGATGATGCTAGCTGTCCCAAGCGTTCAGAAGAACAATGTTCTGGACATTATTCAGCAGAAAAGGTGTTTTAGGGCCGATGCTTATGCACAACTAGACCGCAAGAAGCACTCTTATGCGGGCATGGCACGATCAGCTGGTTCTGAGGCAGAAGCGTTGCTGTCGAAGTCTGTGGTGTCAGTGGTCGAGAAGGCACTGGCAGGTGTTGTGGACCGTATGCTGACCACATTCGCTGAAGCTCTGTCCCAGGTTATTGCGAATCAGGTTGCGCATCCAACTGCTGCCATTCCGGTTCCATCAACCAGTACTCCTAGCCTCTCTGGTGTCTCTCCCATGGCTCCTATGCCTGCTGAATCCTCGTCTGTGCCCGTATGTGGCACCGGGGATACCAGCACTTCTACTGCTTGCTCTACGGATGTAGAGATGGAGAACCCTTCACAGAAGCGTCGTGCTGCTTCTTCTTCTTCGAAGTCCGCCCTCCCAAGCAAGAAAGGTTCCCACAAAATTCCACATAAAGCTGATTTGTTACAGGAGGCTGTCACGGCCTCTTTGCTTTTACAATAACAATGGCGGGGTTAAAAGTACTACAGTGGAACTGCCGTTCAGTGGTATCTTCTTTTCACGATTTACATCACCTTGTCTCACAATTAGACCCCGACATAATTTTACTTCAGGAAACTTGGCTTACTTCTATTACGTCATTCTCTCAAAAATTTCCGGGTATTCCGAGCCAACCGTAATTACGGTAGGGGTGGAGGCTTGTTAACATTAATTTCTACTAAATTTGTTCATCGGGCGCAGATAACGCACCAAATTCAAACACCTGACTGTGAATTGTTGGCTGTTGAAATCGCTATTCCACAGTGTGCTTCCCTTACCGTTGCTAATGTTTACTTTCCTTCGGGTGTACACAACACTGATCATTTAAATGTTCTTTTGTGGTCCAACAATAGAGTGGTGATTGCTGGAGATTTCAATTCCCACCACATAATTTGGGGTTTTCGGACTGACGCATGTGGCCAGCTTCTATGGTCATGGATGTCGGCAAGGAACGTGCATTGCTGTAACAGTCCAGGGGTAACTTTCTTGTGTTCGGACTCTCAGTCTGTCATTGACCTTACACTGGCTGTGAACGGGGCACAGGTTTCTTCGTGGTCTACAGTAGACTGTGGTACTTCCAGTGACCACTTTCCGATATCTTTCACAATAGCAGCTTCTCCCCCAAGGACGGTGCGTCTCCGCAAAAATTCGTAAACCACACAATTTTCAAAAAACTTGTACAGTCCTCTTTCTCCTCCATTGCATCATCGGATAACTTGGATCGCGCTAACCGAATTCTCGGTTCTGTGTTAAGGGCCTCGGAGCGTTCCGTGTTCACGGTGAAGTCTATGGTTAAGAACAAACAGCCCTCCCTATAGTGGAATGATGACTGTGAGAGAGCATATCGCCTTAGAAAAGCTGCTTGGAAAACCCTCTCTCATAACCACTGCCCGCGGAATTGGATAAATTACAAATTTCTAGAGGCTTCATTTAAGAGGACCATTGGTCAAGCGAAGGAGGAGTACAATGAGAATTTGAACAGTTATCTATCCAGCCCTAATAACCGCAAAGCTTTGTGCCGCTTCATGGAACGCACCCATACAACTCCGACCTATCAGGTCACACAGTCCGTGGTCTTATCACCAGAAGATGCAAAAGATCAAGTTGACCAGATAGCACAAGGCCTTGCTCTGCGCTTTCAGGCGCGGTTGGCGGTTCCATTCGTACTACCCCCTCCGCGCGCAGACTTCACTGCGGTTACACCCTCTGAATTATTTTCCATTGTTTCTGGCCTCAAACCTGCAGCTCCCGGATGCGATGGGATCTCTATTGGTATGTTGAAACCTCTTATGCAAGAATTTACCTTGGATGTTTTGCATATGGTTAATGTCTCTCTGGAGAAATCATGGCTCCCTCCTGAATGGAAAATTGCGAAAATAATCTTACTTCTTAAGGATCCCAAAAAGGGGTTAGAAATTGACAACATTCGACCCATTTCCCTCTTGTCTAATTTAGTTAAAGTTATTGAACGAATTGTGCACACCCGTCTAACAGATCATGTTCTAGCGGTACAAGCCTTCAGTGATTCTCAGATAGGGTTTCGTCGGAGGTGCTCGATTTGGACCGCACACTTGGATTTGGAAAGTAGAATTAGGATGGCAATGGGGAAGAAAGAGGTCGCGGCTTTAGTCACCTTGGATATTGCTAAAGCGTATGACAGTGTAGAACATTCGATTTTATTGAACAAGCTGGACGAAATTCGGCCGCCTTTTTATATTCTTGCCTGGGTTCAGGAATTCTTAAAATAAAGGCGGTTCTTCTGTTCGGGCGGTTATTTTACGTCCGAGAATTTTTCACAGACTAGAGGCGTGCCGCAGGGCTCCGTACTCTCTCCGCTACTTTTTAACATACTGGTGCGAGATATATCTATTCAGGGTGACGTCAAGGTGTATGTATATGCGGACGACATCGCCTTTTTCGCTTCTTCTAGAGACATACACTCACTCTACCAGCTTTTGCAGACCTACCTCAATGCACTGCAAGTATGGCTGGGCAAGTTACACTTAACTCTAAACGTGAACAAATCTTCAGTTCTCATTTTTCCTCCAGCGTCCCCTCTTTATATCAGTCTACGGTATTGTGGCGCCCAAATCCCGCAAGTGCAGTCCTTAAAGTATTTATGGGTCATTTACGACCCTCACCTCGACTGGCGACCCCATATCAAAAGTATAGCCTTAAAAGGTGAGCGAGATCTCGGTCGCCTTATGCGAATCAGCAATAGGAAATTTGGTATGCGCAGAGACACTCTCTTATTTCTCTACAAAACTTACGTTAGACCAATTTTGGAGTTCGGTTGCGTTCTGTTCTCTGGTTGCCCTAGATATGAAATTCAACCGCTGATTCTTTTGGAGAGACGTGCTCTACGGCTATGCCTGGGTCTACCAAAATCAGTGGCCAATTGTGTCCTCTTTCTGGAAGCTCGCATACGGGACTTGAACTCCCGCTTCCAACTTCTCACAGTGCGCACCTTCCTACGGGGACTTGAGCCAATGCCTGGAGTGGCCCCTCCAATTTTTTTGACAACCCCGGCATTCTTTCTAGATAAACATCGGCCGATCTACAAACTGCCTCAAATTGTGTTCACAGAGCACCTTTTGTCCAAAATTGCAGTCACGCTTAGGTCCGTGCAATGCGTCACCGATTTGCAGGCTGCACCAACTGCTTGCTTTGACCATGTGATGCAGCTTTACGCAAAGCAATTACCTGCCAACATGCTAAATTGTCTCCTGGAGGATTATCTATTGCAGTATCCGAGCCATGCTGCAATTTTTACGGATGCCTCTCAACAAGCCGAAAAGGCAGCAGTAGGTGTTTAATCGCAAACACTAGATTGGCGTTACTCTCTCCGGATCCCTGATTATACTCCAATTTACACTGCTGAATTCCTCGCTATCGGTTTGGCCCTTCAAAGCGTTCCCAGCAATATTGATCAAGTCATCATTCTCTCGGACTGCCGCTTAGTCTTGGCTGCACTGGAAAGCTCGCAAAATATTCTCCTTTACCGATCCCTATTGTACTTCGTGCCACGTCATGTCATAGAGGTGCGTTTTCAGTGGATACCAGGACGTTGTGGCATTTCTTCCAATTCTATGGCCGATTTCCTCGCGAAATCTGCCATCAATGGCCCTATTGCCCAGGGCGTTCCAAACCTCATATTTTTTACCACGTCCCGGTATGAACGCTTCCAAATTCACCATTACCTGAGCCATGAGCCCTTCCTTGGTACAGCGGATTTCGAACATTTGAAATTCCCGTGGAATATACGTTAGTGTACATCAAGACAATGTGGGGTTTCTATGACACTGCGGCGTTGTAGGATACCTCGCCTTAATCTATACTTATGCCGTTCGGGGTTCACGCCGTCGAATCTATGTGCGTCATGCGGGGACGTTGAATCCATATATCATTTCATCCTCTACTGCCGGC
The DNA here is from genome assembly GCF_052857255.1 of Amblyomma americanum. NCBI lineage: Eukaryota > Metazoa > Arthropoda > Arachnida > Ixodida > Ixodidae > Amblyomma > Amblyomma americanum. The sequence continues at coordinate 73,168,369 of NC_135504.1, read as the reverse complement.
CGTTTGCACGGCAGAGAATTCAGTTTTTGGTAAATCCGCTCGTTCAGTTAGGACTGCCGTTTACTCTTCCCGTCCTCCTCTCATTCGGTGCAACCGTCAAAGGGCATGCCATTTGGCAAATGTGCCAACTGCTCCACAAGTATATCAGTGCAACCGGGAGATATTTGTGTTAATTTCTAGATTTATTTATGTATTTATTATTTCCTTCTCACAAAATTATTTCCTTTCTTATCAATCCTCACTTTAGTATTTCTACTCGCACAGCTTTGTTTCCTTGATTTGCAACTCGATTTCCTCATGCTCAATCAAATTAAGGATTTCCTTTTCACTCCCAATCATCTTAATTGATAAGCCCGTTGAGATTCACTTGGATTAGACATTCCCTGTTTGGACCTGCACCAAACCCTGGCCAATCCCCCACCGTGGGTATGTGCCATCATCTTTTCAGGCAACAACAGCAACAACAACAACAGAGAAGGACGCTTTCGGCAACCGTTCTGGTCAGCAACGTCGACAGCCCGCTCCGCCGGCTCACCAGCCGCGGCCACCGGGACTCCAATACAATGTGGTTCACCCACCACAGACTTTACGCGTTAAAATGTCAGCACTGTGCCAAGCAACAACACCACTGTAATCATCTGTAGTCATTTCTTACTTCACGCCTAAATTGCAGGGCGTGTATATTAGGGTCTCAGAGTATTTTCACGTTGTCCGTGAAAAATTTTTCGCTTGGGCCCATAAAAACCCCCAGGGAAATTTACCGCTATTTCAGCAATGTAACTAATTGCAATATGCCCTCGTTAAGAGATTTCTTTGATCATAGAAGGCATATGAAAACCCTCAGGAAGTGCGGGAAAGAAGACACGCGTGGGAGGTCCGCATTAGTCTCTCTGTACTTCCTGGGGATATCCGCACGTCTTGTTAAGATTTCAAAGGGAAATCCCTTGGATGTGAGTGTTGTCACTGGGAATTGTGTTTGTGGACGACTTAGTGCTCCTGGGACTCCTCTGTAGACTGGGCCAGAGTTTGCGTCACTCCAAGTTAGTATTTCGCAGCATGCCATTGGTGGGCGCAATCGTTGGAGCCCGTCATAATCAGCCTATATACGGCCACTACAGGTCAAATGCATCTCCCATGTCTCTCAAATTAACGCTGTGCTTTGCCAGCTGCGGCCATCATATCCCCACAAGCTTCTTAATATCATCCGCCTGCCTAACTTTCAGCCGCCCGCTACTACGCTTTCTGGGAATCCACTCCGTTTTTACCTTTAAGGACCAGCGGTTATCTTGCCTTCGCAATACATGCCCCGCCCAAGCCTATTTAATCTTCCTCTTGATTTCCCCTAAGGTATAACACGCATTTGTTCCCTCACCCACTCAACCTGCTTCTGGTCTCTTAACGTTACCCCTATCATTTTTCGTTCCATATCTCGCTGTGTTGTCCTTCACTTAAGCTGAACCCTTTTCTTTCGCTTCCACGTTTCTGCCCCGTAGGTGAGTACCGGTAAGACATAGCTATTGTATACATTTCTCTTGAGGGATATTAGTAACCTGCCATTCATGACCTGAGAGAACCTGACATTAAACGTTGCCAGATTCAGTTTCCAATGGCGGGCTGTCCGGACCCAGAGATTCTTAGCACCCTCCACTGCGTCACAGGTCTGACCACCGCCTTGGTCAGTTGCTCCGCAGCCTCTGGGGACTGAGGGCCGCAGGGAACTGAGGGACTGAGGTGCCCATATATAGACGATCGAAACAGCCATTTGAGAGGCGCGGACTTCAGCTTGTGGTCATATACAGAGTCTGAGTGCATCTTCGACGCTACCTCTGGTCCTTGGTGCTGGGCCTCTGACTCACTGCACACAATATATCTTCCGCGCTCCCAAGAGAATCGACAATAACATCATCATGGACACCAGTCCAGAACTGACGCTCAGCCGCCACCTTGTGGGTATCACATGGAACAGGAAAGACCATGCACTAGGCAGCGACCACTATATTATCTCGGTTGCTGTCCCGTTTAAACAACACTTCATACAAGCTAACAATGGGTGAGCTCACTCATAACCGATGTCTCTGCACACACCCAACACGTTGAAACAACACAGGAGATCTCTACATTGGACTCTAGACTTGCCCACCTCTGGAAGGCTTTTCACAACTTCCTAGAGCGTTGGATAAGTAAAAAAAGTTAACTGCACAGTTAAAAAGCAGCTGGTCGCCTGCTGACACAGATCACCAAACATGCAGAGGAGCTCTGCCGCTCCAGCTGGTGATAAGTTTGTGACAGCATGGCCGGTAATCTGTCTATCAAGTTAGCGTGGCAACTCCTTCGACATCTCATTGACCCCACGCAGTCCAAAACAGCTACACAACACCACCTCACACGACTAATACACACCGACTTAACCCTATACGCCCTCCTGGACAACCCCATGCAAACACATACGTCGCCTACCGCCTTCTTCCCTACACAGGCCAACCAAACTCTGCGCTCGATGCTGAGACTACGGCAGCGGAAGTCAGAGCGGACCTGACTCTCCGCAAGCAATTTGCCCGCAAACCAAGGAGTGGTTTCATATTTCACTTCTGGCTGCGTGGCGCAGGCTACTCGAGCGCTCTACAAAAGGGTAGCGCAGACTCTACGCACACCTATATTATCGGAGCTTTCCTTACCAACCGCGCGGCTGAGGTCCACTTTGGCCCACACGCATCACCCCCTTACTCCATCAAATGAGTCGGAACCCCTCAGGGCTCCGCCCTCTCCTCTATCATTTTCAATTGGACCATGCCCTCGCCCACAAGCTCACCACAATACCGCACCTACGGCACACCCCATCTGCCGATGACGTCACGTTGTGGACCACCTACGGAATTTATGCCGACAGAGGGCACACTAAAAACAGCCGCCACATTAACGCAAGAACATGCCCGAGGCATCGGACTGTCGTACTCCCCAGAGAAGCCCGAGCTCCTTATCCTCCGCCCCACTACCCGTAACTCTCCTACTGCCCCCATAACCGCTGCTCTAGACGATCGCCCCATCCCGGAGATGGACAGTCTCCGGGTGCTGGGTCTTAATATCGAAAACAACGGTAGAAACATACCCACCATAAAGAAACTCGGGCAGATGTCAGGTGCGATCTCATACCTCATCCACAGAGTTCCGGGCCACCATAAGAAGGGGCACGACCTATGTAGTCTCATTTACGCCTTTATCCTTAGCCGATTCCTATGCACGCTCCCGTATCTCAGACTTAGGGTTGAGGAGATCTCCACCTTGGACGCGATGCTTTGCACCGCGTTCAAGACGGTCCTCCATCTAGCCCTCAGTACTTCCACAGAGAAACTACTCCAGCTGGGTCTTCACAATAGTGTTGGGGAGCTTGTGGAGGCCCACAGACAGACCCACTATGTCCGATTAACAAGGGTATTACCGGACGCCACAACCTCAACTCTCTCGTCACTTTTCACATCCCGGCTAACGACCTCACACTCCTCTCTGTCCCACGCCCTATCCAATCCAACCTCCTCGTCAAACCCTTTCCCAGAAACACTGATCCGCAATACCACGAGCCCCGCCGCCGAGCCAGGCCGAAGGCGCCGCACAAATATTATGGCTCTGAGGTATTCCGTGTGGGTGGACGCCGCATGCTCGAGCGAGGAGAGAGAGAGTAAACTTTATTGTTCCAAATGAGAGGTTTGGTTGCGTGCCCGGAGACTGCCGATGTCTTCCAGGCTGAGCGTGGTTGGCGCTCCTAGTCCAAGGCACCACTGTCCCTGGCCATCCGGCATGCGTGGCTCACTAGGTCCCTTTGGACCTTAAGCTGGCTGCTGGTTAGCCGGTCCTCCCACTGCTCCGCATTTGGGTCTTTATTATTTCGGAACGCTACATTGTGTGTACATTCCCATGTGATATGATATAACGTGGGGGTTGCCCCGCACCACGGACATGTATCCCTATACTGCTCTGGATACATCTTATGTATATTCTTTCGTTAAAATTTAAGCAGCGCTAACTTTTAGGACGAATACACAGCGCCCGTCCTGTCATGTCTTCTGTGTATTCGTCCTAAAAGTTAGCGCTGCTTAAATTTTATCGAAAGAATATGCATAACCAACTAGCCCCGCAACGTGTTTTACTAAGTGAACATCTTATGTAGGACATGAAGGTTGTAGAAGGTCCCTGTTTGGAGTCTTCTCCAGCATGTCGCCTCGTATTGTGTTAGCTGAGGGTGTGGCTGGGGGTATTTGCGCCTTCTGCCTTTAATGAGGTTGAGGATAGCTGCGTACGTGAGCTCCACCGTCATCCCCGGGCCGTCTGAGGCATTTGACGCACCAGATCGGGTAGTGAGCTCGCGAGCTAGCTTGTCTGCCTTCAGATTGCCTTTGATTCCGACGTGTCCTGGTACCCAGTAGATCCTATGTTGGATATTTTCATTGGATCGGAGACAGCCGTGGTGGGCCATACCCTTCAATCTCTTGCTACTAGATATCTCCCGCTCCCCTCTGTTACTTTACCAGAAGTGGCTGTGGAGGCTGCCATCGCCCTGGCGATTGCTTACATGGAAGCCCGCTATACTTTCACAGATTCGAGGACTGCGTTGCTAAATTTCGCACGCGGGCGAATTCATGTCCCTTCTATTTGCATACTGACCTCGCCCGCTGCCAACACCTCTCGACACGTGGAGCTGCTCTGGTGCCTGCGCACTCGGAAAACACCGCCAACGAGGCTGCCAACAGCTTAGCCCGAGATCTGATACAGCGGGCACAGGCGGCCCCCGCGAATTCTCCCGGGAGCGCATGCACACGTTCAGTGAGCTGACTGAGGCCTACCGAGCCCGCACCTCACCCCTCCCTTGACAATTAACATCAAACCCTATGACGCCGCCTTCAGGCTCGAATCCTCCCATCCCCTTATATTAGGCTGCACTACCATCAAGCCCTCACCGACCCCTCTTGCATCCTCTGCAAGCAACCCAGCGCCACCCTTGCCCACATTCTATTCAAATGGCTGGTGGATCCTTCTCCGCCTCACCCCCTGGGAACATTGGGAGACCCTGCTACGCTCTGAGCACCATGTCCGGCAGAAGACCACCACGGACTGGGGCTGCCAACGTCATGGATGATGGACCGTAGGACCATGAACGTTTGAGTGTAGTGGGGCTCTGCGGTGTCCCAGGGGCCTGCGTGCCCCAAACTCCTCTGTAAATGAAAGTTTTTACCACCACCATCACCGCTATTTAGAGAGATGGGACGATAGTTGAGGGGAGATGTTCTGCTACCCGACTTGTAGACTGGAATCACCTTTCCAATTTTCCACTCTTTTGTCAGGATAGATAGGTCACAAGATTGTTGGAAAATTTTTGTTAGCGTAATGAAAACATAAGCTGAAGTGTTTTCTAAAAACTTAGCATTAATAGTATCACAGCCTGGAGCGGAATGAAGATTGAGGACTTCAATAAATTTCATCACATCATCATCAGCCTGACTACGCCCACTGCAGGGCAAAGGCCTCTCCCATGTCTCTCCAAATAACCCTGTCCTTTATCAGCTGCGCCCACCGTAAGACCGCAAACTTCCTAATCACATCTGCCTACCTAACTTTCTGCCACACTCTGCTACAGTACTCGTCTTCTCATGGAATCCACTCCGTTACCCTTAAAGACAAGCGCTTATCTTCCCTTCACATTACATACCCTGTCCAAGCCCATTTCCTCCTCTTGATTTCGACTAGGACGTCATTAACCTGCGTTTGTTCCCTCACCCACTCTGCCCGCTCCCGTTCTCTTAACGTAAAACTTATCATTTTTATTTCCATGGCTCGCTGCGTTGTCCTCAAATTAAGCTGAACCTTATTCGTTAGCCTCCACGTTTCTGTACCGTAGGTGAGTACTGGTAAGATACAGCTGTTGTACACTTTTCTCTTGGGGGATATTGGTAAACTGCCATTCATGATCTGAGAGAACCTGCCAGATGCGCTCCACCTCATTCTTATTCTTCTAGTTATATCTCTCTCATGATTAATCTCCTGAGTGACTCAGCAAGGCAATGTCATCAGCGGATCGCAAATTATTTAGGTAATCTCCATTAACTCTTATCCCTAACTGTTCCCAATTCAGGCCTCGGAATACCTCCTGTAAACCGGTGGTCAATAGCATTGGCGATATCGTATCTCCTTGCCGGACGCCCTTCCTTATTGGAATTTTATTGCTGAAGTTATAGAAGGCTACGATAGCTGTGCAGTTGCTGTATATGTCTTCCAGTATTTTTACATAAGGCTCTTCTACGCCCTGATTCTGCGTTTACTCCATGACTGCCGAGGCTTCCACTCAGTTTCGTACTCGGCTGCATCCGAGGCATACGGGCAGGCAATTAAAGACGCAAACAAACACTTAATGACACCAAAAGTATCAAATAATATTGGCGACATAGTTGCATAGTGGTGATTACGAGTTGTAGGTATGTGTGCATCAGGTATGATAGAAAAGTTTTCAGCAAATGAAAGGTTAAGAATTGTAGCAGCAAGGTCTGAAGGAAAGTGGTCACTGCAGGAGTCTGTTAAGACGATATTTTCCTCTGTGGTGGGATGAATAAAGCGCCAGAATTTTCTAAGATTTTTTATGAGCATAGACGGAAGAATCTGTGAATGAAAGTGTTTATTTGCGTCTTTGATTGCCTGCACGTATGCCTCGGATGCAGTGGAGTACGAAGCCCAATGTTCTCTAGTGGGAGAAAGCTTAGCGATGCGATAAAGTCGCTTCTTTTTTTAGATAAGCGCTTGATATGATTGCTATACCAGGGAGCATTAGTGTGGTTCATGGTGCGTTGGGGAATGAACCGTTCAGTGAGCTGGTTACCTTGGCCGAAAACATAGTTCCAGTTAGTTTGAACAGTACTATTTCCGAAGCCATCAAGAAAAACGTGAATAAGAGAAAAGACTTCAGTGTTTATTGCCTGAAAATTGTCTCGCTTATAATCGTGTATCACTGTTACCTGTTTGTTAGAAGTGCAATCCTGTAATTTTTTTTCCACCATTGTCCAGACGAAATTCTTGAGCCTCGTCATTAAATAATGTTTTTTATATATTTCGTCATCTTCAGTGCTTGTTTTCGTGGCTCGTGCATCCCGGCGCTCATCAACGCATGGACAGTGTTCGTCCCGGTCAGCGATCAACGTAGTACGCTCTAGCGCTAAGACTGGCAAGTAAGAACAGGACGCAAGTTGTTATGCGTTTTCTTCGCAGTCTTCATTTTGAAAGGAAAAAAAAGCAGCGCGAAAGACGCAGGAAGTAGCCAGACTAGACACTACACAGGCGCTGACTGGCAACTGGTCAACACGAACTGGTGGGGGAGTTGGGGCAGTGACTGCTGCAACCAGTGACACACGGCAGGGGCTTTGACAAAGAGGTCGGACGTGTTGGCCCGTTATAATGCGATGCTTGGCAATTGGCGTTTGTCGGACCCTCGGCGATGTCGAAAAACACTGTCACACTAGGCCTGTCACACTAGGCCAACAGTCGGCCGACTCGGTCTGCCAAAACCATGTCGTCGTGATGTCTGGCTCTGTCACACTGCGCCGACGAAAACAGTCGGCCGACTGTCGGCGTCGGCGCCATGTCTCCCACAAGACGGCAGTTGGCCGATGGTCCGCCAGCTCCCATGTCACACTAGCGAGACAGCGTGCGAGACCTCCCGCTGACTTGGCCCTTTCTCGTTCTCACTCTTCTTTTGTCATTTCCTGCTATGCGAAATTCATGGGCCGGGACGCTTCATTTTTAACTCTTTTAAATAAATCCCACCATAGTAAAACACTCTTTAACAATCGTGATTATGAACCTAGGCTGAGGGCAGCCCAGTAATGAGCGGCACTTACTTCTGGGTCAGAAAGGCGTGGCTCGAAAAAAAAAATCCAGTCGCTCGCGGGTAAACAGGACGGGAGAGATTATTTAAGGCTAAAATAATAAAAAAAAATTCTCGTTGATGCGGATTCGAACTAGGAACCTCTGGAATGCGAAGCTACTGCCATACCCACGACGCCATGGAGAAGAGTAATTTTCGGCCTTCAGAGGCGCTGATAAGAAGCACTCCGCAGTGTTGCACTCGTGACAGAAGTAAAGCCGGCGACCCATGTGCGAAAACTCGGCCGGCGCGAATCTGGTATTGTCTGTTCCGGTGGATGTCTGGGTTGATGTCGAAAGTGGGCGAGTTCTCTTGGTCATGCGAATCTTCTGCGGAGGGGTCGGAGAGGGCGAAGGAGTCTCGTACGTCGGATATTTCGTCGAAGAAAGCAATCGTCGTTCCTCTGTTAATGTGCCGGTATTCTTCGCTGAAGTTAGTCAGCAGTACTTCGTCCTGGCCATTCGTGAAATGTGCGATGCCTCTTGCGATGCTGATTCCCCGGTCTAGAAGCAACTGCATGCTCCCCTCGATGATGGCTTCAGCGTTAATGGCTTTCGTGGCGCCTACGGTCACGATAATGCTCGAACTTGGTGGGACGCTCACTTCTTCCTCCAGGACACTCAGGGCAACGTGATTTTCCCGAGTTTTCATCGAAGAAATGGCTTCGTCCGTCGAATGCGTGATCAGCTTGGATCGCAGGTCGATGATCGCCTGATGCTCACTAAGGAAATCCATACCCAAGATCACTTCGCAAGAGCATTGCGGTAGCACAAAAAAGGTCGCAGGATAGGTATGTCCTTTGACAGTCACTCGCGGTGTGCATCGTCCTGATGGCGTAATGAGGTGTCCCCCTGCGGTGCGAATTTGTGGGCCGTCCCAAGCCGTTGTGACTTTTGTGAACTCAGCTCCGAACGAATACCATGGAGAAAGCTTATATAAAGGGTGTCCCATGAGGTTTCTAACGAATAATGAGTTTCTGCATGTTATTGTGGCACACGCAGTCGATTTATTGCAGTGTACTGCTAGCTGAAGTACATCGATGTTTAACAGCGGAAAGTTCTTGGACATACAAGGCTTCAAATATATACCTTGTTGCAAATGGGTTGCAAGCCCCAAGGGTAGCGTTGGCCTGGCGGCCTGGGGCAAAGCTGGAAACATCCGAAGGTCCCGGCAAAGGATGAGTCGACTGGCAACAGAACAACTTGTTTATTCTGGCATCGCAAAAGAGCAGCCGGTCAGGGCGACCACGTTACTCGAAGGAAGAAATCGAAGTCCCTCCTTGGCGTCCGGCGCAGCTGCCTTTTATACCCTCGGAGTCGAGGGCAAGAAGGAACGGCTTGGGATGAATCGCACGAGACGGCGACGCACGGACATGTAGAGACGTGACGGGCGCGTCCGCCGGGCCGGCGCCGGTCAGACCTCCTCGCCTCCCAGTTGGGGAGCTCCTCTCCCCGGCTGCCGCGCTTTGACAAGCGTGGGCACCAACATGCACACACACACACACACACATGCACACACGACGACACGTGGCATTGAAACCTGCCTGGACGCGCTTGGCGGGAGGCGTTACGGCAGCACTGAACGGGCCCAAAATGACCGCCACTTTGAACGAAGCCCCGGCGTCCGTTCCATCCGCGCCGGCTATACCGCGCGTCGTAGGCGAAACGTAACAGACCGCCCCGCAGGGAGAAGGAGATCCCGATGGTCAGGGGACTGCATCCGCTGTCCGGAGGGATGTCGCTCGATGACGCTCGTAATCAAAACCGGTCGTCCCTCGACGTTGCTTGAGCGCAGCGCACAGAGAAGGCCTCGTTCTCAGGTTCAGGATCACTCAGGACACTGCAAAGTGACTTCGGGAGAGTTGCCATTTTTGTGCTCGTTCCCAGCAAGCGTTAGAACTACGCCGAAACGCAACCGCTCAGTCAGCAAGCACGAGACAACCCTCACTAAGCTCTGCCAGGCTCTTTCTTCTTTTATACTACTGCCTAGTTCCTTACAGTAGTCAAGCAGCACTCAGAACGCGTCCACAAATTGGAAAATTGCACTAGAAAGCACATAATCACTTTGAAACACTAAACAAAAGCAATATGTTAAAAATCCTGCCTCAGGAAGAAAACATCAGTAACAAACAACTTTGAGGTGGATTCCCACGTTAGGGGCTTCGACTTAAGCCATCGGCGTTACCGTTGAGACTCCCCTTTTTGTAACGCACCTCAAAGGAATATTGTTGCAAAGCGAGGCTCCAGCGCAGGAGGCGGCCATTTTTGGGAGAGATGGTCTGCAGCCATTGGAGAGGGCAGTGATCCGTCTCAATGACAAACCTCGAGCCGGCTAGGTAGCATGACAATTTCTGAACGGCCCACACGAGACACGCACACTCTTTCTCGGTGGCGCTGTACGCCTGCTCACGACAGGTCAGCTTACGACTAGCATACAGGACGGGGTGTTCCACTTCTCCATTTTCCCGTTGGCACAGTACAACGCCCATGCCTCGCTCACTAGCATCGCACTGAACAACGAACCCTTTTGTGTAGTCTGGCGATCGTAGCACAGGTTGGCTTGTTAGGGCGCTCTTTAGGGCGCTAAACGCTCTTTCCTTTGTCTCGCTCCAGACGACTGTTTGGGGCTCTGTTTTTCTTAGAGCATCCGTCAGGGGAGCCGCGATATCGGAGTACCTGGGGATGTACCTCTGATAGTAGCCGGCGACACCTAAGAACGACCGACTATCGGTCTTCGTGCGCGGTTGCGGGAAGTCTCGCACAGCGGCCACCTTTATTTCAGAGGGGCGGCGACGACCCTGTCCAATCACGTGACCGAGGTATACAACCTCGGCCTGTGCTAATTGGCACTTGGGAGCCTTGACTGTCAAGCCCGCTTCGCGCAGGCGGGTTAGCACTGCCCGCAAGTGCGCCATATGCTCAGACCAGGATGCGGAGAATATCGCTACGTCGTCTAAATACGCTAAAGCGAATTCTTCCTGTCCCCGCAACACTTTGTCCATGAGGCTTGAAAAGCAGTATGGCGCGTTCTTCAAACCAAAACTCAAAACTTTAGGACGGAATGTTCCCATTGGTGAAATGAACGCCGCATACCTACTAGCCTCTTCTGTAAGTGGAACCTGCCAATAACCCCTGACAAGATCTAGGGTGGAAATAAACTGAGCGCTACTAACTTTCTCAAGGCGCTCCTCGATGTTAGGGATCGGATAAATTTGATCCTTAGTGATGGAATTAAGCCTGCGGTAGTCGACGCAAGGACGAGGTTCCTTGCCCGGTACCTCAACTAAAATCAAAGGGGAGGTATAATCACTCTCACCCGCCTCAATAACACCGAGCTGTAGCATTTTCTTTACCTCAGCCTCCATAATATCGCGCTGGCGGGGCGACACCCGGTACGCCTTGGATCGTACTGGCTCTGGGGAGGTAAGTTCTATATCATGAGTAAGGACAGAAGTCCTACCAGGCCTCTCAGAGAACTGACCTTTAAACTCTTGTAAGAGTTGGTGTAGTTCGGTTTTCTGCTCAGGCGACAGCGGTGCTTTACCGATTAAGTCACTAATGACCTGATCGGTGTCTTCCCTGTTCGTCACTGAGCCTAGTCCCGGAAGCTCGACCGGAAGCTCTTTTAACTTGCCCGTGTCGGGCATTTCCTCTCCAGTACCTGGTGCCTTCAACGCTACAGGCTCAATTTTATTCAGTTCGGACGTGCTCTGAATATAAGCTTGCTGCGCCTCCGACCCTTTTTCATTGTTCGACAACGTCGGCCCCGCAACTACCGCCTTTGCAGCGAGGTCCCGAACTCTCGATCTGGTTAAGGCCTGAACGCTAGCCTCACCAAACAAAAGCCCCTTCTCGCGCAGGAGGTGATCGGACCTCTTCGAAAATAGGTACGGGTACTGGGGGGGGGGGGCAGCATAGATGACACTACGGCCTCCGTCTCAAGTGCTCCGAAAGGTCCTTCAATAAGCACTTTTGCTACGGGCAGACACACGCTATGAGCTTCCACGGCTTGCTTGATCCATGCGCACTCGCCCGTGAACATATCGGGTTCTACGTAAGAGGGGTGAACTACATCCATTGTAGCTGCAGAATCACGAAGCACTCGGCACTCGTTCCCGTTCACGAGGAAGTCTCGCATGTAAGGCTCGAGAAGCTGCATGTTCTCGTCAGTGCTACATAATGACAAACACACGACTTTTCTTTTTGTTTCTGGACACTGCGCCGAAAAGTGACCCGGCTTCTGGCACGTATAACACACGCGCGCTTGCCTCCTCTCTAACCGCTTTCTGCGTTCGGCTTCGGCTGCCGCCGTCTCCTTACGTTCGGTCGGACTGCTTTCACTCGCATCCGCACTACGTGTGTCCCCCCTTGCTCTCATGGGTGTGAACTTCGGCCTCTCAGACTTGGAGCCAAATTCACCCTTTTGACCGTCCCTAGCTCCGCGAGCCCGACGCGTCACAAACTCCTCGGCTAGCTCGGCGGCTTTAGCCACTGTACTAACGTCTGGCCTATCCAAGACCCAGTACCGCACGTTCTCAGGTAACCGACTATAAAACTGTTCTAGCCCGAAACACTGCAGAATTTTCTCGTGGTCACCAAACGCTTTCTCTTCTTTGAGCCACTCCTGCATGTTTGACATAAGCCTGTAGGCAAACTCCGTATATGACTCGCTTCTGCCTTTTTCATTTTCCCGAAACTTCCGACGGAACGCCTCCGCTGACAGCCTGTACTTTTTTAGCAGACTCGATTTCACTTGGTCGAAATCCTCTGCCTCCTCTCTCTTCAAGCGAGCGACTACGTCGGCCGCCTCGCCGGGTAACAAAGTGAGCAAGCGCTGTGGCCACGTTTCCCGAGAGAACCCCTGCTTCTCGCACGTTCGCTCAAAGTTAACCAGGAACAAACCAATGTCCTCTCCAAGGTTAAACGGCCGCATCAGGTCAGTCATTTTGAACGATACCCGTTCTCCTGCACCGTGTGCCTGACTTCCATTACGAGCGCGTTCCATCTCTACCTCGGGAGGAAGAAGAAGACGAAGACCTAGTGGGTGGATACGTGTCTGCTTCTAGGTCTGTGTTTTCGCTTTTCGCTGTCTTCTCGTGTGTGGCGTGGGTCGGACAGTGCCCTCCGTGCGACCGAATGCTGACGACGCCCCTACGGAGAAATTCCCGGCACGGCGGGCGCATTCTCAAGTGAGAAAACCCAACCGGAACCCTCAGGGGCAAGCTAGGCTTAGCTCGGCGCTGCCGAGCGAGGCCGCGCTACGCGTCTGCATGGATTCTGCGTTGTCGACGACGGCTACGCGGATGCCCGCTGTGTTGCCACCTGACGCAGCCTCCACGTCCACGCAATCGTCAGCGCCTCTAGGCCTCCAGCCTGCGCCGTCTTCCGATGCTACGACTTTGGCCTGTGACATGGACTGCTCTACCGCCTCCGTGCCCGTGGCACTCCCTCAAGAAACTGTGCCCGTCGCGCCAGTTCAGTATTCCCACCAAGGGCCGTCACCAGCGTCTGAGCCTCCTCCACAGATGCCTCCCGTGAGTCAAGGCTCTCTTCCGCCTGCTGCGAACTCGTTCCGCGTTACCATCAAGCCTACATTGCGCTTTGATATGACTGCCATCCCTGCCCGGAATGTTCAAGCCACAATTGACCATGCCCTTGGCTCTTCGAACTACTGCGGGTTTGTCGTCCATCGCCCATCGAACACCATCACGGTAAACTTGTCATCCTTGATGGACGCCCAGAAACTTTGCGCAGTTACGCGGATCCCCCTGGATGACAGCAAGCATGTCCCGGTGCAAATATATTTTGCATCTGGTCCTGACACACTCCGCTGCATGGTTTATCATGTCGACAGCACGAGCCCTCCCGAGGAGGTGCGCGCAAATATTCGCTGCTCAACTCATGTTGTACTGCAAGCACGGCCTATGGGTCGCCGGGGCTCATACCTGCTCATCCTGCAAGGCCCGTTGACTCTCCCGAAGTACCTTACCTACTACGGTGCGATCGTCAAACCACAGCCCTTCCGACCTCGTCGGATTTTTTGCTATCACTGCCACAAAGAAGGACATATGCAAAATACCTGCCCTAATCCAGCAGCTGTGGCCGACATGAATGAACCAACAGCTCATTGTGCGCTGTGCAAATCGCCGGACCATGACATTCGCTCCCCCGCTTGTCCAAAGAAGAAGCAAGCGAAGAAGTTTCACAAGTCGCCTGCAAAAATGGATGTCCCTACAAGTAATCGCTTTGCAGCTCTCGCATGTGACGACAACGACTTCCCTGAACTTCCTTTATCTGAGCCTGCTGCTCACCACACGTCTCCTCGCCAGCGTACATATGCACAAGCGGCTCACCTTCCCGGATCAAATGGTACGCCCAAACGTCCAGTGCATCCATCACATGTGGCTACTACAGATGAAGACACAGCTTTAGACAATGCAATCGCGGAGGCTCGCCGCCGACTAGACGAACTCACCCAGCGCCGGGAACAGCGTCGTTCTCAATCCTCTCGAAGAATTCTCATAACTCGGGAGCAATCATCAGAGGAATCACCTAGGGTAAGCACTGGCCCACAATCAGGTGCCGACCACCTGTTAGCCGTGACTACCCCGACAGTGGACAAGATATTAGCGCTGATGAAGCAGGTGACATCCCTCATCGTGGAAGCTCTTCGGCCTCGTCATGGATAGCGCCTCATCATCGGTGGTGGTGCAGTGGAACTGTCGAGGTTTCGCTAATAAGGCCTCTGAAGTGAACATCCGCCTTCGCGACGGAAAGCTGAGGGCATGGGCGTTCCTACTGCAAGAGCATAATGCACTCCCACGCCTTTCAGGTTTCTGCGCATACCATTCACCATCTATCCCTGATCGCCGTTGCACCGCCTCCTCCCTCAGCCCAGGTAAATCTGCAATTTATATTCACAGTTCAGTTCCGCACACACCGCTCGACCTTTCACGGTGGTGCAACACACGTCAAGAGGTTGTCGCCCTTCTCGTAAAACCTGCACGCACACCCCTTATTCTAGTTTCTTTTTATAGTCGTCCTGGCTCCGCATCTCCCAATCTGGGATGGGTTCGTTTTCTACGTTCTACCAACTCGGGTATCCCTATTCTAGTTGGCGGTGACTTCAACGGCGCACACACTGCGTGGGGTTACCCATCGGATTCCTCAAGGGGTTCACACATCCAAGGGAGCTTTTCAGATCATTCCTTTCAACTTTTAAACCACCCGAATACTTCTACCCGCCCACGAGGTGGCCCGTATTCACCTGATTTGACTTGGTGGTTAGGCCCCGGTAACCCTCGTTGGGCTGTTGATTCTGATACTTGGGGTAGCGATCACAGCCCTATTTTTATCTCCCTCACGCCTACGCGTCTACGGAAAATACGCCGCACTGTACGAATAACATCATGGGATTCTGTACGCGCAGACAATCATTTATCTACATTCAACCCCTCTTCAGCATTGTCTACTCTATCTGATGTTCTCGCTACTCACACTATTACCACTACTGTAAATGAAGATGACCCAAACCCGGACATACATCTCTTGAATCTGTGGGCTCTTCGTCGCCAGGCGGATCTTTACGCTACTCGTCACCCCGATGACCCTTCGGCTCTTCCTACTCTTCACCGCGCTACCGCACGGGCGCGGCGCTATGCAAAGCGGCTAGGCAGGCAACGCTGGGCTGCATGGTGTGCCCGCCTGTCCTCTACGCAGGGCAATCGACATCTTTGGAGAGTGTTTCACGCCATGGAGCGCCCTTCTCAGGTTGCAGATTACACAGAGAGCATTCGCCTCGCGCTAAATGTGGATGAGGACACATTTGCACAACAAGCGGCCCGTCAATTTTTTCCAAACCATGACTGCACCGCTACGTCTCCACCTGACTTATCGGTAACAGAGCCCCACGATGGGATTACTTCTGACCTCACCATGGCAGAGCTGCTGGCCTCCATTGACCGTTTAAAAACTACTACTACTCCCGGGCACGACGGCATACCTAACTCCTTATTCCGTAACTTGGAAGGGAGGGCTTTGGAAACCCTACTTGATACTTTTAACGAAGTGTGGCTTTCTGGCATCATGCCGGGAGACTGGAAGCATTCTATTGTGGTTCCAATCCCCAAGTCAGGTCAGCCTCCAGTATCTCTCTCGGCCCTTCGTCCAATTTCCCTTACCCCTACCATCTGCAAGCTTTATGAAAACATTCTAACCGCACGCTTATCATGGTGGCTGGAATCCCATGATTGTTACCCAGATTCCCAAATTGGTTTCCGCCCACATATTGGAACGGAGGACGGCCTTGCTACTTTGGCTGCTGACGTGCTTGACCACTCTCCACAGAGTCACCTTGTACGAACCGTAATCGCTACAGACATAACAAAAGCATATGATAACATCCTTCACTCTGCCATTCTTGCCTCCCTTCAAACTCTTGGTCTCCCTCACCGGTTCCTCCTCTCCATTCACGCCTTTTTAGCAAATCGAACCTTCAGCGTGCGTGTCCACGGAAAGCCCTTTGGTAATTTCACTTCCAATAGAGGAGTGCCGCAGGGCTCCGTTCTCGCCCCCACATTATTTAATGTGGCTTTAATTCCTCTGGTTCGAGCCCTAGAGACCATCCCTTCTATCCGCGTGCTTGCATATGCCGATGATATCACCTTGTGGTGCTGTCATCCAGATGCGTCTATTCATCAGTCGGTCCTTCAACACGCGCTGGATGTATTGACATCTCGCCTCCCACCTTTGGGTCTAACACTCTCTCCTACTAAATCATGTTTCATTCGAATTGGAAATAAAGCCGCCTTACGGAAAGCTCCCCCTTTAAATTTTACGGTACATAATTCTCTGATTCCTCAGGTAGACACCGTTCGTATTCTTGGTCTTCTCCTCCATACATCTGGGACTGGCACCCCGTGGCTGACAGCCACCCGTAAATCGGCTCACGCTACTCTAGGTCTGATTCGTCGCATAGCTATGCGCTCTGGTGGCGCACGTGCTCATACGGCCCGCCAGCTTGTGCGCTCTATCCTTCAGCCACGGATAGTATATCAGGCTCAATTTCAACGTCTCACCCGCAGACAGTGGGACTCCCTTGAAGCTATCAATCGTGAGGCTATGCGCGTCATAACATATCTGCCTCGTTTAACACCCATACCTGTGCTACAGGAGTTCGCCCAACTTAATACACTCAGTGAGATCATCGACCAACGGGTGGCAAATAGAGCTCGAAAACAGTCTCTCAAACTTCATCGTTTAAAGACACTTCCACCGTGGTCCTATTGCCAGCTCACTGACAATCGCCCAACTGTTTCCCCGTCGGTATCAGCAGCGTATCTGCCTGAAGGGTGCATATTATACACGGATGCATCTCATTCTGCAGAGAGGGGAGTTACTGCTGTGTATAGTCCATCTCATCCGCATCTCAACTCTCGCGCGACGTATACTGCGGATACGTGCACTCCCCTGGCATTGGAACTTCAAGCCATTTACAATGCCATTACTTCCCTTCCGCTCGTTCCAACATTCAATACAGTTCACATTTACACCGACTCCCGCGCCGCCCTTAAACAGCTGAAGGCTGTTCGACGAACGTTCCAGATTTCACAATCTATTCATGTGCTCTGCGCAAAGTATCCATGTCCTGTGCGCATACACTGGATTCGCGGCCATGCCCAGGATCCACATAACATTCAAGCGGATGCTATGACTCATCTTCATACATTAGACGATCCGCCACCTTCCCCTCTTCCCCCAGATCCGTTCCTGTCCCACGTTTCCGATTCCGAAGTTCTGCGCCAGCGAACACGCGCTCTAATTCCTCCGTGTTCGCACCCTCTCCCCCGTAGTCTTACTCGGCAGGAGGAGGTATCCGTGCGCCGGATTCGGGCAGGGGCGGCTCTGACACCATCTGTCCGTCATCGGTGGCGTGCCAAAGATCTGCCACTACCTGACAGGTGCCCTCACTGTGGCGCTGCACCGGACATATGTGATGTGCGGCACTTGTTGTGGACGTGCCCAGCGACGGCTGCTATCAGAAAACGGCTCCTCAGGGAGGTTGGCCTGCGGTGGAACCGCGAAAGTGACTTCGTGAAGTGGACAATGGACAACCGTTTCATTAACAACCTCTGCGACTACCTCAGCGCAACGGTTCTTCACTCCTTCTTTTAACTTTCAATCCCGTGCATTCCTTCCCCCCTTTCCTTTTTCAACTTATGCCTCATGGCACACTTCTCGAATAAAAAAAAAAAAATCTCTACCTCGAGACGCTTCATTTCCAAAGCGTGTTGACGGTCGCGCTCTTCTTTCTCTTTTTGCTCTTTACGTTCGCGCTCCTCTTTCTCTTTTTGTTCTTTACGTTCGCGCTCGTCTTTCTCTTTTTCTTTTTGTTCTTTACGTTCGCGCTCGTCTTTCTCTTTTTGTTCTTTACGTTCGCGCTCGTCTTTCTCTTTTTGCTCCCTCTCCTCAATGGTCTCAAGGCATTCCGACAGCTCGTCATCCTCAGCCTCCAACTCAAGAATAGCCCTTAGCAGTTCTGGTTTTCTGAGTTTGTCTGAGACATCCAGACCCAACTCTCTTGCAAGCTCCAGCAATTTTGGTTTGCGCAACGACTTCAAATCCATGGCTGCTCCGAATGCTGCTTTCTCTACTGCCTACTATTGTCTTGCCGCAAACTAACCCGGCAGCAACGACAACCACAATTACCAGCTCTGTTTCTGACACTAACAAAAGCCTGGCAAAACTCAGAAGAAGAAAGTCCCGCACTCACCAAACCTCGCAGCCAAGAATTCAGCGCAGTCGTTCCGCTGCAGGCAACCAGTCATCACACAGGGCTCGTTGCACTGCTCCCGGATGGTCGTTGTGCTGCTCAGCATACAGTTGACCGCATATCTTCGCTGCTGGCCTCCGTTGTCGCGATCCCACCGCTGGCAACCAGTTGTTGCAAACGGGTTGCAAGCCCCAAGGGTAGCGTTGGCCTGGCGGCCTGGGACAAAGCTGGAAACATCCGAAGGTCCCGGCAAAGGATGAGTCGACTGGCAACAGAACAACTTGTTTATTCTGGCATCGCAAAAGAGCAGCCGGTCAGGGCGACCACGTTACTCGAAGGAAGAAATCGAAGTCCCTCCTTGGCGTCCGGCGCAGCTGCCTTTTATACCCTCGGAGTCGAGGGCAAGAAGGAACGGCTTGGGATGAGTCGCACGAGACGGTGACGCACGGACATGTACAGACGTGACGGGCGCGTCCGCCGGGCCGGCGCCGGTCAGACCTCCTCGCCTCCCAGTTGGGGAGCTCCTCTCCCCGGCTGCCGCGCTTTGACAAGCGTGGGCACCAACATGCACACACACACACACGCACACACGACGACACGTGGCATTGAAACCTGCCTGGGCGCGCTTGGCGGGAGGCGTTACGGCAGCACTGAACGGGCCCAAAATGACCGCCACTTTGAACGAAGCCCCGGCGTCCGTTGCATCCGCGCCGGCTATACCGCGCGTCGTAGGCGAAACGTAACAACCTGTAATTTTGGCCTATGATTACTGTAGAATAACGTTTACAACACAGTATAAGAACAATATTTACTTGTAATGTCAAACTAATGTTTACCATATAACATTATTCGTAAATTTTAATTATATTATTACATTTGAGCACAACATCAGTACAATATTTAGTTTCAATAAAGATACTATGATGCAAAATACAGCGTTATTTGTTAACTTTCGCATTAAAACAACGTTCCAAAGCTTCACATTTGTAACGTTACTGCAATTTACATAATTTCATAACATAATTTTCTGACATTCGGTGCTGCCTGTTGCGCTTCATGTCAGACGGTGGCCTCGCAGTTCGGAAAAAAACGCGAACGAATACGCCTATTGCTCCACACGATTGCTTCACTCAGGCGGTGCTGAAAAAACACCTTATTTGGCCAGGTATGAGGGCATGAATTAAGATATGCGGGTGGTGGGGGTGAAAACTTTATTTGAGTTTAAGACACGCAGGTCTTTGGGCCCCCGCACGGCCCCACTGCAGTGAAACGTTCATGTCCCGGAGGCCCATGACGCTGGCAGCCCGGCCTGCTGCGATGGCTTGCTTGGCCGGGTCCTCGGAGCGCAGTGGGGTCTCCCAAGTGGTAAGGTGCTCCAGGCCCCGCGGGAGATTATCCGCCGGGCAGAAGAAAAGGATATGGTTGAGGGTGGCTTTGGGGTGCTGGCAGAGGGTACAGGAGGGGTTTGTGTGAACTCGTGGCAGCGGCGGGATCGGGACGGGGGGAAAGGAGGAAAGTATTGGTGGAGGAGCCCATGTAATGTGGAAGAGGGCAGGGTAATAGCTGCCGCGGGGACAACAGGAAGGGAAAAGCCCTTGCAAAAATTTCTTTAGACAGTTAATAGACATTTGTCTATAAAGTCAATAGACTCTTTATAGACAAACTCTGAGAACAGTCTATAGGTAACAAAATGCTATAGACAGTGTATAGACGACCTGTAGATTTATGGCCATACTCCTTTAGTAGATCTTTGTCTATAGACTACAAATAGACAAAAACGAAATGTCTATTTGAAAGCATTAGACTCTACAATTAGTCAGTCTATAGACTGTCTATAGACCATTTCTTTAAGGGAGGGTAAGGTAGAAACGGTGCAGGAATGCGAGGTTCATGTACACGCCAGCTCGGATGAGGTGTGGGTGCGGGGGCAGGCTACAGGAGGTCTGTTACAGGGGGTTAGCGTAGACGGCCCGGTCAAGTTGGGTGGGAACGGCGCACCAGCGCCTGAGCTTCATGCAGGCGAAAACTCACCCGAAGGCGATGGAGGCTAGCGACGAGAGGCGCCGTCACATCCGTTCGTCGCCGCCGTAGATAACATATATGTGCTTAATTTCCTGTAGCGGTGAGACAGACTCGCAACTTTTAAGCAATGAAAACAATAACAATCTGCTTGTCGGTACGTTCTTTTTCTGGCTGCCCCACCATACTTTTTGTCGGTTACGGAGGGCAAACATTTGAAGCGGGCGCAGTGCAGGGAGAGATGCGTGCCGAGCCTCGAGTATTGGCGCTCGATCCACCGAGCCGCTGCCCACCGGGTTTTGGGCGGCCTGCCAAGCGTGTGTTTATATATACACTGCCAACCCTGGAAGTTTTTAGATAAGTTAAAACCTGGTCGCGAAAGGTTGCTGGGGAAGAACAACCTGGGTATCGCAAGTTCCCACAGATGGCAGCACCTGCCACCACAGGGAAGTGGAGCACCGCTTAACTGCTACTCATTTGCACCAGGGGCAGTACGAGGACTCCCAGGGATCTTTATGAATGTAAACTGTAGAGAATGACCACTTCTGCATATATGGGCATTAACCCGTTATCGCTATCCGAACAACTTGCATTCGGGAACAATAGACCCGAACACCGGAACCGAAGTGAAAACAGAAGTGCATGCATGCTAGCGCACCTAATTAGCACGCGGCTTAACTGCGCAAATTGACCGCAATTATTTTATTGCGAAGCAATACTACTTTAGGTCGCACTTCAGCCCGTTCCGTGGCGAGGCGGTGGTAGGCACCATTGACCTTTAGCGTGACCTCGCTGCGTGACGTCACCCCACGTGACCTAGAGTGACGTCACACCAGCTGTGTAAAAACGGGGCCCCATCTCACGCCGTCGAGAGGCGAGGCGGTAGCACCAACGGCGGCCTAACTCTCGCTCCTCTCACCAGGGGCGCTACGTTCGGTGTGACGTCACACCAGCTGTGTAAAAACGGGGCCCCATCTCACGCCGTCGCGAGGCGAGGCGGTAGCCACCAACGGGGGCCTAACTCCCGTTCCTCTCACCAGGGGCGCTACGGTCAGAGTGACGTCACACCAGCTGTACAAAACAGCTCCGCTCCTCTCGCCAAGGCAGTCATACAGCCAGATGTTACGATGGTGCCTACGAACAAGGCAGCTCGTCAGAATGCAAAGAGGAAGCATCAGCGAGCTACGGAGACGGAAGAAGAACGAGAAGAACGACTTTTCTGAACCTGAACCTGACGGGGCCCTAGCTCCGCGGCATCGATGGTGAAGGCGAAGCCTTGCGCGCCGCTGCTGCGACGCTACCGAGAGAGGGCGCTCGCTGGTGTGACGTCACGCCAGACCGAGAGATGGGGCCCCAGCTCGCGGCATCGATGGTAGAGGCGAAGCCTTGCGCGCCGCTGCTGCGGCGCTACCGAGAGAGGGCGCTCGCAGGTGTGACGTCACGCTAGGAGGCTCCTCGCAGTGGTCGGCGCGCTGCCTTGCGCTATGTCGGATGATGTGTACAAGGCGAGGATGGAACGATCTGCTGCGGCCAAGCGACATAACATAGATAAGTCGTAAGTGATAACACAAATAAGTCATAAGTGTACCAAGGATATCAATAGCAGAAACCAAGCAAAACAATGTATAGCCATAAGTTTAACAAAGGGCAACCATGTCTACACCATCAGCCGAATCAAGGCGCAGCCAAGGGTATTGCTTTCGCAATCTTCCAGGCTTAACCAAGCTAAGCCTTCAGCCAATTTCTTTTTTTACAAACTGACGTTTACGTTGCTTCCTTTGAATGTCGCGGTTTAGGCAAAATGCGTAAGCGTTGTCAATTTTTCACTCCTCGCATTTCACTCCTCGTGTAATCCCTTCCCTGCTGGCGTTTCGATCAAGGTGAAATGCAAAACCGCTGTCGGCTAATAACACTGAATAGCCCCGGAATAGTAAACTGTGTGGTTTAACGTCCCGATGCGATGAGCGTGGGCTATGAGAGATGCCGCGTATGGTGGGTTCCCGACGGAGTTCTTCAGCGTGCGCTGACATCGCACAGCGCACGGGTGCCTTTTGCGTTTCCCTTTCATCGATCGACACGGGGCCGGCACGTTCGGGTAGGAACACGGCTACTACGGATCAGTAGCCGAGCGCAGTGACCACTTAGCCCCCGTGGTGGGTCGCCAAAGCGGGTCAACGGGAAGAATTAGGCTCCTCAAAACTGACAGTGCACATTGTTCACTGTATACTGGAGGGAGATGGACTTGCCCCTCACCCCGCGGCGGGAAGGAGGAGGAAAATGGGGGGGGGGGATGAATGTTTATTGCCGTTTCCTTTTCCCACTTCTTCCCGCCAGGCCCAAAAATTGGCCCAGCGCTCCTTCCAGCCACCCCTACAATTCAGTGCCAGTCTTCCTCAGGTGTGCGTGGTTGGGAAAGGCTCTCTTATAAGCTCCCCCCACCCCCCCCCCCCCTTCGGAGTCAAACCCCGTTTCGAACGACTGCGCGATGCTGCAATTGCAGAAAAGTCATTGCTCCTGTGGTGTTAATTGGAACCGCTCGCACCACGGGAAAGAAAACCTTGGTGCTGACTGAGGAGTGGCCGGGATTGGTGCATTCAAAGCCGATCGCGGTGCACGCGGCGCATCATTATGTTACACCGCGTGTTTTGTTAAAGCTGAGTCGACGACGCAATCACAGTGTCAAGGGGCATGCAGCCGTGATAATTAGACATAGCACGCAAGAAACCTTTATAGCCTGTAAGAGTGCTCAGTTCGGAAAGTCATGTTTATGGGAGAGGTCCCATGGAAGGTCCGCAAACACCATGCGGGATGGCGCATATCCTGTTCACATGCACCCTTTCTTCTTTGTGTGTACAAATGACTTCTCATAATTTCTTCTTCACATGCACGCCGTTGCCACGAGACCTGCCATTGCGAGGCGTAGCGCTGGTAACAGACGAAACTTGCAACTCTGTACCCGTACTGCCGCCCGCAAATTTGGCGCGAATGCTCAAGCTCGTCACTTGCAACTTACAGCCATGTTTACAGTGCGCGCTAACCCCGTGGGTGCCATGTGAGGCAGACGGTGCGACTAGACTAGGTCAATGCCGCGCATGCGCAGAAAGCAGGTGACAACTTCTCCCGGGCCCTTTAGAGGCTGGTTGAATTGGCGTTAGAATTTCTAGGGACCATTTTAAATTTTACGATGCCAAAGCGGAAGCTCTCATACTTTAACCGTTAAGTCTCTAGTACCTGTGAGACAAAAACTTCCAGTTCAACATGCAGTAACTTTTTTAGGTCACATAACATAACACAAGTTTAATTATAAAGAGCACTAGTGGGCTACAACGTAGTTATAAAAAGTTAGCTGCATGTCATTATGTGCGCTTTAAGCGGCTACAGTCATTTTCTTTAAGACATACAAATGTGACATCCATTCAAGAAGAGGTGAGTGACAGTCAGCCACCAGGGCACGGCGAGCGAGCAAACCAAAGGTATTTTGCAATTTTTGTTAGGACAGGTGCTGCCATCTAGTTACCGGACAGAAAACTACCTACGCGGATACCTTGAGCCCGCGGAGGCTGTCTTGGTGGTTACGTGACATGAAGGAACGTGTGAATGGGCGAATGAAAACGCATGCTGGGATTTGTGAGAAAGTGGAACACGAAACGCGTCGGCAATTGTTACAGAACGCGACATGAACAATAACCTTGCTTCATTGCAGTTAAATAACCGCAGTCGTGGAGCAGTGGTCTGGGCGTCCGCCTCGGCTGCGGGAGGTGGTTGGTTCGAATACCACTGCCGGCTACCCACCGGTTAAAAATAGGTACAAGCCACCACCCGGGCCGGCGCCCGGCCTTTCGATGTGTGTGCTTGGAGGAGGCTCCGCAAACCCCGCTGCGCCCCTTCGGGGGCAAACCCACGTCGAAACCTCAGCCTGCAAAGGTGTACACTCGTGCTGCAAGAAAAGACTCGTACGCTCTAACCAGCGTCAACACTGCTCTGAGCGATCGCTTTGTTAAACGGACGAACCGATTCAGAGCATCACTGCGGTCCTGAGCAAGTCCGGTTTTTCCGGCAGTCCAACCTTGTGAGAAAAGAAAAACAAACCTGGGTGTGGCCGTAACAGTGGCGGGAGTTGCGGTCACGTTGCCCGCGGAGCTTCTTTTTTTTTTTTAGCTCCTTTCAAGCAAACTTGGCCGGGATAGCGTCGTGGATTTTCCGTTACGCTCACGACTTCTCAGTCTAGATTTGTTGGTACAACTAACTTTTCTAGACAGATGACTGACGTTCTGAAAGTGTTTAAAGAAAAAGCTCGAGATGTGCAATTCAGCACAGAGATCACGGTCGAGAACAAGCTGCAGTTTTTAGATTTGAGCCTGGAAATTCAGAGGGGACATATTTGTCGGGAATACTTGCCAAGGGCCGGCATGCCGTTGTTGAAGTACAAGTCACATCATTTTAAAACAGTAAAAACCGTAATTGTTGTCTCATCGTTGTTTTCTGCTTTGTCCAAATCTTGTGACCATTTGATTATTAAGAGCTTCAACGAACAGGCTAAAATATTAAGAGATGCAGGTTACCCGAATGATGCCATCTTGTTGGGCTGCAGCAAGATAGCCAAAAAATCTGAAGACTTCGTCTGCTGTGCCTGGGTCAGGCAGGGTGAAGGAAAGGAATAAGGTTGCAGTTCTCCCGTATATATGTGCACCACCTTTCGCATAACCTGAAATAGTGGCGAACAGGTATAAAATAGGGGTTGTCTTTTCAGCTCCTAAACGACTTAAATGGTTGTGTGCTATGGTTGAAAGACAGGCTGAAAAACAAAATGAATCCCAATGCACCTGTGGAATTAAACATGAAACTAGGTATGTTACATGCTCTGAATGAGTTGTTTATAAAATTCCTTTTTCCTGCGGACAAGTATACATTGGCCAGACGGGTCGTTGTATAATTAACACGCGCCTAACTGAGAATGCTAGCACACTGGAGGCTAATAAACCTACTAATCTAGTCGATCATGTTAGAGACTGCAAATCTTGCATCCCTACTTTTGATCACAGTGATGTATTGTACAGTCACCCAACGAAGTTAACTAGAGAGATTATGGAGGCTTTCTGCATAAAGAAAAAAAACTAGATTGTGCGTTTGCAGCCCGTCGGATTTTGCCTGCATGACAGTGAAGTTCATTTCCACGTAGCTACACGTTTGTTTGCTTTCTTATCTTGTTTGTTTGCGCTCTTTACATTCCTTGCTTCCTGTGAATAAACCTTCAGTTGTGAGTTAGCGTCGGTTGTTGTTGTTGTTGTTAGCCTATCAAAAGATGGCACATACCCACACTGGGGGATCGGCCAAGAATCAGGTGGCTATTCACCTGAACGCAGTTAATACAAAGGAAAAGCACGTGGGAGCGCAACACCGGTGAATTATTCGTCATGAACAGAAAAGGGATGAGAGTCTTGATTTCAAAATTACAAGAATAATAATAAAGAGAGGGATTAAATAATAATGATTAAGTCAAAATGTAATAATGTAATTATGTATGTATGACCAACTCGTCCGTCTTGCCATCGTGTCATCCAATCGGGCTGTGGTCTGTGGTTGGGAGCGACGGACGGCCGTGTAACTACCGCCGGGTTCCGGGAACCAGCTGGGATATGACGACTTCCTAAGGAATTTTTAATTGCTGGCTTTCGAGAAAACGAAATGGCGTCACACCAGTGCACGGCGAGGGAGCAAACCAAACGAAGTTGCAATATTTGCTAGGACGGGTGCTGCCATCTAGTGACGGGACAGAAAACTACTTCCGCGGATATTTCGAGCCCGCGGGAGCGGTCTAGGTGGATACGTGACACGAAGGGACGTGTGAAACGATGAGCGAAAACGCATGCGGCAATTTGTGAGAAAGTGCAACGTGAAACTCGTCTGCAGCTTACGCAGAACACCTCATTGACAACAACCCAGCTTCATGGGAAGCGCCTTGGCATTCACCGCAGTCGTGGAGTAGTGGTCTGGGTGTCCGCCTCGGCTGCGGGAGGTGGTCAGTTCGAATCCCACCGCCGGCTACCCACCGGTTAAAAATGGGCACAAGCCACCACCCGGCCCGGCGCCCGGCCTTTCGATGTGTGTGCTTGGAGGAGGCTCCGCAAACCCCGCTGCGCCCCTTCGGGGGCAAATCCAATGTCGAACACTCAGCCTGCAAAGGTGCCTGCAAAGACTACAAAGCTCGTGCGCTCTAACCAGCGTCAACACTGCTCTGAGCGATCGCTTCGTTAAACTGACGAAACGATTCAGAGCATCACGGCGGTCCTGGGCAAGTCCGGTTTTTCCGGCTCTCCAGCCTTGTCAGAAAAAACAAACCTGGCTGTGGCCGTAACAGTGGCGGGGGTTGCGGTCACGTTGCCTGCGGAGCTTCTTTTTTTTTCTAGCTCCTTTAAAAAAAAAAAGAAGATTAATCTACTCTGCTGGTGTCACGTGTGTGGCATAGCGTCAGCGCGAACTCCAGATTCCTGGCGCAGAATGTCAGTATACATACTTTTATCTCTCACATGCCTGGCAAGTCACATCCAGGCACTCGGAACGGCGACCCCTTCCCCCCCCCCCCCCCCCCCCCCCCAAAAAAAAGTTTTTGTCTAGTGTGGTCTTCAAATTGTAGACTGGAGCAATCGCATTGGCATTTGAGTAGTGCAGATTGTCTACAGACAGTCGTTACAGGGCTGAAAGACGATGTCGGAATAAGAGAGCATGGAGGAAAAAAAACAAAAAAACTCGCTCAGGAGGTAGCGTTACGTCATGTTTCTGGCTTCCGCCAGCTAAGGCCTCTTGAAGCCGTCTCCTCTGCTTTCTCTATTCGGGCACTCCAAAGTCGGCCCCACGTGATGACCTCGACCATTGCTGTCTGACTCGGAGTGGCAACTAGCTAGGCCGCGCTGTGAGAAAAAAAGTTTCTTTTAAATGCAGAAGCGTCGTGGGAGTCCCTCGCCTCGTTTACATGAACCCGACAGCGGCGGGTCGAGATAGGCGTCGGGCCTTGATACCAGCCAGTTAACAATCGCGGCGCGCCTTGGCCCGATCACTTGCAGATCGGGTCCAAGAACGGGCTGTTCGCCGCTGAGAGTGCCTGCCAAATGCGCTTGAATCGATCCGTGCTGTCCTAGTCATTTCACTTTAGCAGAAAAGTTCACCAGAAATCCAGGAGAGAGGAATTATTAATGCATAGTTGAGGGTTCGACGGAAACCCGTCTGGCGAGGGAAATTCAGCATATCCTTTTAAACGAACACTCGCCAAAGTCATAAAGGGAAAAAATAACCGTAAGAGAATTGACGTTTCGGCACCACTACGGGTGCCTTGTTCACAATGGGATGAAAAACTAGACGGGCTGCTGCTTATGTAGGGAAAACGTTGCGTATCGTGCGGATGTATATCTCGGGTAGATATCTCGGGTTATTTTTTTCCTTTATGACTTTGGCGAGTGTTCGTTTAAAAGGATATGCTGAATTATTAATGCAGTTCCGTCATCGAGGTTGGTCACAAGCCCAGCGCTGGCTGCGATGCCCTGCGCTCGGCCGACCAGCAGAATGTGGTTGCTGTTGACCTCAGGTAAACATGGCACAGACCCACGCGGGGGGATTGGCCAAGGTTATGGTGGTGAATGCCAAGAGGAATCGCATGGGTAATTGCAAGGAAAGGAAAGGCATGAGGCGGAGGAGCAGAATAGGGAAATGACTGAAACTTGGAAAAAAATAATATATAATTGATGAAAAATAAATCAATTAAATTAAAACAGGAATAAAAATACATATTTGTAGACATGCGGAAGAATTTCGAATACAATTAACATGCTAATCGTCCAGTTGCAATAATGTAGTCGTGAACGTATCCGCAAACCCTACTTAACACTGGCTGGCAAAAAAGAGAGAAAAGTTGTCGTTGGCCTCATACAAATGGCGCGTAACCACGTGTTTCCGAACCGTCAACGGTACAGCGCATCTGGTGTGATTCGATGTAGTGCATCGAGGCACCCTAAGCGTACCTAGGTTTCCTGTATATGCTCCCGCATGGATCATATACAGTACTGAGCGTTTTATCGTGAAGTTTCAAAAGTTTCCCCAATCACACACGCGCCACAGCACTGTGTAGGTTACAACTGGAGTGGGGCGTCCAGTTATTAACCGCGAGTTCTACCTTGAACGATTAATAACTGGACGCCCCACTCCAGTTGTAACCTACACAGTGCTGTGCGCGTGTGTGATTTAATTCCTCTAAAATGAACTAATCACGCGCACAACCTGGACACATTACTTATTGTGTAAATAGTTTGTACATATTACTTCTCCCCCTATCCTCTATTCCTGTCCCCTCACCTCTTTTATTTCATTTCTCCATTCTGCCTGCTGTCCTTTATTTCCGCTGCCCCAGCTCAGGTGCTTCAGTATCGATGGCAGATGCCGGGGCTAGCAAAAATCTTTTCCTTCCTTTTTACTATTATTTTTAATAAAACCACTACCACCACCACCACCCCACCTCAACCGCTGGATGATTTGCGTTGAAGCTGCACACAGAGCTTGCGTATTAGGGTAACTTTTGTAGCGTAGCAAGTTTGTCACCGGTACTTACTGAGTTGAGCCGTGCATGACGCGAAAACGTAATCGCCTGCGTAGAGATCGGCGAACCAAAACCCGCAGACGACGTTTTTTCGCTGATGGGCGGCAGTGGCGCCATTTGTTTTCGGCAGTGGAAAGCGTCACGACAAGGCCGCCGAGACGAGCGTTGCAAACAATATTCTTTGAAAGGTAAAGCCTCGTGAAATTAGTTGTTCTGATATTTTTTCCGCTCAATTAGCCGAAAATGTTAAGCGCTTCAGTTGAAGCAGACGAAACGGCCGGAACGGCATATTCAAAGGGCCGGCGTTTCTTGCAACGCTCGGCTCTGCGGTCGTCGTGACGCTTTCCGCTGCTGAAAACAGATGACGCCACTGCCGCCCTTCAGCGAAAAAGCGTCGCCTGCGGGTTTTGGTTGCCGATCTCTACGTAGACGATTAATTTTCGCATCATGCACGGCTCAACTAAGCAAGTACCGTTGTCAAACTTGCTACGATACAAAAGTTGCCATAATACGCACGCTCTGTGTGCAGTTTAACGGCAAATGAGCCAGCGGTTGAGGCGGGGAAATTTTTTGAAGTGATCACGATAAAAACGCTCAATAAAGGCCGAGTTTGGGCGAGTTGGTTTACCATGCTGAACGTAAAAGCGCAAAAAACAAGGACGAGAATAAGACACACAACACGAGCGCTCACTTCCAACTGATCTTTATTACATGCAAGAAACAGATTTTTATAACGTTGATAATGCCTGCAAGGCATTACTACAGAGTAGTGAAAGATAGATGAGTCATCGAGCGTCACACTTGAATGATAAAAGATAGGACATCTCTTTTTGTGAGAGCAGAATTGACGGAGCACTTACACAGTCATCCCCAGCTCGCGCTATCTCCAACGCCTCAACAATTTCGCGCGTAATTTGACATTTGTTCCCGTAAAGGATTTTGCACTTGTGAAAAAGAGGACGACAACCCTCTTGTCCTTTGCTTTTGCATTTTAGGCAATGAATGCTCATGTGCCCCCCTTTTTTATTGTTCACAACATAGTCATGCTCACCCAATCGCTCATTTATGCATCTTCCCGTTTGTCCTATATAATATTTACCACAGGATAATGGCACTATGTAGACAACACCTTTCGTGCATCTCGCGAACGGCTTTTGATGCCTGATCGTGCAACCAGTTTCTCCTGGGCTTTCTGATGTGCTAAGCTTGCATAGTGAACTCAGCTTATTTGGGGCAGAGAACAACACGCCAACGTTTACCCTGTTGCCAATTTTTTTAAGACTGTGCGAAAGCTTATGTTTATAAGGAATGACTGCAAATTTCTTATCGACTTTTGTCTTTTCCTGAGACTTGGCTTCCCATTTTTCCTTTTTGATAAGTCCTTCCGCCACAGAAACCAGCACGTGCAAGGGATAACCCACTTCCTGCAACTTGTTGGATTGCAGGAAAAGGCTTTCTTCAATTGCATGTTCGCATGACTTTTTTATGCAGTTGACAAACCCTAAACGAGCTATGTTTCTTTTTATGAGCTTTGAATGCGCGGAACTGAAATGTAAGGGCATTTTTCCATCCCAGGGATGATAAATCCAGCAAGCGTGGTCTTTTAAAAAAGTTAACTTGATGTCGAGGAAGCGTATGCTACCGTTCTCAGGAAGTTCATGCGTGACGACAAGTGGAGATAAGCTATGCTTAAAATGATCTAACGTGTTGTGTGTCTTATTCTCGTCCTTGTTTTTTGCGCTTTTACGTTCAGCATGATAAAAACGCACAACACTGTACATGCTCTCTGCGGGAGCATATACAGGAACACCAATAAGCGCACCAACTTAGCTGTGCCACCTAGCGGAGTATAGAAGATTTATGAGAACGGATAAGTGAACAGTTAACACCGCACATCATCGTTGCTTCTGTGGCGCAATGGACTAGAGTTCGTATCCAATTTTTACTCGAATACCTTTTATGATTTCTTTCTTCTTTTCAGTACTCACACCACACAAATCATTTGTCATTTTACCCTCGGCGTGTGTGTTGCCTTTTAGTTCGCATTCAGAGATGCGAGCGAAAATAGCTCTTTAAGCCACTCAAGTCAAAGCAGTTTTTCTGGCCCTTTCCTTCATTAGAAGACGTAATTACCGCGCCCCGCAAATAATTTGCCATTTTCCGTCGCGGTGTGTGTTACCTTGTATACAGGTTCTATTGTGATGGGCTTGGAACAAAAATCGCCGCTCAAAAAGATTTCAGGCCAGCCAGGAGACAAGACGAGGAGCTGGTGGGCCGTATCGTTATAATAATACTTGGTTCTTTGGGGAAAGTAACTGGGGCAGTATCTGTTTCATATATCGTTGGACACCTGAACCACGCTGTAAGGGAATGGATAAAAGCCGTATTGTTGACGGAATGGAAATACACGCCGCATACCCACGAGGGGGACTGGCCATATGCGTATACAAGAAGAGGAAGAAGATGGCCGACTCGCATTCGGACCTATTCAGCGACGATGTCCGCCGAGTCGCGCCTCCCGTGCACAACGAGTTCTTCGTTTGCTGGTCCGTGTGCTCTGCGACTTTCGCCATACTGGCCGTTCCGGGAGGTCTGCTCCTGGTGCGCAGTCTTCGCGCCGACGAGGGCCCGCGCTCAGGCGGCGCCATGGTCGCGGTTCTGCCTTTCCGCGACCAATACGTGGCCCCCGAGCGGACTGCGGTTCGGGCTCCGCCACGCTGCCTGCTACCCGAGGAGCCGACTAACCTGACCTTCGACCTTGCCAAGCAGTACGCCCCTAAGCTTGCTGGCCTTCAAGCCGCACCTGCGGTGAAGGGCTCGAAAAAGGCTCTGCAAGTGTTCTGCTACCACAACAAGAGTCGCGCCACCTGGCTACAGGGAGACCAGTCGTGGTACGTTCACGGCGGGAAGCTGTATCTTGAAGAGAACTGAACGGTAGTTGGCTCAGCTTATAGAACATTGCACCAGTGTACCGTTGTAACATTGTATGAAGCGGCATAAAGCGGCATAGACCAGCATTTTCCCTGTTCTTCACGTTTCATGTTTTACGCTGGTGCAATGCTTCACATGGCGAAAAACCCTTACAAAAATTTCTTTGCACAGTCTAGAGACTGTCCATAGTCTTCTGTCTATGAAGTCTATAGACTCTCTATAGACAAAAGAACAGTCTAGAGGCAAATGGCTAGCTGACCTCTGCTTTAGCTGATGTATACGGCCATCACACCGACCGTCGTGAGCGAGTCAATGGCGCGTGTTCTGTAACAAAGGGAAATTCCGCCCCTTTTGTTCCACGAAAATTAATAATTGTTACCTGCCGTGCGATTATTATCATTTACTGGTTTTACTGGTAGGTGCTCAACAACGAATAACACTATTACTACTGGTATGTATTACATCCAAAGGGTGTTTCAGTTGAAACCAAGCTCCTGGCTTCGGTAGCTTCGATGTCACATGAATCGTCAAGCGTTTTCATGTTCAGCGTCCCGCTGTATCCACTCTAACGGCGCGGTTGAGGTGTTCATCTAGAATAAAGGCAGTTACAGTCCAATTTTCCTTTATAATAATTTGTTTTTGGGGAAAGGAAATGGCGCAGTATCTGTTTCATATATCGTTGGACACCTGAACCGCGCCGTAAGGGAAGGGATAAAGTAGGGAGTGAATGAAGAAAGGAAGGAAAAGGTGCCGTAGTGGAGGGCTCCGCAATAATTTAGAACACCTGGGGATCTTTAACGTGCACTGACATCGCACAGCACACGGGCGCCTTAGCGTTTTTCCTCCATAAAAACGCAGCCGCCGCGGTCGGGTTCGAACCCGGGAACTCCTGATCAGTAGCCGAGCACCTTAACCACTGAGCCACCGTTGCGTGTCGCTCAGTTCCGCAAAACCAATTTTCTAGGCGAGTGAAGCGGCTAACGAATTGCCGTTGGCGCACTTGCTTCCAGGTTCGGCGTAGCGGCTGTGCCGTTCTCCTTCTGCCGCTACGTCATCTACGGACCGATGAGGCTGGACGGCTGGACCGCCAGTATATATACCACGGCTCGCGACGTCATCCTGATCGAACAACTCAGGTCGGCCGTCACATCCGGTTCCGGTGGCAAGAACGCGTCGTCGTCCCTTCTGGTCTCCGTCAGCGGCCGCGGCGAGTTCACGAACCTCCGCCGATCGGCGGGGAACGTCAGGTGATGGGCCGCGAGTAACGTGACGCTTTCATTTTAAACACGCACAAAATAATCATTGAGAATTTGCAGAAATTGCAGCTTGTGTTGCAGCGGAAACTATGGAGCATCGTGGTTGCTTTATTGCTAAAATATGCAATGCTTTCATTATTGTTCTCTACGCTGCCACCCCATCCGATGGACATCACAGGCAACGAACATATGCACAATAAATAACGGTATGCTGTTTCCACCCCTCTGATTCTCAAGTTACTGTGCAGTATTCATGACACATCAAGGCCAGCTCTCTTTGAAGTCTGTTTTACTTAGGCAACTGTGGTATACTGTAAAATACTGTTATGAACATTTTTATGGGAACGGTCTCGCATTCCGATGCATGACAGAATCTTGCTCGCTAAGATCGTCATAGGAAACAAATGGGGTACACTTTTGGCACTAAATACGACAAAACTACAAGCATCCAGAGGAGGGATCTGCGCATATGATTTTTAATTATGGTGTCATCTTGCAATATGCGAAAAAGTTGCGTTCATAAAGAACTTCCCGTTGGAGAAAGGTGCTTAAGTGCGTTTTTTCAGCGGGAAGTTTATTATGGACAATTGTCCAAAATTTCTGGGTATGGGCAAAACCTACACATTGAGCTCCCTCAGTTCGTTTACAAGCCTGTTGCCCTTCACTCTTGAGTTCCGCACACGGACTCTACGAAGTTACGATGCTTTCACCATACATTCTTGCAGTGGTAAAACTGGTGTGTAGTCCTGTCGCTTTCCTGTCGTTTTAATGTCTCTAATGATGATGCCGTCAGCAACAGCGTGAATCGAAATTTCGCACCACACTGCCGTGGATACCGCGGGTATTTAAGTGCCACTAACGGATGGAAAATACTCGCACGGATAAAATCAAACTTTGCACATATTACCTTGAGTGGTCAAGGTACCCCCATTATACACTTAAAAGCCCAATCATGTGTTTGTTTAAATAACTATTTATTTTCTTGTTTTGCGTGTATTCGACCTATGTGCGCCCCTGAGGATAAGCTAGCACCATTTGTGAGTTCCTTAACACGAAAGAGATGGACAATATTGGGTACGTTACCGAACGCACCATCAAAATAGACGGTAAAGCGAGGAATTCGCACTTTACGTGTATTACTTCCCAAGGACTACGTGACCATAGTAGGGAGCGATAAAAGTCAAACCACAGCCCTGCAGAATATCACACGCCAGTGATGAGCACCTCGTGCGCAAAAAAAGCACGGAAACATTCCTCTGGTTAGTTCGCAAGTCCGAAACATAGAGCATACTTATTCACCTTGTAGAAGTGGACTATGCTGCACGTGCTGTGCTGGACTTGCGTGGTCCAGGTACTTCGCGGCAAACCTGCTGGAGTGGGTGTTGGAGCATGGCTTCTCAGGCGTCCACCTGGACTGGCGAGGGTTCGACTCTAACTGTGCAGCCGGCCCGGAAATGACGCCGCTCTGGGAACGATTGTGCGGCACCTTCGCGAGCTGGCCGCGCTCAACCGCGTCCCCTTGGTGGTCGCCCTGTCCGCAACCCCGCCACAGCCGGCGGACCTGGTCGACTTCTATCTGCTCGAGGGCGACCACTGCGGACGCCTGGAGGACACGGGCTTCGACGCGCTCTTCCGCAGGCTTCGCGAGTCGGACGCATCCGCCAGGTTCTCCATACGCTGGCCCGTGTCGGCCGCCGTCGAGACGTTCACCAGGGTCGTCGCAGCCAAGGGGAGCCGAATGAGGTAATGCGTAACCGCAAGTTGCTGCTGCGCTAGAGTGGCAACGACTTTCAGAGCATGCCCATCGTAACCTCATTTATTCAGCTTGACACGCGCTTATACAAATTACTTTAATGCTGCCGAGTTTAATGTATTGTAACTGCACAGTTCAGCTTCCTGAATAAAATTCGAGATCACTGCGGTAACCCGCATTGGAGTAATGCGAAAGCATTGACGCCTCCTTGACACTCGTCGCCTCTATTTGCTCCTCTTTGCCTCTATTGACCCTATTTCCCTGAGAATTTCTGCATTTCGTCTAATTCCCGCCAGGCTTCGTTCCAAACTTTCGAATTTAGCGTCGCGCGTTAGCTCTGGCCACACTTCCGGTCACGTGGTACTCACATTTTGAGTGTTTTAAATTTGGCGCCCCTTTTGCTCTGGCCACGGCAACTTTTTGCACATTTTTGGCTCTAATTAATTAACTGTTCATCCGATCGTCACGAAATCTTTTGCGCCGCATCGTCACATCATCCTACTTCGAGTATAACCACTTTTTAGACGTTCTCTCTTTCTAGTTCGCCACAATGGATGCGGACACGCTCTGATGAACCGAAACCGCCGACATAGCCTAGTAAAGCTTTCGCTTTAATAACTCCTAGAGAGCTTTCATAACCACAGCTCCAGCAAGTCTTTCTAAGAGGTCGTTAAGATTTTCAATGCTGGACAAGCCGCTGGCAATAAATTCGCTTTCGTTCCATGATGAAATTACACAGTGTGATTAACGCGACCTGGGGAAAATAGCGTTGGCTGTAAGATAACATCATTCCCTGTTTCTGCTACTTCACCGTTTCTTTTGGCCTTTGGCGTTAGAGGAATATTCTGGGCTTCGAATAAGTCAACCTTGCAAGCAGCGGCGAAGCAATATGCTTGGCTTTGTACTAGTTTAACCTGGCGTGAATTTCAATCCTGTACTGGCGCATAGTGATCTTAGTTGCCTATATGCCATATAAAACCCAACACAACCCACTCCAAACCTTTAATGTATGGCGTATGATGTGCGATAAACACTGCTTAGTTGTGGCGTCCGTTCCCCATGTAGGGGAGTAGCTGGGCATGCATGACAGAGCATTTTGTCTTTCCTTGTAAGCAATAGCGCGTCTCCACTGTCCCTATGCAGTTCTCTCACAGTGTTCGAACAAACACGGCAGTACACTCCGTCCTCGCAGGTTTGTGGGCCTGGCGCAGCGCAGCCCGTTCTGCCAGCTCGAGTCCAGCAGCAACTTCCAGGAGTGCCGTGTGGGCGAGCTGCCACTCCCGCAGAACCAGGGTAGCGGCGGACTAGTCTACCGGTACCGAGCCCTGAAGAAGGTGGCGCAGAACGTCCACAACTACACCACGATATGGCAGGGCCTGGACCTGCAGACGGACCCCATGTGCGCCCTCTACTCGGACGGAGACTTCGACGACCCTGTCGGAGAGTGCGGGGATCCGTTTCCGCTCCTCCGTGCGCTGCTGTCTTGAAAACGTTGTGCCCCTGCGTGCAAGGCGAAAGTGTGATCACGGAGTGATGCGCAGTGCTATACAGCAGACAATGGGTCCGTTCCTCCCACGTCTCCCTGAAGCCGACGTGTCATTCTGTGGGCCTGGTAGCAGATATTTAGCGCAAAAGGGGAACTCCGTCAGGAAGAGAAGTCTAGAGGCGATTATTTCGCACTGGAGGTGTGCACCTTTCCGGTATAGAGCTCGTCAGAAGAAACTCTTTCCCTTGACAGGGTCGAAGTTGCCGGGCACCAATAAGTTAGATCAGAAGCAACCTATTGGCTTTTTATATCCTTCTACCGTATGATGTAAAGAAGTAGTACATGAATCATGTAATACTGCCTCCGCCCGAGTTAGGCCTGCTGCCTGGAAAAGACACTTCAGCCTCGTCAATTGATTTCCTGTCTTTATTTACTGCTGCTTACGCGTAAGATGATGCAAAATACACAACTGCAACTCAGTTGCGATGTAGTGTCTGTTGATACGACTGGTAACATTGCAGATATTACAGTTAGCACCCAAGCGATTAGCATGTGGATTTATAAGTACGCTCTCTGCTGTTCGATGTCGCATTCTTTTTCTTTAGGCCCGTATGACCAGCAGGTGGAGCTAAGCGTCATTGTCAGCTCCGTTGTCAGAGCATGAAGCCCACAGCAAGCAGCGCCGTGCATACAAGCAGCCTTTTGCGAAGTTTTATTGTTTTGGGTAATAATTAGCCATTGCTATTTATTTGTTCGCAACGAACTGCATTGCATAAGTTTACATTGAATTACAAGCAGGACTTTTTATGGCGTTCTATAGAAGTCTGTTGGCTAAATATCCGACTCCTTATGCATTCAACAGCACTAACTGCGTTATGTATCGCATTTAAAAAAAAATTCGCCACGTCCTCGAACATAAAGCCCTTTCAGACGGACAAGGAGCTGAACACGTACAAAGATATTCATTGTCATTGCTGATTAGGAAGGCGGACACTACCTGGAGCATGCATGCAACGGGCCTCAACAAAAAGGAAGATGTCAAGTGGAAAAAGTTGCGGGCGGGTTTTTTTCCCTAAACCACTAGCACTAAGCAGATAGCGTCCGGTGATTCATGACCCTAGGTGTAAACACTAACGGAAGAGACGGATGGTTTATTGACGGGAAAGACAGAGAGGTTGGCCGGAAAAATGAATATATCGTCTGCTACTCTGCACTGGGGAACGGGAAGAGGACACAAAAGAGTGTCACGATGGGGGGTGGTGATGACGGGAGGAGGCAGATGAAAAAAGACGAAAAAAGACGAGGCACACTTTCTAACATCACAAACGCGAATCAAGGCCAGTTTCGCTTAAACGAAATTGCAGACATGATCCACATGGTGTGGACAAGCCATAACAATAAAGAATCAGGAATATATAGAAAGCCATCCATCTGGCCCTGTGCTCCGCTGAATCCCAAGGAATCCCAGCAGCCTGCTGAAAGGGGTAAAAGATGACGGCGGTCAAGACTGAAGTCTTAATCACCCTTTGATTCTCTGACGGGTGCAAAATAAAGTTATTTCATCATCATCAGGCTATCTGTTCCTCGAGAGTAGAGGTAAGAATGAAATGCACTGCAGGTAAGGCGTAACATATATACTGATATCCGTACTCGAGTTTCGGGGAGCATTCCGCATCAGCCGCTTTTCTTTGATTCAGGTTTCCTTCACGACGCAGAAAACGCAAAGGCGTCTCCTAGAGAATGGCCGCAGGATGTTCATGTCAGGACGTTCAGATGTCATCAGGTTCTTACTAATTGGTCCACAAGCAGTCCAACAGGGATCTCTTTTTCCGTCCAAAGAGCATGCTCGGGATATCTTGAGGATCATAGTTGGGGAAGTTTTCAAAACAGGTCCAGGATTTGTATCAAGAGCCTTTTTTCATAGGAGTGCCGTATTCAAAGCAAATGTAAGGGAAGCTAACCAGAATAACAAAAAAGAGGTAGGGTTTTAACGTAGTTAAACCGAGCAGACGTGCGAAACCAAGTGTTTAGCATGGTTGGCTCATGGTTTTGCATTGCTCGGTTCTCTACACGTCGGGAGAGGATATTCGGCTCAGGATCGGCTCTGATCTGTTTGCGCCGCAGATGGAAGTTGATGAAGACGATGACCTGTAATAATGCACAGCACGAGAATGTTTTTTTAAAGCGAAAGCTTTACTATGCCAGCCGGCGGGCTATTTCGGCTTGTCGCGCAATTCAGCCGTAGGCCGTATGCTGGGTGCGCTGGCCGACGAACGAGCTTGAGCCGCCACTGCCTAGCAACGCCGCAGCCGCGCTCCATCAGATGGCGCCGCCGCCGAGGCCGCTTCCGTCGCCGCTCGCTCCACCAAATATGCTCCAGAGTGGCCCCACTAAATGGTATGCGTCCCTAGTCCGGGACACCCAATGACGAGGCCCCGTCTCGTGCCCATTTCACCAGGGTCCTTTGGGACTCAAGCGAGGAGCTGATAATGAGGGCAGTCTCCCATGCCTCTCGGGAAGGGGTAGGGAAAGGGGGGTCTGGGGGAAAAGGGAAAGGTTGTGGGATGTCTGATGCGTCAAGATGTGTCATTGCATCCACATAAATATTATGCTGATCGTGAGCATGGCCGCGAATCCAGTGTATACGCACAGGAGAGGGGTATTTTGTGCAGAGTTGGTGAATGGATTGTGTGATTAGGAATGTGCGCCGAACACCCTTAAGCTGCTTGAGGGCGGCAAGGGAGTTAGTGTAGATATTAACAACATCGAAAGTGGGTACGAGTGGAAAGGTAGCAACTGTGCGTTCTCTTCAGAATAAGATTGATGACTTAGAAGCTAGAAGTAGACGGCCAAATCTGCTAGCGTTGGGAGTAAAAGAATCCGATGAAAGCGACGTTGATCTTAAGCAAAATGTACTTCAAGGTATTGTGATGACCCCCATAATGCGCAGGTCCACACGGGACGGAGAGGCAAAGAGACACCGTATGGCTCAGTTTAAACAAACAGATATATTCAATAATTACACATGATTAAGATTATACATCAGAGGCTGGGGCGTCCGAGCTTACGTGCCGACGACTTCATGGGGGTGATGGAGTGGCTCCGGTGTTGGGCTCGAGCGGTTGCTGGCAGAAGCTGCACGCCGTCGGGCTTCGGCGCTGAAGGCCCTCTTCGCGAACGATGTCGTCCTGAGCGTGCTTCTTCCGTACTGCTTCTCGATTTTTATATCCTCTTCTCCACATTCCCTAGGGTGAGGACGCCCACGCCGGAGGGGAAGGAGGGGGGGGGGGGGCTAGGGCTTTCACTTGGGCGCACAAACATACCACCGCACTTATTGTCTCGCCCCCCTCACGTGTTTAGTCCGAGGGAAAGAAGGTTGTCTTCGCGGTAGCGCATAGCGTCGGCTGTGGTACGGCGCGCTCTGGCCCGCTGACAGTTCCCGCGGGTCACCGGCCTCCATTCTTCATCCATCAACTGACACTCGCTCCTCAAGGTAAGGCGCGCTCTGGATCGCTGACAGTTCCCTTGTCCTGGAATGTGCTCGGGAGGGCCGCCCCTGGAACCGCCACGCCAATTGGGGAGGATAAAGCCTGTTTCCCCGCGGCGGCGGCGGCGGGTCCGGTTGGGTCCGGTTGGGCTTAAACCCCTTCGTTCTGGTTGTCACTCTCAACGAGCATGGCTGGGTAATTGATGATGCCTGTCATCTGGGTCTCCGTCTACGCCGCGCCGTCGAACGTGGAACCTCGTAGCACACTCAAGGAATGTACCTCGTAGCACACACAAGGAATGTACCTCGTAGCACACAAGGAATGTCACACTCGCTCACCCTCCAGAAGAATGTTCTCCGAACATTTGAGTCCACACAGCTCCCCTTGTCTTTCTGAATCGCCTCGCACAGTGCGTCCGACAAAACACTTTTCGCTGCACTCAACACCACTGCACAACACCATATGCCTCCGCTGTCATAACTGGCGTCTCCAGGGGCAGCACTGATCTTCTTTTACAGATAAACATGAAACTCAGCACCCAAGCCTCTCCTTTCTAGTCCAAACTGGACGAAATAAATTTACCACAGTTACAAAGGAGCTCCCACTTCTAGCACGATCACGGCACAGACAAAAATATAGATAACGAAAGGAAGTAGGGCAGGTTCTGCATGCGCTCCGCATGCTCTCCTGTGAAGGTGTTACTTAATGACAGAAAGGTTTAACTACCAACTCCGATAACTTAACACAAAAGCACATAGCAATGTTATGAGCTGCGGCATTACACAATTCTAACCAGTTCACAACTCCGCTCTGTTTACGCCATTAGTCCGACTTAGCTTTCCGATTTCGCAGCGGATATCGGCCTTCATGAGTCATACTAAGTAAGTCTGTGCCCCTTTGTCTGCTTTGGGACTCGCGAGGGCTCGTGGCAGGAGCCTCTCCTGGCGTTATCTGCGCGGCAACCTCGCGCGCTTCTTCTTCTAGCAATGCATGAAGTAAATCCGGTGGCATTCCGGCCGTCACCTCGGGCGCCTGCCGAACAAATGCAGGAGAGGGCGTTTCTTGCGAACTATCTGCGCGCTCCGTTTCACTTCTGTCCCCATCAAAATCCGCGCTTTCCCTTTCCTCATTTCGTGAATACTGAACCGGTGCCGACTTGAGGCGATTTGCGTGTATCCTTATCAAACGCCGGTTCACGTCTCGGACTCTGAAGTTTACCGGAGAAAGCTTCTCGACAACCTCGCACGGTCCTCTCCACTTCGTCTGGAACTTACGAGCTAGCCCAATCTGCCTTTGGCAGTTTTCAATGTACACGCTGTCCCCCACATCAAACGGCGCGTCTCTAGCACTGCGATCGTGCACCTCCTTCCTGCGCTTCGCCGCTTTCTTTAAGGACTCCTTTGCGATGTCCCTCGCCACTTGCAAGCGCGATTCTAGCTCAACTTTATAGTCGTCCAGTGAAGCGTATGGGACACGACGGGGGCCCTCTGGCACTTCACTAGGCTGGTCCGGGTCTCGGCCGTAGAGAAGAAAGAATGGCGATTCGCCCGTGCTCTCGTGTGCTGCGGAATTGTAGGCAAACATTGCATACGGGAGCCACAAGTCCCAGTCCCGCTGGTCGCGCGAAACAAAATGCGACAGGAACCCGGCCACGGTTTGGTTCAGTCGCTCCACCGCGTCGTTGCAAGCCGGATGGTACGGTGTTGTCTGCTTCTTAGCGATCTTAAGCAGCTCGCAAACTCCCCTCATTAGCTGCGACACGAAGTTCGTTCCCCGATCTGTCAAGAGTTGCCTCGGGGGTCCATGTCGGAGCACGATCTGTTCGACAAATGCTCTTGCAACCGTGTCTGCCTTCTGATCTGGGAGTGCTACCGCTTCCGCGTATTTTGAAAGGTGATCGACAAATACTAAAATGTACTTGTTTCCGGAAGTGGTCGTGGGCAAGGGGCCCATTATGTCCATACCTGTCCGCTCGAAGGGAGCCGAAACCTCAGGGAACGGCTGAATTGGAGCTGGTATTCGTCCCTTGGGTGTTTTTCTTTCGAGACAGGAATGACACTTCGCACAGTAGTCTCTAACATCCTGTCGCATGCCACTCCAAAATTACAAACGCTCCACACGCCTGCGTGTCTTCGCTACGCCAAAATGACCGGCGCATGGCGCATCGTGAAACGCGCGAAGAACCCTTTCTGTCCACGACCGAGGTATGACGACTCTCTCCCAAGCGGTTTTCTCTGGTCTCCCTT
The DNA here is from genome assembly GCF_052857255.1 of Amblyomma americanum. Classification (NCBI taxonomy): domain Eukaryota; kingdom Metazoa; phylum Arthropoda; class Arachnida; order Ixodida; family Ixodidae; genus Amblyomma; species Amblyomma americanum. The sequence goes on along the minus strand of NC_135504.1, from coordinate 73,125,936 downwards.
TCCTGGTTGGCCTCGTGCGCCGACACAGGGTGCTGTCTTTGCCAATGAAATAACCTAGCTGTTCGGGGTGAGACGGTGCGCCCTCTAAGCTTTCGATTATTCGCTTCAGGTCAGGATCTTTGCACTGCTCTGTGCGTAATTCGGCGGGGTCGACTACGGGGACAAACTCATCTATAGCTGCCACGGCAGCTGTGCGGCTGAGTGCATCAGCATTCAGATGCGTCTTTCCTGACTTGTGCTCAACTTCAAAGCAGTATTCCTGCAGGTGTAGATTCCATCTAGCGAGTCGCGAGCTAGGGTCCCTGACACTCATCACCCATTTCAGAGGATGGCAGTCTGTGACTAGCTTGAATTTGCGGCCGTAAAGGTAGCATCTGAAGTGCTTTACTGCCCAGACAACGGCGAGGCACTCCCTTTCCGTAGCTCCGTACTTTTGCTCTGTGGGGCTCAGCTGTCGGCTAGCAAAAGCAACGGGATGTTCTTTGCCCTCGATAACCTGAGATAGCACGGCACCAACTGCGAACTTTGACGCATCTGTGGCCATAACGAAGGGCAAATTAAAATCCGGGTGGCGCAACAGCGGTGCACTCATTAGCTTCCTTTTCAGGGCCCCAAAAGCATTCTCCGCGTTTTCGTCCCAGCGAAAGGCGACATTTTTGGCTGTTAAGGCGGTGAGCGGCTTAGCGAGCTTGGCGAACTCCTCTATGTGCCTTCGGTAGTAACCGATCAGGCCGAGAAACTGCCGGACCTGGCGGACGCTAGTCGGGGATGGAAAATCCGAGACACACCTTAGTTTCTCAGGGTCCGGTCGCACGCCGTCAGCTAAAACAACGTGCCCGAGGTATTTCACCTCGTTTTTGAGGAATTGGCACTTAGAGGGCTTCAGCTTGAGACCCGCTCCTCTTAGTCGCACCAAAACCTACTCAATATCGCGCAAATGGTTCTCAAAACTGTCACTGTATATGATAATGTCATCCATATACACGAAGCACAGCCTCCCCAGAAGACCTGCCAGGATAACATCAGCGGTTCTCTGCCAGACAGCAGGGCTGTTGGCCAGACCCATCGGCATTCTTTTCCATTCATAGTGCCCTGAGGGCGTGTTGAATGCCGTTTTCTCGGCATCTGCCGGATCCATTGCTATCTGCCAGAATCCCGCCGCCATGTCCACTACTGTGAAGTACCTGGCAGAGCCCAGCTGAGAAAGCGTCTCCTGTATATTAGGGATGGGGTATGGATCGATGCGAGTTACGGCATTTAGTTTGCGGTAGTCCACTACCAATCGATACGAGCCATCTGGCTTTTCCACCAATAGTGCTGGTGCTCCCCAGGGTGACTTTGAGTGTTCGACAATGCCGCGATCAATCAGGTCCTGAACCTTCCGCTCCATCTCCTCACGTTGGGAGTAAGGAATCCTGTACGCACGCTGGTAAACGGGCGATGAAGTGCCGGTTTCTATCCTGTGCTTTATAACGCCACAGCAGCCCAAATCCAGGTTGGACGCGGCGAATACCTCCGAGTAGTCGTTCAGCAAACCAGCCAGAGCCTCCCTCTCCCTGGATTTTACGTGAGAAAGATCGAACGACACCTTTGGAGCAGCCGAAGGACTAGCATGCTCTACAGTTGCGAGTACCGTATCGGTGGGCTCACGTTTCTCTATCGCAGAGGTGAAGAAAGCCAATGTTTTGTTCTTGGGAAGGCTCAGTGGCTGCTGGCTACAGTTAACCACCCGTAGGGGCACTCTGTGGGCGTCATTAACTGTCACGAGGCACGCGGCTGCCTTCAGGCCATTGCTGAGAGAGTCGACCGGCTCAAGCACTCCCACGGCGCCGCTCTCTACATCTGAAGGCACAAACGCGTACAAAATGTGCTCCGACCAAGGAAGGACGACCGCCTCATCGACCAGCCTGACGGCAACCCGCGAATATACCTTCTCCAATGATCCCACTGTTTGACGGGTGTCAATATCGGTAATGCGAATCTCAGCCCCTCTCCTGTTCAAAAACGGAACTTTTGATCCGCCCGCATTAACCTCTTCCTCAGAGAATGAGACTACTACCTTCCCTTTTCTCAAAAAATCCTGCCCTAATATACCTGACACTCCGTTTGGCAGAGACACCGTGTCCGGGCATACGTAGCAGGGGTGCTCCAATGCAATTCCGCCGAGAGAGAAGTGTAACCGGTAGAGTACACTTATGCCAAGAGGATCCCCCGTTATGCCTACAAATTTGGTTGCCATACCACCAGACGCTTCCAACACCTCGCGGTCCCCCTTCCTTCGAAGCGTGTTAAAACTGCTCTCCTTAAGCAATGTCACCTTTGACCCCGTATCTATCAACAATTCCATGCAACAACCATTTAACTTGCAACGCACAACAGGGCATGCCTCGTCGGCCACACAAACTACCACCACCTCATCATCCACTGCTCCCTCCCCACGCTCCTCAGGCTGGGGAGGACTAACTAGTTTTTTGTCTCGGTATCTGGAGCCCCGCTGTAGGCTTGCTTAGGGCGTGTCTCGCCTGCTTCTCTTTGTGGCTCCCCACGGCGCACGTTTTGGCAGAACCTGGCGATGTGTCCGCGACCCTGGCAAGCGAAGCATACGATTTCTTCAAAATCTCGCATACCGCGCCTGTAGCTTTGTGGCGGTCTCCGGTTTCCAGCGAATGGGCGCTGTTGAGCGCGCGCTTCAACCTGGCGTTCTACCTGCTGAGATAGCAGCTGTTCCAAGCGATCTAACCGCTCTGTCAAGAGAGCAACCTCAGGGTTGAGCGCCGCTCTCTCTATGACGCGTACTCTCGCTGCGGCTGTCGTTAACGCCTCATTTCGTTCCTCATCCAATGCGGCCTCCACGGCTTGGTCGAAATTGCTCGGATTGCGCGAGAGCACGAACCGGCGCACGGGGTCTTGCAGACCAGCCACGAACAAAGCGGTCATTTCCTCTTTAAGTAGATCCTCCGCATATTTCTTCTTAAGCTGGTCTCCTTCCTCCTCCCTGCTTAACGTATCGCGTGCTAGGCGCTGAAGCCGCGACGCAAATGTTCGCACGTCCTCCCCTACCATCTGTCCGGCGTCACGGAACCTCTGTACCCGCACGTGACGTGGTTCAGTGTCGAAATGCTCAAACGCGAGCTTCTTAAATTCCGCAAATGATTTTGTGGATTTTACTTTTTCGTCTCGCCATGCAAAATCATGAGCAGCTCCTGCCATCTTACACCTCGCCATTCCCAGCATTTGAGCATCGGACCATCCCCCCATTTTCCCAATCTCTTCTAGCATGGAAAAGAAATCGCAGATTGGAACCCCTGTCTTATCTCCCGTAAACGTCGGAATGACGCTTCCTAATGCCAGCATGCTTGCTCCGAGCGACGGCTGTGGAGTGGGAGCTCCCTCAGATACAGACATTTTTTTTTCTCAAGCCCTCCAGTGCCTCAAGCCTCTCAAATGGGGGTAAAAGTCCCACAATCAGTCCCGTGATTCCCTTTTGATTACAATTTTGAAGTCATGAATGTCACAGCATTCAGAGGACATTTGCTTTTGAGACCCCACTTCTGACACCAGTGTGATGACCCCCATAATGCGCAGGTCCACACGGGACGGAGAGGCAAAGAGACACCGTATGGCTCAGTTTAAACAAACAGATATATTCAATAATTACACATGATTAAGATTATACATCAGAGGCTGGGGCGTCCGAGCTTACGTGCCGACGACTTCATGGGGGTGATGGAGTGGCTCCGGAGTTGGGCTCGAGCGGTTGCTGGCAGAAGCTGCACGCCGTCGGGCTTCGGCGCTGAAGGCCCTCTTCGCGAACGATGTCGTCCTGAGCGTGCTTCTTCCGTACTGCTTCTCGATTTTTATATCCTCTTCTCCACATTCCCTAGGGTGAGGACGCCCACGCCGGAGGGGAAGGAGGGGGGGGGGCTAGGGCTTTCACTTGGGCGCACAAACATACCACCGCACTTATTGTCTCGCCCCCTCACGTGTTTAGTCCGAGGGAAAGAAGGTTGTCTTCGCGGTAGCGCATAGCGTCGGCTGTGGTACGGCGCGCTCTGGCCCGCTGACAGTTCCCGCGGGTCACCGGCCTCCATTCTTCATCCATCAACTGACACTCGCTCCTCAAGGTAAGGCGCGCTCTGGATCGCTGACAGTTCCCTTGTCCTGGAATGTGCTCGGGAGGGCCGCCCCTGGAACCGCCACGCCAATTGGGGAGGATAAAGCCTGTTTCCCCGCGGAGGCGGCGGCGGGTCCGGTTGGGTCCGGTTGGGCTTAAACCCCTTCGTTCTGGTTGTCACTCTCAACGAGCATGGCTGGGTAATTGATGATGCCTGTCATCTGGGTCTCCGTCTACGCCGCGCCGTCGAACTTGGAACCTCGTAGCACACACAAGGAATGTACCTCGTAGCACACACAAGGAATGTACCTCGTAGCACACAAGGAATGTCACAGTATTTTCCCGAAAATCTTGCAGTCTCGTGTTCTTCTGTAGGAAGAATCCACAGGATTGGTAAGCCAGGGAAAACAAGACCTGTCATTATCTTTTTCCAGGTCTGTAATGAAAAGCAGAAAATTTTGAAGAATGCTTTAAAACTTAAAGGTGAAAACTTATTGTCAAGTAGTTGTGACGGCAGACGAAGGAGCGGTGAAGACGGACAAAGGTCTAAAAGATAACTGTTTATTGGGCTATGGACTGAATCACTCGGCGGCGGCGAAGCGACAAGCATGCTCGGCGGTCGTCGAACAGAATGCCCGCTGCTGTCGGCCGTGCTCAATTTAAAGCTGATAGCGAACTTTCGAGATAAAGCGTGCGAAGTTACTAGAACATTCCGGAACAACGTAGAATCATCTCTGCCTTGCTGCGATCAATCGAGATAAATCTAGTCGCGTCTTGCGTCGCAAACAAAGCGATAAAGTTGTGTGGCGGCAGATTTGAAGGATGAACACTGCAAATATTGGCGGCATTACTCCCCTCTCAAAGAAGCATGGACCGGATGCATTAAAATGAATAATGCGACTAGTAAGAGATAACACGGGTTTTGTGAAAATATAGTATGGAAATGCAGCGCCCTTTAGCGCGCATATTGCCGCTTCAGACGGACTACATGGACAACTTCTGGTTGTACGCGGCGTCGCTGGGATGCAGTCATTGCATCAGGGATGACTTCATAATCCAGTTCACCTAGCCGACAAAGAACCTTGTACGGGCCGAAATAGCGGCGCAAAACCTTTTCACTCAATCCACGGCAGCGAATGGGCGTCCAAACCAGACTTAGTCTCCTGGCTTGTATTCCGAATTGCGTCTTCGTATGTTGTAGCGTCTGGCATCGGACCGCTGCTGATTTTTGATCCGTAATCGGGCAAGCCTTCGAGTTTCTCTTGCGCGTTGAAGGTAGGCGGCAACGTCGACGTTCTCTTCTTCTGTAACGTTGGACAGCATTCCGTCTAGCGCGGTCGTGGCCTCCCTGCCATGGATGAGCCTAAAAGGCATCATCTGGGTGGTCTCCTGCAATGCGGTGTTGTAGGCGAAGACTACGTAAGGCAGGATGACGTCCCAGGTCTTGTGTTCGGCATCGACATACATGACGAGCATATCGGCGATGGTTTTGTTCAGGCGCTCGGCCAGTCCGTTGGTCTGCGGATGGTGTGCAGTTATCCTCCGGTGGCTGGTTTGGCTGTAACGCAGGATGGCTAGCGTTAGTTCCGCCGTGAATGCTGTTCCTCTGTCCGTGATGAGCACATCGGGGGCGCCGTGTCGAAGAAGAATGCACTTCACGAAAAATTTGGCGTCTTCTGCTGCTGTTACGTTCGGTAGGGCTTTCGCCTCGGCATAGCGGGTCAGGTAGTCGGTCGCTAAGATGACCCACTTATTTCCAGACGTTGACGTTGGAAAAGGGCCAAGCAAGTCCATGCCGATCTGCTGAAAGGGCCTTGATGGAGGTTCAATGGGATTCAGAAATCCTGCTGGTCGTGTGGGAGGGGTGTTTCGTCGCTGACAATCTTGGCAGGTTTTCACATAATGTGCGACATCGGTAGACAGTAGGGGCCAGTAATACTTGTCTTGAATGCGACGGAGGGTGCGAGTAAACCCGCGATGTCCAGCTGTCGGCTCGTCGCGTGAAGTGTGGAGAAGTTCTTCGCGGAGACAAGCAGGTAGAACAAGGGGGTAGGCTGTTTAGCTCGCTGAAAAGTTCTTCACAAGGACCTCATTCTGCACACAGAAGGTAGACAGTCCTCGCTTGAATGAAGCGGGGGGGTGAAGAAAGCTTTTCTTTAAGGTACTCGATGAGGCGTTTTAGGTCGGTGTCCGAGCGTTGCTGTTGAGCAAAAGAGCTGGGGCTGATGGGTCCCAGGAAGGCGTCCTCTTCGTCGTCCGATGGCGGTGTACCTACAAGGGCTCGTGAGAGGCATTCGGCGTCAGAGTGCTTGCGTCCGGACTTGTAAACGACGGTGACGTCAAGCTCCTGGAGGCGCAGACTCCATCAAGCGAGTCGGCCAGAGGGGTCGTTCAAATTCGCAAGCCAGCACAGTGCGTGGTGATCGCTGAAGATCTTGAACGCTCGTCCATACAGGCAGGGGCGGAATTTTGACGTAGCCTAGATGATGGCAAGGCAATCCTCAGTTGTCGAATAGTTACCCTCGGCTTTGGAAAGGGAACGGCTAGCGTATGCGATGACTTTCTGTAGCCCGTCGCTTTTGTGAACGAAGACGGCGTCTAGGCCCATGCTGCTTGCGTCGGTATGAACTTCAGTATCGGCGTTTTCATCAAAATGCGCGAGGGTCGGTGGGGACTGTAAACGACGCTGATGTTCCTTGAAGGCTTCTGGTTGCGGCTCTTCCTGTTTAAATGGCACGTCTGTTTTCGTCAGTTGGGTCAGGGGCTCGGCGATGCGCGAAAAGTTTTTCACAAATCGTCGGGAATATGCGCACAGTCCGAGAAATCTGCGCACTACTTTCTTATCGGCGGGCGGTGGAAACTGTTCAATAGCAGCTGTTTACTGCGGGTCTGGGCGCACTCCTTCCTTGCTAACGATGAGGCCTAGAAACAGCTGCTCTTCGTAGGCAAAGTGGCACTTCTCTGTTTTCAAGGTTAGGCCAGACGACTTGATGACGTCTAGTACTGTTCGAAGTCCTTTTGAGGTGCTCTTCAAAGTTCGAGGCGAAGACAACAACGTCATCTAAATATACCAGACAAATCTGCCACTTCAGGCCTGCCAACACTGTATCCATTGCTCGCTGAAACGTCCCTGGTGCGGTACAGAGACCAAACGGCATCACCTTGAACTCAAACAGCCCACCCGGAGTGATGAATGCTGTCTTCTCGCGATCTCTTTCGTCGACCTCAATTTGCCAGTAGCCGCTCTTGAGGTCCATCGATGAGAAATATTTGGCGTTGCAGAGGCGGTCCAGTGTGTCGTCGATGCGGGGGAGGGGGTAGACGTCCTTCTTTGTTATGCTGTTCAAGCGGCGGTAATCAACGCAGGATCGAAGTGCGTCGTCTTTCTTTCTCATTAGAACAACCGGTGCCGCCCATGGGCTGTTTGAAGGCTGGATGACGTCGTCGCGAAGCATTTCTTCGACCTGGACCCGGATAGCTTGTCGTTCTCGCGATGACACAGGGTAGGGGCTTTGACGGAGAGGTCGGACGTGTTGGCCCGTTATAATGCGATGCTTATCAATTGGCGTCTGTCGCACCTTCGGCGATGTCGAAAAACACTCACTGTAGCTTCGAAGCAGATTGCGGATCTGGTATTGTCTGTTCCGGTGCAGGCCTGGGTTGATGTCGAAAGTGGGCGAGTTCTCTTGGTCATGCGAATCTTTTGCGGCGGGGTCGGAGAGGGCGAAGGAGTCTCGTACGTCGGATATATCATCGAAGAAAGCAATCTTCGTTCTTCAGTTAATGTGCCGGTATTCTTCGCTGAAGTTAGTCAGCAGTACTTCGTCCTGGCCCTCGCTGAAATGTGCGATGCCTCTTGCGATGCTCATTCCTCGGTATAGAAGCAACTGCATGTTGCCCTCGATGATGGCTTCAGCGTTAATGGCTTTCGTGGCGCCTACGGTGACGATAACGCTTGAGCGGGGTGGGACGCTCACTTCTTCCTTTAGGACACTCACGGCAACGTGATTTTCCCGAGTTTTCGTCGAAGCGATGGCTTCGTCCGTCGAATGCGTGATCAGCTTGGATCGCAGGTCGATGATCGCCTGATACTGTTTAAGGAAATCCATACCCAAGATCACTTCGCGGGAGCATTGCGGTAGCACAACAAAGGTCGCAGGATAGGTATGTCCTTGGACAGTCACTTGCGGTGTGCATCGTCCTGATGGCGTAATGAGGTGGCCCCTTGCGGTGCGAATTTGTGGGCCATCCCAAGCCGTTGTGACTTGTGTGAAATCAGCTCCGAACGGATACCATGGAGAAAGCTTATATAAAGGGTGTCCCATGAGGTTTCTAACGAATAATGAGTTTCTGCGTTCTATTGTGGCACACGCAGTCGATTTATTGCAGTGTACTGCTAGCTGAAGTACATCGATGTTTAACAGCGGAAAGTTCTTGGACATACAAGGCTTCAAATATATACCTGTTATTTTGGCCTATGATTACTGTAGAATAACGTTTACAACACGGTATAAGAACAATATTTACTTGTAATGTCAAACTAATGTTGACCATATAACATTATTCGTAAATTTTAATTATAACATTTGAGCACAACATCAGTACAATATATAGTTTCAATAAAGCTACTATGATGCAAAATACAGCGTTATTTGTTAACTTTCGCATTAAAACAACGTTCCAAAGCTTCACATTTGTAACGTTACTGCAATTTACATAATTTCATAACATAATTTTCTGACATTCGGTGCTGCCTGTTGCGCTTCATGTCAGACGGTGGCCTCGCAGTTCGGAAAAAAACGCGAACGAATACGCCTATTGCTCCACACGATTGCTTCACTCAGGCGGTGCTGAAAAAACACCTTATTTGGCCAGGTATGAGGGCATGAATTAAGATATGCGGGTGGTGGGGGTGAAAACTTTATTTGAGTTTAAGACACGCAGGTCTTTGGGCCCCCGCACGGCCCCACTGCAGTGAAACGTTCATGTCCCGGAGGCCCATGACGCTGGCAGCCCGGCCTGCTGCGATGGCTTGCTTGGCCGGGTCCTCGGAGCGCAGTGGGGTCTCCCAAGTGGTAAGGTGCTCCAGGCCCCGCGGGAGATTATCCGCCGGGCAGAAGAAAAGGATATTGTTGAGGGTGGCTTTGGGGTGGTGGCAGAGGGTACAGGAGGGGTTTGTGTGGACTCGTGGCAGCCGCGGGATCGGGACGGGGGGAAAGGAGGAAAGTATTGGTGGAGGAGCCCATGTAATGTGGAAGAGGGCAGGGTAATAGCCGCCGCGGGGACAACAGGAAGGGAAAAGCCCTTGCAAAAATTTCTTTAGACAGTTAATAGACATTTGTCTATAAAGTCAATAGACTCTTTATAGACAAACTCTAGAGAACAGTCTATAGGTAACAAAATGCTATAGACAGTGTATAGGCGACCTGTAGATTTATGGCCATACACCTTTAGCAGATCTTTGTCTATAGACTACAAATAGACCAAAACGAACTGTCTATTTGAATGCATTAGACTCTACAATTAGTCTATCTATAGACTGTCTATAGACCATTTCTTTAAGGGAGGGTAGGGTAGTAGAAACGGTGCAGGAATGCGAGGTTCATGTACACGCCAGCTAGGATGAGGTGTGGGTGCGGGGGCAGGCTACAGGAGGTCTGTTACAGGGGGTTAGCGTAGACGGCCCGGTCAAGTTGGGTGGGAACGGCGCACCAGCGCCTGAGCTTCATGCAGGCGAAAACTCACCCGAAGGCGATGGAGGCTAGCGACGAGAGGCGCCGTCACATCCGTTCGTCGCCGCCGTAGATAACATATATATGCTTAATTTCCTGTAGCGGTGAGACAGACTCGCAACATTTAAGCAATGAGAGCAATCTGCTTGTCGGTTACGGAGGGCAAACATTTGAAGCGGGCGCAGTGCAGGGAGAGATGCGTGCCGAGCCTCGGGTACTGGCGCTCAATCCACCGAGCCGCTGCCCACCGGGTTTTGGGCGGCCTGCCAAGCGTGTGTTTATATATACACTGCCAACCCTAGAAGGTTTCAGATAAGTTAATGCCTGGTCGCGAAAGGTTGCTGGGGACGAGCAACCTGGATATCGCAAGCCCCCACAGATGGCAGCACCTGCCACCACAAAGAAGTGGGGCACCGCTTAACTGCTGCACATCTGCACCAGGGGCAGTACGAGGACTCCCAGGGATATTTATGAATGTAAATAAGAGAATGACCACTTCTGCGTGTATGGGCATTAACCCATTATCGCTATCCGAACAACTTGCATTCGTGAACAATAGACCGGAACACCGGAACCGAAGTGAAAAGAGAAGTGCATGCATGCTAGCGCACCTAATTATCACGCGGCTTAACTACGCAAATTAACCGCAATTATTTTTTACAGATTGACGTTTACATTGCTTTCTATGAATGTCGCGGTTTACGCAAAATGCGTAAGCGTTGTCAGTTTTTTCGCTCCTCGCATTTCACTCCTCCTGTAATCCCTTCCCAGCTGGCGTTTCGATGAAGGCGAAATGCAAAACCTTTGCCGGCTAATAACACTGAATAGCCCCGGAATAGTAAACTGTGTGGTTTAACGTCCCGAAGCGATGAGCGGGGGCTACGAGAGATGCCGCGTATGGTGTGTTCCCGACGGAGTTCTTCAGCGTGCGCTGACATCGCACAGCGCACGGGTGCCTTTTGCGTTTCCCTTTCATCGATCGACACGGGGCCGGCACGTTCGGGTAGGAACACGGCTACCACGGATCAGTAGCCGAGCGCAGTGACCACTGAGCTACCGCGGCGGGTCGCCAAAGCGGGAGAATGGGAAGAATTAAGCTCCTCAAAACTGACAGTGCACATTGTTCACTTTATACTGAAGGGAGATGGACTGGCCTCTCACCCCGCGGCGGGAAGGAGGAGGAAAAGGGGGGGGGGGCGAATGTTTATTGCCGTTTCCTTTTCCCACTACTTCCCGCCAGGCCCAAAAATTGGCCCAGCGCTCCTTCCACCCTCCCCCACAATCCAGCGCCCGTCTTCGTCAGGTGTGCGTGGTTGCGAAAGGCTCTCTTTCTTATAAGCTCCCCCCTCTCCCCCCTCCCCCCTCACCTTCGGAGGCAAACCTCGTTTCGAACGACTGCGCGATGCTGCAGTCGCAGGAAAGTCATTGCTCCTGTGGTGTTAATTGGAACCGCTCTCACCATGGGAAAGAAAACCTTGGTGCTGACTTAACAGTGGCCGGGATTGGTGCATTCAAAGCCGTTCGCACCCGCCGTGGTGGCTCAGTGGTTAGGGCGCGCGGCTACTTATCCGGAGTACTCGGGTTCGAACCCGACCACGGCGGCTGCGTTTTTATGGAGAAAAAACGCTAAGGCGCCTGAGTGCTGTACGATGTCAGTGCACGTTAAAGATCCCCAGGTGGTCGAAATTATTCCGGAGCCCTCCACTACGGCACCTCTTTCTTCCTTTCTTCTCTCAGTCTCTCCTTTATCCCTTGCCTTACGGCGCGGTTCAGGTGTTCGCCGAGATGTGAGACAGATACTGCGCCATTTCCTTTCCCCAAAAACCAATTATTATTATTATTATTATTATTATTATTATTATTATTATTATTGGGGCGCTTTCACCCAATGCGACTGCAGTTGCGAGGTCCTACGGCACTGGTTATAACGTGCTCTTCTCGCCGTAGTGGCTGCGTTTCGATAGCGGCGCAACGCACAGAGTCAGTGCACGTTAAAGAAACCCAGGTGGCTGAAATCATTCCGAAACCTTCCACTACGGCGTCGCTCACATCCTGGGCATCGTCTCGAAATGAGCACGCACAATACGCGCTTCAGTCCAGCTGCGCAATGCAAACTGCGCTTGTGAAACAACATATTTCACGGAAATAATGATGCGAGTTCACGAAACATTATTTTATGGTAACGATTCATTCTTTGACACTCGCAGAAAACTCGCGGTAAGCGAAACGGGCTCTTCTTTGCCTCAGTGGTAAAAATTTAGCCTACGCGATGCGCTCATTTCGGCTGCGTGCCCTACCGCGCCTCTGCCTTCAGCGCCGCCACACGGCATCGGCGCGCTGCGGGGCCATGCTTCCCCGGCCGGTTTTCACACCTGCCCACTCTAGCCACCTGACCAAAGGCATTTTGCAATTTTTGTTAGGACAAGTGCTGCCATCTAGTTAGTGGACAGAAAACTACCTACGCGGATACCTTGAGCCCGCGGGGGTTGTCTTGGTGGTTACGTGACATGAAGGAACGTGTGAATGGGCGAATGAAAACGCATGCGGTGATCTGTGCGAAAGTGGAACACGTCTGCAATTGTTGCAGAACGCGTCATGAACAATAACCTTGCTTCATTGCAGTTAAATAACCGCGGGAAGCGCTTGGGCATTCACCGCAGTCGTGGCCTAGTGGACTGGGCGTCCGCCTCGGCTGCGGGAGGTGGTTAATTCGAATCCCATCGCCGGCCACCCACCGGTTAAGAATGGGTACAAGCCACCACCTTGCCCGGCGCCCGGCCTTTCGATGTGTGTGCTTGGAGGCGGCTCCGCAAACCCCGCTGCGCCCCTTCGGGGGCAAACCGAGCGTCGAACACTCATCCTGCAAGAAAACTCGTACGCTCTAACCAGCGTGAACACTGCTCTGAGCGATCGCTTCGTTAAACGGACGAACCGATTTAGAGCATCACGGCGGTCCTGGGCAAGTTCGGTTTTTCCGGCTGTCCAGCCTTGTCAGAAAAAACAAACCTGGGTGTGGCCGTAACAGTGGCGGGGGTTGCGGTCACGTTGCCCGCGGAGCTTTTTTTTTTAGCTCCTTTCAACAGGCAAAAAAAGATATACTCCACTCTTGTAAAATATATGGCATAGAGACGGCACGTCAGCGCAAACTCCAGCTTCGTAGCGCAGAATATATAGCGCAGAGTATATATACTTTGATATCTAATTTTCCTGGGAAGTCACATCAAGGCACTCCGGGAATGACCCCCCCCCCCCCCCACCCCCAAGAAAAAAAAAGGAAAAAAGTTTTTCCTAGAGTGGGCAGGGCCCCCTCATTCTCGAAATTAGTTGAGTTTATAAGGGTTTAATGCCCCAAGGCAACTCAGGCTATGAGAAACGCCGTAGTGAAGGGCTCCGGAAATTTCGACCACCTGGGGTTCTTTAACGTGCACTGACATCGCACAGCACACGGGCCTCCAGAATTTTGCCTCGATCGAAATTCGTCGGCAGCGGCCGGGATCGAACCCGCGTCTTTCGGGCCGGCCGCCGAGCGCCATAACCACTCACTACATAAAGAAAACAATTAGATTGTGCGCTCCCAGCCCGTCGGTTTGCCTGCATGACAGTGAACTTCGTTTCCTCCATTCCACGTAGCTACATGTTTGTCTGCTTTCTTGTTTGTTTGCGCTCTTTATATTCCTTGCTTCCTGTGAATAAACCTTCAGTTGTGGGTTTGCGCTGGTTGTTTTGTTTTCTTTGCTTGGCCTATCGTGTTTTGCGCCATTTTCGCTTCAGTATGTGTCACCAACTGGCCCGTCTTGCCATCGTGTTGAACTGCATTTCTTCTGCTTCGGGCACTTTCACTTTTCCTCAACCCTATCTGGATGACAAGCTTATGGTACAGTCGAGGTCATAAGGCATTGCGTATACAGGGTGACTAGTTTTTCAAGCACGATGTCCCCCCCCCCCCCCCCCATCCTTCAACAGATCTGCTGTTACCTGATCCTCCCCAGCTGCTTTTCCCCTTTTCATTGCTTCTAAGGCTTTCTTTACTTCATCTTTCGTTACTGGCGGGATGACGCATTGCTGTGCACTGCTGTCTTTCTCATTAACGCTCTGATCACATTGGCTACTGTACAGGTCTGTGTAGAACTCTTCGGCTGCGTTAACTATCTTATCCATATTGCTAATGACATTGCCCTGCTTGTCACTTAATGCATACATCTGGTTTTTACCTATGCCTAGTTTCCTCTTCACTGTTTTTAGGCTACCTCCATTCTTTATAGCATGCTCGATTCTCTCCATATTAAACTTCCTTATGTCGGCTACCTTGCGCTTATTTATTAACTTTGATAGCTCCGTTAGTTCTATTCTATCGGTAGGGTTAGATGCCCTCATGTTTTGGCGCTTCTTAATGAGATCTTTCGTTACCTGAGATAGCTTCCCGGTATCCTTTCGAACTGTCCTACCGCCTACTTCTACTGCGCACTCCGTAATTATTGATGTCAGATTATCGTGCATTGAATGAAAATCAAGTTCATCTTCCTCAGTTAAAGCCGAATATCTGTTTTGCAGCGCTATCCTAAACTCGCCTGTGCTTTCCCTCTTACGGCTAACTCGTTAATGGTCTTCTTCTTCACTAGCTTCTTCCGTTCCCTCCTCAAGTCTAAGCTAATTCTAGACCTTACCATTATGTGGTCGCTACAACGCACCTTTCCGAGGACGGCCACATCTTGAATGATGCCAGGTTTAGCGCATAGTATGAAGTCGATTTCATTTTTAATCTCACCATTGGGGCTCTTGCAGGTCCACTTCCTGTTTTCTCGTTTGCGGAATAAGGTATTCATGATCCGTAAATTATTTCTATCCGCGAATTCGACTAATAACTCTCCCCTGCTATTTCTAGAGCCTATCCCATAGTTACCTACCGCGTGGTCGTCAGCCTGCTTCTTGCCCACCTTCGCATTGAAGTCGCCCATCTGTACAGTGTACTGCGATTTTACTTTATTCATTGCCGATTCTACGTCCTCATAGAAGCTGTACCAGAAGCTTGGAAGAATGCAAACATTATCTTGATTCATAAGAAGGGAGACGCCAAGGACTTGAAAAATTACAGGCCGATCAGCTTACTATCCGTTGCCAACAAAGTATTTAATAAGGTAATCGCTAATAGAGTAAGGGCAACGTTAGACTTTAATCAACCAAATGATCAGGCAGGCTTTCGTAAAGGATATTCCACAATAGATCATATTCACACTATCAATCAGGTGATAGAGAAATGCGCAGAATATAACCACCCTCTTTATATAGCTTTCATTGATTACGAGAAAGCATTCGACTCAGTGAAGACCTCAGCAGCCATACAGGCTACAGGCATTGCGTAATCAGGGGGTAGAAGAGCCTTATGTCAAAATACTGAAATATATATATATATATATATATATATATATATATATATATATATATATAGCAACTGCACAGCTACTATAGTCATCCATAAAGTCAGCAATAAAATTCCAATAAGGAATGGCGTCAGGCAAGGAGACACGATCTCGCCAATGCTGTTCACCGCATGTTTACAGGAGGTATTTCCAGGCCTGAATTGGGAACAGTTGGGAATAAGAATAAATGGAGAATACCTAAATAATCTGCGATTTGCTGATGACATTGCCTTGCTAAGTCACTCAGGAGGTGAACTGCAAATCATGATCAATGAGTTAGACAGGCATAGCAGATCGATGGGTCTAAAAATTAACATGCAGAAAACCAAGGTAATGTTCAACAGCCTAGCAAGGGAACAACAGTTCACAATTGGCAACGAGAGCCTAGAAATTGTGACGGAATACGTCTACTTAGGGCAGGCAGTGACAGCTGATCCTGATCATGAGAGGGAGATAACTAGAAGGATAAGAATGGGGTGGAGCGCATATGGCAAACTCTCGCAGATCATGAGTGGCAGTTTACCAATTTCCCTCAAGAGGAAAGTGTACAACAGCATAATCTTACCGGTACTCACCTACGGCGCAGAAACGTGGAGGCTAACGAAAAGAGTTCAGCTTAAGTTAAGGACAACGCAGCGAGCCATGGAAAGAAAAATGATAGGTGTAACGTTAAGAGATCGGAAGCGGGCAGAGCAGGTGAGGGAACAAACACGGGTTAATGACATCCTATTAGAAATCAAGAGATAGAAATGGGCTTGCGCAGGGCATGTAATGCGAAGGCAAGATAACCGCTGGTCCTTAAGGGTAACGGTGTGGATTCCAAGAGAAAGTAAGCGGAGCAGGGGGCGGCAGAAGGTTAGGTGGGCGGATGAGATTAAGAAGTTTGCAGGCAAAGGGTGGATGCAGCTGGCAAAGGATAGGGTTAATTGGAGAGACATGGGAGAGTCCTTTGCCCTGCAATGGGTGTAGTAAGGCTGATGATGATGATCCGGATGACAAGGCCCTGTTGGCTTCATTAATAGCTCTGTGTGTGTGCAATGCTCGTGTGGCTTCGTGGTATGCGAGGGAAGGCCTGTGTCCGCCAGTTCTTCAGTTGTTGTGCGGGTTTCTACAGCCATTCGAGGGACATGTCCGCCATATGTGTAAAATCCTTGCGTCGGAATGGTGGCACCAAGGGCGATTCTTCAAAGACCGGCTTCGGGTGGCTTGTGAGTTTGCGTGACTACTAACGGCACCAACGGGTCTTCCAGAACTGGAGCGCAAGGACTGATAAGTACATGAAGTTTCTGTGGAGAATTTTACGACCCCAACAACCAAAAAGAAAAGACATAGTCGGCCACCGGAAAAGTAATCATCCTAGGGGATACGCAAATTCCGAAGAAGCACGTACACGTGGGCCTTCTACGAATGGGACCAAAGTTCTCGGTCGAGCCGCACCTGCGTGAGGAGGAAAAGGTGACACTCGCCCGGTCAATTTAGCGTCCTGTGCACGATGACTACCGACCGAAGTGTATTGATGATTGTACTGCTATTTTGGCCAGGGCAACAAGTGATTACAAATATAGGCAGGGGTACGACTCGTTGGTTAAGTTTCTAGTATCGAACCAGTCGAGACCACTGACAGCAGATAAGGAGGGCTGTTTTGTGGTCCTGCCTGAAACAATGTTCTCGGCTAGGACGATGCTAGCTGTCCAGAAGCACTTTGTTTCCATCCGGGATAAACCGGAGCAAGTAAAAACCGCGGCCCTGCGTTTAATTGCAGAACTGAACCTCGACCGACTCAGAGCAGGAGTGAAAAAAGCGAAATGCCTTTGTTTAAAAGTCTTTTTCCCTGTCAAGACACATAAAGTAGCCCTGCCATTTCGTGCGATTGTGATAGAGAAGGGTACTTGGCAACATGAAGTCTCCAGGTACCTACAGAAGCATTTGGCTTCCCTGGCTATTAATGAACCTTTTAGGGTCGGCAACCCTGAGTGCATCGTAAAATTTTTTCAGCACGATAATCCAGGGTCCTGTAATGTATTTAGTGTCGACGTGGTTGATTTATTTTACTCTCTCCATCCCAATGAAATGATGAGTGCGGTGGGAAAATGTATCACAGCAGACAACGATGAAGAATTTATAAGGGCTTGGGGCCTATCAGTATAGCTAGCTTCCTTGAATTACTGTCATTTTATGTAAAGGCTACATTCATTGAATGGGAAGGTAAAGTTTTCACGCAATAAGCGGGTGTTTGCATTGATTCCAGGGTGGCACCGGTGTTAAGTGACATCTTTTTATCCTTCGTAGATCGGGGTATTCAAGCAAACTTGGCCGGGATATAGCGTCGCGGATTTTCCGTTACGTCGACAACTTCTTAATATTTGTTGATAAAACTAACTTTTTTGGACTTATGACTGATGTTCTGAAAGTGTTTAAAGAAAATGCTCGAGGTGTGCAATTCAGCACAGAGGTCATGGCCGATAACAAGCTGAAGTTTTTAGATTTGAGCCTGGAAATTGAGAGGGGACATATTTGTCGGGAATACTTGCCAAGGGCCGGCAAGCCGTTGTTGAACTACAAGTCACATAATTCTAAAACAGTAAAAACCGGAATTGTTGTCTCATCGTTGTTTTCTGCTTTGTCCAAATCTTGTGACCATTTGATCATTATAGAGCTTCAACGAACCGGCTAAAAGATTAAGAGATGCAGGTTATCCGAATGATGCCATCTTGTTGGGCTGCACCAAGATAGTCAAAAAATCTGAAGACTTCGTCTGTTGTGCCTGAGTCAGACAGAGTGAAGGAAAGGAATAAGGTTGCAGTTCTCCCCTATGCGCACCACCTTTCGCATAACCTGAAAAAGTGGCGAACAGGTATAAAATAGGGGTTGTCTTTTCAGCTCCTAAACGACTTAAAATGCTGTGTGCTATGGTGGAAAGACAGGCTGAAAAACAAAATGAATCCCAATGCACCTGTGGAATTAACCATGAAACTAGGTATGTTACATGCTCTGAATGAGTTGTTTATAAAATTCCTTTTTCCTGCGGACAAGTATACATTGGCCAGACGGGTCGTTGTATAATTAACACGCGCCTAACTGAGAATGCTAGCACACTGGAGGCTAATAAACCTACTAATCTAGTCGATCATGTTAGAGACTGCAAATCTTGCATCCCTACTTTTGATCACAGTGATGTATTGTACAGTCACCCAACGAGATTATGGAGGCTTTCTGCATAAAGAAAAAAAACTAGATTGTGCGTTTGCAGCCCGTCGGATTTTGCCTGCATGACAGTGAAGTTCATTTCCACGTAGCTACACGTTTGTTTGCTTTCTTATCTTGTTTGTTTGCGCTCTTTACATTCCTTGCTTCCTGTGAATAAACCTTCAGTTGTGAGTTAGCGCCGGTTGTTGTTGTTGTTGTTAGCCTATCA
This sequence comes from Amblyomma americanum, assembly GCF_052857255.1. Taxonomy (NCBI): domain Eukaryota; kingdom Metazoa; phylum Arthropoda; class Arachnida; order Ixodida; family Ixodidae; genus Amblyomma; species Amblyomma americanum. The sequence continues at coordinate 73,107,258 of NC_135504.1, read as the reverse complement.
AAAGATGGCACATACCCACACTGGGGGATCGGCCAAGAATCAGGTGGCTATTCACCTGAACGCAGTTAATACAAAGGAAAAGCACGTGGGAGCGCAACACCGGTGAATTATTCGTCATGAACAGAAAAGGGATGAGAGTCTTGATTTCAAAATTACAAGAATAATAATAAAGAGAGGGATTAAATAATAATGATTAAGTCAAAATGTAATAATGTAATTATGTATGTATGACCAACTCGTCCGTCATGCCATCGTGTCATCCAATCGGGCTGTGGTCTGTGGTTGGGAGCGACGGACGGCCGTGTAACGACCGCCGGGTTCCGGGAACCAACTGGGATATGACGACTTCCTAAGGAATTTTTAATTGCTGGCTTTCGAGAAAACGAAATGGCGTCACACCAGTGCACGGCGAGCGAGCAAACCAAACGAAGTTGCAATATTTGTTAGGACGGGTGCTGCCATCTAGTGACGGGACAGAAAACTACTTCCGCGGATATTTCGAGCCCGCGGGAGCGGTCTAGGTGGATACGTGACACGAAGGGACGTGTGAAACGATGAGCGAAAACGCATGCGGCAATTTGTGAGAAAGTGCAACGTGAAACGCGTCTGCAGCTTACGCAGAACACCTCATTGACAACAACCCAGCTTCATGGGAAGCGCCTTGGCATTCACCGCAGTCGTGGAGTAGTGGTCTGGGTGTCCGCCTCGGCTGCGGGAGGTGGTCAGTTCGAATCCCACCGCCGGCTACCCACCGGTTAAAAATGGGCACAAGCCACCACCCGGCCCGGCGCCCGGCCTTTCGATGTGTGTGCTTGGAGGAGGCTCCGCAAACCCCGCTGCGCCCCTTCGGGGGCAAATCCAATGTCGAACACTCAGCCTGCAAAGGTTCCTGCAAAGACTACAAAGCTCGTGCGCTCTAACCAGCGTCAACACTGCTCTGAGCGATCGCTTCGTTAAACTGACAAAACGATTCAGAGCATCACGGCGGTCCTGGGCAAGTCCGGTTTTTCCGGCTGTCCAGCCTTGTCAGAAAAAACAAACCTGGATGTGGCCGTAACGTGGCGGGGGTTGCGGTCACGTTGCCCGCGGAGCTTCTTTTTTTTTTTCTAGCTCCTTTAAAAAAAAAAAGAAGATTAATCTACTCTGCTGGTGTCACGTGTGTGGCATAGCGTCAGCGCGAACTCCAGATTCCTGGCGCAGAATGTCCGTATACATACTTTTATCTCTCACATGCCTGGCAAGTCACATACAGGCACTCGGAACGGCGACCCCTTCCCCCCCCCAAAAAAAAAAAGTTTTTGTCTAGTGTGGTCTTCAAATTGTAGACTGGAGCAATCGCATTGGCATTTGAGTAGTGCAGATTGTCTACAGACAGTCGTTACAGGGCTGAAAGACGATGTCGGAATAAGAGAGCATGGAGGAAAAAAAAAAAAACTCGCTCAGGAGGTAGCGTTACGTCATGTTTCTGGCTTCCGCCAGCTAAGGCCTCTTGAAGCCGTCTCTTCTGCTTTCTCTATCCGGGCACTCCAAAGTCGGCCCAACGTGATGACCTCGACCATTGCTGTCTGACTCGGAGTGGCAACTAGCTAGGCCGCGCTGTGAGAAAAAAAGTTTCTTTTAAATGCAGAAGCGTCGTGGGAGTCCCTCGCCTCGTTGACATGAACCCGACAGCGGCGGGTCGAGATAGGCGTCGGGCCTTGATACCAGCGAGTTAACAATCGCGGCGCGCCTTGGTCCGATCACTTGCAGATCGGGTCCAAGAACGTGCTGTTCGCCGCTGAGAGTGCGTGCCAAATGCACTTGAATCGATCCGTGCTGTCCTAGTCATTTCACTTTAGCAGAAAAGTTCACCAGAAATCCAGGAGAGAGGAATTATTAATGCATAGTTGAGGGTTCGACGGAAACCCGTCTGGCGAGGGAAATTCAGCATATCCTTTTTAACGAACACTCGCCAAAGTCATAAAGGAAAAAAATAACCGTAAGAGAATTGACGTTTCGGCACCACTACGGGTGCCTTGTTCACAATGGGATGAAAAACTAGACGGGCTGCTGCTTATGTAGGGAAAACGTTGCGTATCGTGCGGATGTATATCTCGGGTAGATATCTCGGGTTATTTTTTTCCTTTATGACTTTGGCGAGTGTTCGTTTAAAAGGATATGCTGAATTATTAATGCAGTTCCGTCATCGAGGTTGGTCACAAGCCCAGCGCTGGCTGCGATGCCCTGCGCTCGGCCGACGAGCAGAATGTGGTTGCTATTGACCTCAGGTAAACATGGCACAGACCCACGCGGGGGGATTGGCCAAGGTTATGGTGGTGAATGCCAAGAAGAATCGCATGGGTAATTGCAAGGAAAGGAAAGGCATGAGGCGGAGGAGCAGAATAGGGAAATGGCTGAAACTTGGAAAAAAAATAATATATAATTGATGAAAAATAAATCAATTAAATTAAAACAGGAATAAAAATACATATTTGTAGACATGCGGAAGAATTTCGAATACAGTTAACATGCTAATCGTCCAGTTGCAATAATGTAGTCGTGAACGTATCCGCAAACCCTACTTAACACTGGCTGGCAAAAAAGAGAGAAAAGTTGTCGTTGGCCTCATACAAATGGCGCGTAACCACGTGTTTCCGAACCGTCAACGGTACAGCGCATCTGGTGTGATTCGATGTAGTGCATCGAGGCACCCTAAGCGTACCTAGGTTTCCTGTATATGCTCCCGCATGGATCATATACAGTACTGAGCGTTTTATCGTGAAGTTTCAAAAGTTTCCCCACCTCAACCGCTGGATGATTTGCGTTGAAGCTGCACACAGAGCTTGCGTATTAGGGTAACTTTTGTAGCGTAGCAAGTTTGACACCGGTACTTATTGAGTTGAGCCGTGCATGACGCGAAAACGTAATCGCCTGCGTAGAGATCGGCGAACCAAAACCCGCAGACGACGTTTTTTCGCTGATGGGCGGCAGTGGCGCCATTTGTTTTCGGCAGTGGAAAGCGTCACGACAAGGCCGCCGAGACGAGCGTTGCAAACAATATTCTTTGAAAGGTAAAGCCTCGTGAAATTAGTTGTTCTGATATTTTTTCCGCTCAATTAGCCGAAAATGTTAAGCGCTTCAGTTGAAGCAGACGAAACGGCCGGAACGGCATATTCTTGCAACGCTCGGCTCTGCGGTCGTCGTGACGCTTTCCGCTGCTGAAAACAGATGACGCCACTGCCGCCCTTCAGCGAAAAAGCGTCGCCTGCGGGTTTTGGTTGCCGATCTCTACGTAGACGATTAATTTTCGCATCATGCACGGCTCAACTAAGCAAGTACCGTTGTCAAACTTGCCACGATACAAAAGTTGCCATAATACGCACGCTCTGTGTGCAGTTTAACGGCAAATGAGCCAGCGGTTGAGGCGGGGAAATTTTTTGAAGTGATCACGATAAAAACGCTCAATAAAGGCCGAGTTTGGGCGAGTTGGTTTACCATGCTGAACGTAAAAGCGCAAAAAACAAGGACGAGAATAAGACACACAACACGAGCGCTCACTTCCAACTGATCTTTATTACATGCAAGAAACAGATTTTTATAACGTTGATAATGCCTGCAAGGCATTACTACAGAGTAGTGAAAGATAGATGAGTCATCGAGCGTCACACTTGAATGATAAAAGATAGGACATCTCTTTTTGTGAGAGCAGAATTGACGGAGCACTTACACAGTCATCCCCAGCTCGCGCTATCTCCAACGCCTCAACAATTTCGCGCGTAATTTGACATTTGTTCCCGTAAAGGATTTTGCACTTGTGAAAAAGAGGACGACAACCCTCTTGTCCTTTGCTTTTGCATTTTAGGCAATGAATGCTCATGTGCCCCCCTTTTTTATTGTTCACAACATAGTCATGCTCACCCAATCGCTCATTTATGCATCTTCCCGTTTGTCCTATATAATATTTACCACAGGATAATGGCACTATGTAGACAACACCTTTCGTGCATCTCGCGAACGGCTTTTGATGCCTGATCGTGCAACCAGTTTCTCCTGGGCTTTCTGATGTGCTAAGCTTGCATAGTGAACTCAGCTTATTTGGGGCAGAGAACAACACGCCAACGTTTACCCTGTTGCCAATTTTTTTAAGACTGTGCGAAAGCTTATGTTTATAAGGAATGACTGCAAATTTCTTATCGACTTTTGTCTTTTCCTGAGACTTGGCTTCCCATTTTTCCTTTTTGATAAGTCCTTCCGCCACAGAAACCAGCACGTGCAAGGGATAACCCACTTCCTGCAACTTGTTGGATTGCAGGAAAAGGCTTTCTTCAATTGCATGTTCGCATGACTTTTTTATGCAGTTGACAAACCCTAAACGAGCTATGTTTCTTTTTATGAGCTTTGAATGCGCGGAACTGAAATGTAAGGGCATTTTTCCATCCCAGGGATGATAAATCCAGCAAGCGTGGTCTTTTAAAAAAGTTAACTTGATGTCGAGGAAGCGTATGCTACAGTTCTCAGGAAGTTCATGCGTGACGACAAGTGGAGATAAGCTATGCTTAAAATGATCTAACGTGTTGTGTGTCTTATCTCGTCCTTGTTTTTTGCGCTTTTACGTTCAGCATGATAAAAACGCACAACACTGTACATGCTCTCTGCGGGAGCATATACAGGAACACTAATAAGCGCACCAACATAGCTGTGCCACCTAGCGGAGTATAGAAATTTATGAGAACGGATAAGTGAACAGTTAACACCGCACATCATCGTTGCTTCTGTGGCGCAATGGATTAGAGTTCGTATGCAATTTTTACTCGAATACCTTTAATGATTTCTTTCTTCTTTTCAGTACTCACACCACACAAATCATTTGTCATTTTACCGTCGGCGTGTGTGTTGCCTTTTAGTTCGCATTCATAGATGCGAGCTAAAATAGCCCTTTAAGCCACTCAAGTTAAAGCAGTTTTTCTGGCCCTTTCCTTCATTAGAAGACGTAATTACCGCGCCCCGCAGATAATTTGCCATTTTCCGTCGCGGTGTGTGTTACCTTGTATACAAGTTCTATTGTGATGGGCTTGGAACAAAAATCGCCGCTCAAAAAGATTTCAGGCCAGCCAGGAAACAAGACCAGGAGCTGGTGGGCCGTATCGTTATAATAATACTTGGTTCTTTGGGGAAAGTAACTGGGGCAGTATCTGTTTCATATATCGTTGGACACCTGAACCACGCCGTAAGGAAATGGATAAAAGCCGTATTGTTGACGGAATGGAAATACACGCCGCCTACCCACGAGGGGGACTGGCCATATGCGTATGCAAGAAGAAGAGGAAGATGGCCGACTCGCATTCGGACCTATTCAGCGACGATGTCCGCCGAGTCGCGCCTCCCGTGCACAACGAGTTCTTCGTTTGCTGGTCCGTGTGCTCTGCGACTTTCGCCATACTGGCCGTTCCGGGAGGTCTGCTCCTGGTGCGCAGTCTTCGCGCCGACGAGGGCCCGCGCTCAGGCGGCGCCATGGTCGCGGTTCTGCCTTTCCGCGACCAATACGTGGCCCCCGAGCGGACTGCGGTTCGGGCTCCGCCGCGCTGCCTGCTACCCGAGGAGCCGACTAACCTGACCTTCGACCTTGCCAAGCAGTACGCCCCTAAACTCGCTGGCCTTCAAGCCGCACCTGCGGTGAAGGGCTCGAAAAAGGCTCTGCAAGTGTTCTGCTACTACAACAAGAGTCACGCCACCTGGCTACAGGGAGGCCAGTCGTGGTACGTGCACGGTGGGAAGCTGTATCTTGAAGCGAACTGAACGGTAGTCGGCTCAGCTTATAGAACATTGCACCAGTGTACCGTTGCACCATTGTATGAAGCGGCATAAAGCGGCATAGACCAGCATTTTCCCTGTTCTTCACGTTTCATCTTTTACGCTGGTGCAATGCTTCACATGGCGAAAAACCCTTACAAAAATTTCTTTGCACAGTCTAGAGACTGTCCATAGTCTTCTGTCTATGAAGTCTATAGACTCTCTATAGACAAAAGAACAGTCTAGAGGCAACTGGCTAGCTGACCTCTGCTTTAGCTGATGTACGGCCATCACACCGACCGTCGTGAGCGAGTCAATGGCGTGTGTTCTGTAACAAAGGGAAATTCCGCCCCTTTTGTACCACGAAAATTAATAATTGTTACCTGCCGTGCGATTATTATCATTTGCTGGTTTTACTGGAGGTGCTCAACAACGAATAACACTATTACTACTGGTATGTATTACATCCAAAGGGTGTTTCAGTTGAAACCAAGCTCCTGGCTTCGGTAGCTTCGATGTCACATGAATCGTCAAGCGTTTTCATGTTCAGCGTCCCGCTGTATCCACTCTAACGGCGCGGTTGAGGTGTTCATCTAGAATTAAGGCAGTTACAGTCCAATTTTCCTTTATAATAATTTGTTTTTGGGGAAAGGAAATGGCGCAGTATCTGTTTCATATATCGTTGGACACCTGAACCGCGCCGTAAGGGAAGGGATAAAGTAGGGAGTGAAAGAAGAAAGGAAGGAAAAGGTGCCGTAGTGCAGGGCTCCGGAATAATTTCGAACACCTGGAGATCTTTAACGTGCACTGACATCGCACAGCCCACGGGCGCCTTAGCGTTTTTCCTCCATAAAAACGCAGCCGCCGCGGTCGGGTTCGAACCCGGGAACTCCTGATCAGTAGCCGAGCACCTTAACCACTGAGCCACCGTTGCGGGTGGCTCAGTTCCGCAAAACCAATTTTCTAGGCGAGTGAAGCGGCTAACGAATTGCTTTGGCGCACTCGTGTGCTTCCAGGTTCGGTGTAGCGTCTGTGCCGTTCTCCTTCTGCCGCTATGTCATCTACGGACCGATGAGGCTGGACGGCTGGACCGCCAGTATAAATACCACGGCTCGCGACGTCATCCTGATCGAACAACTCAGGTCGGCCGTCACATCCGGCTCCGGTGGCAAGAACGCGTCGTCGTCCCTTCTGGTCTCCGTCAGAGGCCGCGGCGAGTTCACGAACCTCCGCCGATCGGCGGGGAACGTCAGGTGATGGGCCGCGAGTCACGTGACGCTTTCATTTTAAACACGCACAAAATAACCATTGAGGATTTGCAGAAGTTGCAACTTGTGTGAAAGCGGAAACTATGGTGCATCGTGGTTGCTTTATTGCTAAAATATGCAATGCTTTCATTATTGTTTTGTACGCTGCCACCACATCCGATGGACATCACAGGCAAGGAACATATGCACAATAAATAACGGTATGCTGTTTCCACCCCTCTGATTCTCGAGTTACTGTGCAGTATTCATGACACATCAAGGCCAGCTCTCTTTGAAGTCTGTTTTACTTAGGCAACTGTGGTATACTGTAAAATACTGTTATGAACATTTTTATGGGAACGGTCTCGCATTCCGATGCATGACAGAATCTTGCTCGCTAAGATCGCCATAGGAAACAAATGGGGTACACTTTTGACACTAAATACGAAAAACTACAAGCATCCCGAGGAGGGATCTGCGCATATGATTTTGAATTATGGTGTCATCTTGAATATGCGAAAAAGTAGCGTTCATAAACAATTTCCCGTTGGAGAAAGGTGCTTAAGTGCGTTTTTTCAACGGGAAGTTTATTATGGACAATTGTCCAAAATTTCTGGGTATGGGTAAAACCTACACATTGAGCTCCCTCAGTTCGTTTACAAGCCTGCTGCCCTTCACTCTTGCGTTCCGCACACGGACTCTGCGAAGTTACGATGCTTTCACCAGACATTCTGGCAGTGGTAAAACTGGTGTGTAGTCCTGTCGCTTTCCTGTCGTTTTAATGTCTCTAATGATGATGCCGTCAGCAACAGCGTGAATAGAAATTTCGCACCACACTGCCGTGGATACCGCGGGTATTTAAGTGCCACTAACGGATGGAAAATACTCGCACGGATAAAATCAAACTTTGCACATATTACCTTGAGTGGTCAAGGTACCCCCATTATACACTTAAAAGCCCAATCATGTGTTTGTTTAAATAACTATTCATTTTCATGTTTTGCGTGTATTCGACCTATATGTGCGCCCCTGAAGATAAAGTTCCTTAACACGAAAGAGATGGACAATATTGGGTACGTTACCGAACGCACCATCAAAATAGACGGTAAAGCGAGGAATTCGCACTTTACGTGTATTACTTCCCAAGGACTACGTGAGCATAGTAGAGAGCGATAAAAGTCAAACCACAGCCCTGCAGAATATCACACGCGAGTGATGAGCACCTCGTGCGCAAAAAAAGCACGGAAACATTCCTCTGGTTAGTTCGCAAGTCCGAAACATAGAGCATACTTATTCACCTTGTAGAAGTGGACTATGCTGCACGTGCTGTGCTGGACTTGCGTGGTCCAGGTACTTCGCGGCAAACCTGCTGGAGTGGGCGCTGGAGCACGGCTTCTCAGGCGTCCACCTGGACTGGCGAGGGTTCGACTCGCACCTGTGCAGCCGACCCGGAAATGACGCCGCACTGGGAACGATTGTGCGGCACCTTCGCGAGCAGGCCGCACTCAACCGCGTCCCCTTGCTGGTCGCCTTGTCCGCAACCCCGCCGCAGCCGGCGGACCTGGTCGACTTCTATCTGCTCGAGGGCGACCACTGCGGACGCCTGGAGGACACGGGCTTCGACGCGCTCTTCCGCAGGCTTCGCGAGTCGGACGCATCCGCCAGGTTCTCCATACGCTGGCCCGTGTCGGCCGCCGTCGAGACGTTCACCAGGGTCGTCGCAGCCAAGGGGAGCCGACTGAGGTAATGCGTAACCGCAAGTTGCTGCTGCGCTAGAGTGGCAACGACTTTCAGAGCATGCCCATCGTAACCTCATTTATTCAGCTTGACACGCGCTTATACAAATTACTTTAATGCTGCCGAGTTTAATGTATTGTAACTGCACAGTTCAGCTTCCTGAATAAAATTCGAGATCTTTGCGGTAACCCGCATTGGAGTAATGCGAAAGCATTGACGCCTCCTCAGCACTCGTCGCCTCTATTTGCTCCTCTTTGCCTCTATTGACCCTATTTCCCTGAGAATTTGTGCATTTCGTCTAATTCCCGCCAGGCTTCGTTCCAAACTTTCGAATTTAGCGTCGCGCGTTAGCTCTGGCCACACTTCCGGTCACGTGGTACTCACATTTTGAGTGTTTTAAATTTGGCGCCACTTTTGCTCTGGCCACGGCAACATTTTGCACATTTTTGGCTCTAATTAATTAACTGTTCATCCGATCGTCACGAAATATTTTGCGCCGCATCGTCACATCATCCTACTTCGAGTATAACCACTTTTTAGACGTTCTCTCTTTCTAGTTCGCCACAGTGGATGCGGACACGCTCTGATGAATGAATGAATGAATGAATGAATGAATGAATGAATGAATGAATGAATGAATGAAAAGCTTTATTGAATTCTTTTGGTCAGTTCCGGAGAGTCTCCTTGCAGCTGCGTCTTGGCGCTTGCCGCAGCCGCCGCCGCCGTCGGGGGCTCCTTAGCAAGGGTGGTCCCTCATTCCAGGGCTCCACTGGTCCTGGCCACCTCGCACGCGTGCTGCACCAATGCCCTTTGGGCAGTGAGCTCGCTGCTGGTGAGCAGGCCCTCCCATTGCTCCGCACTCGGGTTAGTCTGTTTGTGGAAGGTGTAATTGTGTTTACACTCCCATGTGACGTGGTAAAGTGTCGGGACGTCCCCGCACCAGGGGCAGCTGTCGCTGTACTGGGTGGGGAACATTTTGCTTAGGACGTGTAAGTTAAAGAAGGTGCCAGTCTGCAGCCTCCTCCAGCTGACCGCTTCTTGCTGTGTGAGGAGTTTGTGGGGCGGGGGATACTTGAACCTGCAGCCTCTGTAGTGATTTAGGATGTCTGCGTACGTCGGGTCCACCATCGAGGGGTTCTCGAGGTCCTCCGTCAGCAAGTCTCGGTGCGTGATCTCGCGAACCTGGCTGTCAGCCCTCGAGTTGCCCTCGACTCCGGTGTGTGCCGGTACCCAGAAGACCTTTTGCTTCGCTTTGAATCCCGAGGCTCTCGCGCCGAGGAGGATGCGTAGGGCCTCCCTGCAGATCCTTCCTTGCTGATATCGTCTGCAGGCCGTTTTGCAGTCCGTTATTATAATCTGTGGCTTGTTTCTGCGGTAGCCTTCGACCGCTGCAAGCGCCACAGCGATCTCCTCCCCTTCTGCCACCGTACGTCCTCTCGCGGATGCGCAGCTGATCGTGTCGCCCGTGTGGTCTACGACCGCCACCGCCACTCTCGTGATGTTTTTGCGTCTACCCCTCGGATATAGTCCTGCGTCCGTGTACACCGTGTTTTCCTGCGTGGCTAGGTCTCTCTCCACGTATTCTGCTCTTGCTTGTCTTCTGGCCGCGTGTAGGTTGGGGTCCATGTTGCTCGGCAGTGGGCAGATTCTGAGGGTTTGCCGGATTTCGTCCGGAATGTTCTCGTCCGGATCTGCTGTGGTTTCCACTCTGTGGCCAAGTCATCTCAGAAGTTGCCTGCCTGTTTCTGTAAGTTCTAGTCTTTCTAGCTGTGCGTTCAGCTGGGCAAAGTAAACCCCGAGATGGACAGGCCGATCACGCTGGCAGAAGTGCACGAGGCGATGGGGGCCCTCACTAAGAACACGGCAGCTGGGGGAGACAGGATACGCAATTCCCTCATACGCAACCTCAGTGAGGAAGCGGTAAACAAGCTGACAGACTACCTCAACCAACTCTGGGCCGAGGGCTCGATTCCGGCCGAATGGAAACACGCGGAGGTAGTGATGATCCCCAAACCAGGCAAAAAGCTGCAGATCGAAAACCTACGACCGATCTCCCTCACCTCGTGCCTGGGAAAGCTGTACGAAAGAATAATTACGAAAAGAATCCAGCTATGGATGGAGCGAGAACAACTCTATCCACACAGCATGTTTGGATTCAGGTCAAAGCTGTCTACGCACGACGTTCCCCTACAACTCAAGGAGGACGTTCTCGCCAACATCCCGAAGGCTGGAGAGAATGTTGTCATGGCCCTAGACATCAAGGGGGCCTTTGACAACGTCAGCCACCCGGCAATAATGGAGGGCCTCCAGAACATAAATTGCGGAGAAAGAACTCACAACTACGTGAGGGCCTTTCTCGCAGGCAGAACTGCCACCGTGGGGCTGGGAGACGTGAGAAGCCAACCCTTTAACACCCCCCACAAAGGAACCTCACAGGGGTCGGTGATTTCGCCCGTGCTCTTCAACCTAGCCATGATCGGCCTGGCCAAAAGATTGGGGGAAATCGAAGGCACACAACATGCCATGTATGCGGACGACATCACGGTGTGGACCAACCGTGGATCGCTAGGAGAAAAATAAGAGAGACTACAGAGAGCCGCGACCTGCATAGAAGAATACGTTAAGGCAAGGGGTCTAGCGTGCTCGACAGACAAGTCAGAGCTACTCAGAGTAGCGAGGAAACCCACGGAGGCGAGCCTAGAGATCAAGCTCGAAGGCCAAAACATACCAGAAAGAAGCACCATAAGGATTCTGGGCATGTGGCTGCAGAGCAGCGGCAAATGCAGCCACACGATCAGCCTGCTACAGAAATCGACCGAACAAGTCGGCTGAATGATAAAGAGAGTCTCCAGCAGAAGACACGGCATGAAGGAAGAGGTCTGCTACGTGTGCTGCAAGCAAGGCCACAGATTCGACGTCTGCCCGACCCCGGACAGCAAGGCCTGCAAGCAGTGCGGGGAGCAGGACCCAACCAAAGAACACCAATGCACCCCGAAGTGCCTGGTCTGCGGCGAGGGCCACAAAACAGGCACCAAGGAATGCAAACAAAGACTGAAGTCAGCGGAGGAACTGCGGGGGCGACCTGCCTTCAGGAACCGACAGCAGCAACAGCAGCTGCTGAGACGGGGACGAAGCACGAGCCGCAGCATAGGCCGCGTGCCAAGGTGGTTTGGGGAGGAAGAGGACTCCTCCTTCCAGCCACGGAGCGGAGGAAGCAAGTCGAGGAGCCGGAGCCGGGGGAGAAGCAAGAGCCGGGACGGACGGCGGGACGAGTCCTACCCGCCGCTGGTGAAGCCCGGGGGACCCGGACCGAAGCAGCAACAACAACAGCAGAAGAAGAGCGGCGGAGTCAAGGTGAGCTGGGGAGCGGGCCCCCCCCCCCCCCCCCCCAAGTCGCTTTTTTCGCACTCAAACACACACTCAAACACAAACACACCCTCACACAAAGAGAAAAAGCTAGAAGAAGAAAACAGGGCTCTGAGGCAGGAGCTAGAAAAGAGCCGAGAGGAGACTAGACAGATTAAGCAGAAGCTAGACGAACTCATCAGAGAACTGCAATGGCAACGACAGGGCAGAAGTGAGGCAGGCAACAACAGGCCGACCCCCCATTCGCCATCGCCCGAGGAGGCACAGAAACAATCGGAAGAACAAAGGTGGAACGAAATAAAAAGTTTTATGCTGACCGTACAGAAGCAAATGCACGAACTCCAGCAGAGACAGGCTATGCAGGACCAAAGCTTCCGCAGCTACGTCAAGAATCAAAACAGCAGAGCCATTGACGAGGCCAGAGACAGACTATTCTGCGAGAGACGCTTCGGCGGATCAGAAAACCAAGGGGCAAACAACAACGGTAACTCATCATGGCAGGACATCAGCAACTAAGCATTTGGCAGTGGAACTGCAGGGGGTACAAGAGGAAGCAGAACCTCCTGCAGCAGTACATAAACTCCCAGGGGAAGCAGCCAGACGTAATTCTGCTACAAGAAACCAACAGCACACCCACGCTAAAGGGATACACATGTCAGGAAGGCGGGAAAAGAGCCGCAACCCTCGTAAACAACAAAATAGCCACCATAGCACACAAAGAGATCGAGGGCACAGGGATAGAACACGTAATCACCGAAATAATCCCTAAGAAGAAGTTCAGCGCGAAGAGCACGTACATAGTGAACCTATACAGCTCCCCGAAACAAAAGGACGGCGATTTTGGAAAGCTGTTTACGGAAGTAAGCAAGATGGCCAAAACGAACGCCCTCGTGGTAGCGGGAGACTTTAACGCCAAGAGTCCGAACTGGGGATACCCATCGTCCGACCGCAAAGGCCAAGGCATATGGGACGCCGCGGAGAACCTGGGGTACGAACTAGTAACGGACGAAGACCAACCTACAAGGATAGGCAACAGCGTCAGCGCAAACACGTGCCCGGACCTCACCTTTGTGAAGGGCACGAGCCAAGTAGAGTGGGAAAACACCCTAGAAAACCTGGGGAGCGACCACTGCATAATCCGATAAGATTTTCGATTCTCGACAAGCCGCTGGCAATAAGTTCGCTTTTGTTCCATGATGAAATTACACAGTGCGAATAACGCGACCTGGGGAAAATAGCGCTGGCTGTAAGATAACATCATTCCCTGTTTCTGCTACGTCACCGTTTCTTTTGGCCTTTGGTGTTAGAGTAATATCCTGGGTTTCGAATGAGTCAACCTTGCAAGCAGCGGCGGAGCAGTACGCTTGGCTTTGTACTAGTTTAACTTGGCGTGAATTTCAATCCTGTACTGGCGCATAGTTATCTTAGTTGCCTATATGCCATATAAAACCCAACACAACCCACTCCAAACCTTTAATGTATGGCGTGTGACGTGCGATAAACACTGCTCAGTTGTGGCCTCCGTTCCCCATGTAGGGGAGTAGGTGGGCATGCATGACAGAGCATTTTGTGTTTCCTTGTAAGCAATAGCGCGTCTCCACTGTCCCTACGCAGTTCTCTCACAGTGTTCGAACAAACACGGCAGTACACTCCGTCCTCGCAGGTTTGTGGGCCTGGCGCAGCGCAGCCCGTTCTGCCAGCTCGAGTCCAGCAGCAACTTCCAGGAGTGCCGTGTGGGCGAGCTGCCGCTCTCGCAGAACCAGGGCAGCGGCGGACTAATCTTCCGGTACCGAGCTCTGGAGAAGGTGGCGCTGAACGTCCACAACTACACCACGATATGGCAGGGCCTGGACCTGCAGGCGGACCCCATGTGCGCCATCTACTCGGACGGCGACTTCGACGACCCTGTCGGAGAGAGCGGGGATCCATTCCCGCTACTTCGTGCGCTGCGGTCTTGGTAATGCTGTGCCCCTGCGTGCAAAACGATCGCACAATCACGGAGTGATGCGCAGTGCTATACAGCAGACAATGGGTCCGTTCCTCCCACGTCTCCCCGAAGCCGACGTGTCACTTTGTGGGTCTGGTAGCAGATGTTTTTTGCGCAAAGGGGGCACTTCGTCAGGAAAAGAAGTCTAGAGGCGTTTATTTTGCACAGGAGGTGTGCACCTTTCTGGGATAGAGCTGGTCAGAAGAAAGGTTTTCCTTCGACAGGGCCGAAGTTGCCGGACACCAATAAGTTAGATCAGAAGCAAACTCTTGTCTTTCCATATCCTTCTACCGTATGATGTAAAGAAGTTGCACATGAATCATGTAATACCACCTCCCCCAAGTTCGGCCTGCTGTCTGGAAAAGACACTTCAGACTCGTAAATTTATTTCCTGCCGATATTTACTGCTGCTTTCGCGTAAGATGATGCACAATACGCAAATGCATTTGAAGTGCGATGTAGTGTCTTTTAATACGATTGGTAACTGCAGATATTACAGTTAGCACCTAAGCGATTAGCATGTGAATTTATGAGTACGCTGTCTGCTTTTCGATGTCGCATTCTTTGTCTTTAGGCACGTATGTCCAGCAGGTGCACCTAAGCGTCATTGTCAGCTCTATTGTCAGAGCATGAAGCTGGTTCGTACAGCTCACAGTAAGCAACGCCGTGCACAAAAGCAGCTTTTTGCGAAGATTTAAGTGTTTTGGGTAATGATTAGTCATTGCTACTTATTTGTTCGCAACGAACTGCATTAAACTGGGTTACATTGAATTACAAGCAGTACTTTTTGTGGCGTTCTATGGAAGTTTGTTGGCTAAATATCCGACTCCTTATGCATTCAACACCACCACCTGTACCACGTTTACGTACCACGTTTAAAAAATATTCGCCACCTCTTCGAGCAGAAAGCCCTTTCAGACGGACGAGGAGCTGAACACGTACAAAGATATTCTTGGTCATTGCAGATTAGGAAGACGGACACTACCTGGAGCATGCATGCAACGGGCCTCAGGAAAAAGGGAGAGGTCATATGGAGAAAGTTACAGGCGGGGGTTTTTCCCAACCCGCTAGTACTAAGCAGAAAGCGTCCGGTGATCCATGACCCGAGGTGTGAACACTAACGAGAGAGAGGGATGGTTTATTGACGGGAAAGGCAGACAGGTTGGCTGGAAAAATGAATATCTGGCCTGCTACTCTGCACTGGGGAACGGGAAGAGGAGAAAAAAGGAGGGTCACGATGGGGGATGGTGATGACGTGAGGTGGCAGGTGAAAAAAGACAAAAAAAGACGAGGCACACTTTCTAACATCCCAAACGCGAATCAAGGCCCGTGTCGCTTAAACGAAATTGCAGACATGATCCACATGGTATGGACAAGCCATAACATAGAAGCAGGAATATAGAGTCCTGGGTGGCTTTAATGGTCAGCCAGAAGGAAGAAGACCAAAAGAAAGCCATCCATCTGGCCCTGGATACCACTGAATCCCAAGGAATCCCAGCCTGCTGAAAAGGGACGAAGATTACGGCGTTCAGAAGTCTTGATCGCCCTTTGATTCTCTGACAGGTGCAAATAAAGTTATTTCATCATCATCAGGCTACCTGTTCCCCGAGAGTAGAGGTAAGAATGAAATGCACTGCAGGTAAGGCGTAACATATATACTGATATCCGTACTCGAGTTTCTGGGAGCATTCCGCATCAGCCACTTTTCTTTCATTCAGCTTACCTTCACGACCCAGAAGACGCAAAGACGTCTCCTGAGTATGGCAGCAGGATGTTCATGTCGGGATGTTCAGATGCCAACAGGTTCACCTTAATTGGTCCACAAGCAGTCCAACAGAGATCTCTCTTTCCGTCCGAAGCGCATACTCGGGATGTCTAGAGGATCATGGTTGGGGACGTTTTCAGTACTTGTCCAGGATTTATATCAAGAGCTTTTTTTCATAAGAGTGCCGCATTCAAAGCTAATGTAAGGGAAGCTAACCAGAATAACAAAGACAGGGTTTTAACGTAGTCAAACCGAGCAGACGTGCGAAAGCAAGTGTTTAGCCTTGTTGGCTCATGGTTTTGCATTGCTCGGTTCTCTACACATCTGGTGACGATATTCTGCTCAGGATAATCTCTGACCTGTTTGCGCCGCAGATGGAAGATGATGAAGACGACGATGTGCAATAATGCACAGCGCGAGAGTCTTTTTTGAGCGAAATCTTTACTACGCCAGCCAGCAAGCCATTTCGGCTTGTCGCGCAATTCAGCCGTAGGACGTATGCCGCGTGCGCTGGCCGACGAACGACTTTGAGCCGCCACTGCCTAGCAACGCCGCAGCCGCGCTCCATCAGATGGCGCAGCCGTCGACGCCGCTTCCGTCGCCGCTCGCTCCACCAAATATGCTCCAGAGTGGCCCCTCTAAATGGCCTGCGTCCCTAGTCCGGGACACCCAATGACGAGGCCCCGTCTCGTGCCCATTTCACCAGGGTCCTTTGGGACTCAAGCGAGGAGCTGATGATGAGGGCAGTCTCCCATGCCTCTCGGGAAGGGGTAGGGGAAGGGGGAAGTGGGGAAGGTGGTGGGATGTCTGATGCGTCAAGATGTGTCATTGCATCCACATGAATATTATGCTGATCGTGAGCATGGCCGCGAATCCAGTGTATACGCACAGGAGAGGGGTATTTTGTGCAGAGTTTGTGAATGGATTGTGTGATTTGGAATGTGCGCCGAACGCATTTAAGCTGCTTAAGGGCGGCAAGGGAGTCAGTGTAAATATTAACAACAACGAAAGTGGGTACGAGAGGAAGGGAAGCAACTGTGCGGTCTCTTCAGAACAAGATTGATGACTTAGAAGCTCGAAGTAGACGGTCCAATCTACTAGTGTTCGGAGTAAAAGACCCCGATGAAAGCGACGTTGATCTTAAGCAAAAAGTACTTCAAGGTATTTTTTCAAAAAATTTGGAGTCTCGTGTTCTTCTGCAGGAAGAATCCACAGGATTGGTAAGCCAGGGAAAACAAGACCTGTCATTATCTTTTTTCCAGGACTTTAATGAAAAGCAGAAAGCTTTGAAGAATGCTTTAAAACTTAAAGGTGAAAACATATTGTCACGTAGTTGTGACGGCAGTCGAAGGAGCGATGAAGACGGACAAACTGTCTTAAAGAAAACTGTTTATGGGCTGACTTGCGCTCGCAATGGACTGAATCACTCGGAGGCGGCAAAGCGACAAGTGTGCTCGGCGGTCATCGAACAGAATGCCCGCCGCTGTCGGCCGTGCTCAATTTAAAGCTGATAGCGAACTTTCGAGATAAAGCGTGCAAAGTTACTAGAACATTCCGGAGCAACGAAGAATCAGGTCTGCCTGGCTGCGATCAATCGAGATAAATCTAGTCGCGTCTTGCGTAGCAAACAAAGCGATAAAGTGATGTGGCGGCAGATTTGAAAAACGAACACTGCAAATATTCGCGGCATTACTCCCGTCTGAAGGAAGCATCGACCCGATGCATTAAAACAAATAATGCGACTAGTAAGAGAAAGTGGATCTTGAGAAAATATAGCATGGAAATGGAACGCCATTTAGCGCGCATAATACAGCTTCAGACGGACAACACGAAAAACTTCTGCAGTTGTACGCGGCGCCGCTGGGATGCAGTCATTGCGTCAGGGATGACTTCATAATCCAGTTCACCTAGCCGACAGAGAACCTTGTACGGGCCGAAATAGCGGCGCAAAACCTTTTCACTCCATCCACGGCGGCGAATGGGCGTCCAAACCCAGACTTAGTCTCCTGGCTTGTATTCCGCGTTGCGTCTTCGTAGGTTGTAGCGTCTGGCGTCGGACCGCTGCTGATCTTTGATCTGTAATCGGGCGAGTCTTCGAGCTTCTTTTGCGCGTTGAAGGTAGGCGGCAACGTCGACGTTCTCTTCTTCTGTAACGTTGGACAGCATGCCGTCTAGCGTGGTCGTGGCCTCCCTGCCATGGATGAGCCTAAAAGGCGTCATCTGGGTGGTCCCCTGCACTGCGCTGTTGTAGGCGAAGACGACGTAAGGCAGGATGGCGTCCCAGGTCTTGCGTTCGGCATCGACATACATGGCGGGCATATCGGCGATGGTTTTGTTCAGGCGCTCGGCCAGTCCGTTGGTCTGCGGATTGTATGCAGTTGTCCTCCGGTGGCTGGTCTTGCTGTAACGCAGGATGGCTTGCGTTAGTTCCGCCGTGAATGCTGTTCCTCTGTCCTTTATTAGCACATCCGGGACGCCGTGTCGAAGAAGAATGCACTCCACAAAAAATGTGGCCTCTTCTGCCGCCACAGGCCAATCTCGCAAGTAGAAGCGTGATGACTTCCTAGGACAAGAGGCCCCACCATGGAGGAATTTTCCTTACTTCATGGAAGTCACGAATCTCTGAGGCGTGCAAAGGAAGGTTGCACACAGCACCGCTAGCCGCCAGGAATCACGGAGTCTCCGTTTACGTCACGTTTCACGTCACTCCGTTCTGTGTCGTCATAAGAGTTCTCCGTGTCGTCATAAGAGTTCTCGAGTTTCAATAGGAGCGGCAGGAAAAATTTTTTCAACTTCGAATCCAAATTTCTTTGAAATAAATGCATCTTTCGCTCCCGGACAAGCATCAACAAAGCCATGAAATGCCGAACTATCAGATATTGCTAACAAAAAAATTTTGATAGGGTTCTCCTCAGTGTCCCTTTAAGGTACTCGATGAGGCGTTTTAGGTCGGTGTCCGAGCGTTGCTGTTGAGCGAAAGAGCTGGGGCTGATGGGTCTCAGGAAGGCGTCCTCATCGTCGTCCGGCGGCGGTTTATCTACAAGGGCTCGTGAGAGGTATTCGGCGTCCGGACTTGTAAACGACGGTGACGTCAAGCTCCTGGAGGCGCAGACTCCATCAAGCGAGTCGGCCAGAGGGGTCGTTCGAATTGGCAAGCCAGCACAGCGCGTGGTGATCGCTGAAGATCTTGAACGGTCGTCCATACAGGTAGGGGCAGAATTTTGACGTAGCCTAGATGATGGCAAGGCACTCCTCAGTTGTCGAATAGTTAGCCTCGGCCTTGGAAAGGGAACGGCTAGCGTATGCGATGACTTTCTCTAACCCATCGCTTTTCTGAACGAGGACGGCGCCTGGGCCCATACTGCTTGCGTCGGTATGAACTTCAGTTTCGGCGTTTTCATCAAAATGCGCGAGGGTCGGCGGGGACTGTAAACGACGATGAAGTTTCTTGAAGGCTTCTGCTTGCGGCGCTTCCCATTTAATCGGCACGGCTGCCTTCCTCAGTTGGGTTAGGGGCTCGGCGATCCACGAAAAGTTTTTCACAAATCGTCGGTAATATGCGCACAGTCCGAGAAATCTGCGCACTGCTTTCCTATCGGCCGCCGATGGAAACTGTTCAATAGCAGCTGTTTTCTGCGGGTCTGGGCGTAGTCACTCCTTGCTAACGATGTGGCCTAGAAACAGCAGCTCTTCGTAGACAAAGTTGGTTTATGGGTTTATGGGGGTTTAACGTCCCAAAGCGACTAAGGCTATGAGGGACGCCGTAGTGAAGGGCTCCGAAAATTTCGACCACCTGGGGTTCTTTTACGTGCACTGACATCGCACAGCACACGGGCCTCTAGAATTTCGCCTCCATCGAAATTCGACCGCCGCGGCCGGGATCGAGCCCGCGTCTTTCGGGCCAGCAGCCGAGCGCCATAACCACTCAGCCACCGCGGCGGCCCGTTCGTAGCCGAAGTGACACTTCCTGTTTTCAAGGTTAGGCCAAACGACTTGATGGCGTCTAGTACTGTTCGAAGTCTTTTGAGGTGCTCTTTTTTTAATTGGTTCCTTTTTAATTGATTTTTGGGGAATGGAAATGGCGCAGTATCTGTGTTATATATCGTTGGACACCTGAACCGCGCCGTAAGGGAAGGGATAAAGGAGGGAGTGAAAGAAGAAAGGAAGAAGAGGTGCCGTAGTGGAGGTCTCCGGTATAATTTCGACCACCTGGGGATCTTTAACGTGCACTGACATAGCACAGCACACGGGCGCCTTAGCGTTTTTCCTCCAAAAAACGCAGCCGCCGCGGTCGGGTTCGAACCCGGGAACTCCGGATCAGTAGCCGAGCGCCCTAACCACTGAGCCACCGCGGCGGGTCGAGGTGCTCTTCATAGTTTGAGGCGAAGACAACGACGTCATCTAAATATACCAGACAAAATTGCCACTTCAGGCCTGCCAACACTGTATCCATTGCTCGCTGAAACGTCCCTGGTGCGGTACAGAGACCAAACGGCATCACCTTGAACTCAAACAGCCCACCCGGAGTGATGAATGCTGTCTTCTCGCGATCTCTTTCGTCGAACTCAATTTGCCAATAGCCGCTCTTGAGGTCCATCGATGAGAAATATTTGGCGTTGCAGAGGCGGTCCAGTGTGTCGTCGATGCGGGGGAGGGGGTAGACGTCCTTCTTTGTTATGCTGTTCAAGCGGCGGTAATCAACGCAGGATCGAAGTGCGCCGTCTTTCTTTCTCACTAGAACAACCGGTGCCGCCCATGGGCTGTTTGAAGGCTGGATGACGTCGTCGCAAAGCATTTATTCGGCCTGGTCCCGGATGGCTTGTCGTTTTCGCGGTGACACACGGTAGGGGCTTTGACGGAGAGGTCGGACGTGTTGGCCCGTTATAATGCGATGCTTGACAATTGGCGTTTGCCGGACCTTGGGCGATGTCGAAAAGCACTCACTGTAGTTTTGAAGCAGATTGCGGATCTGGTATTGTCTTTTCCGGTGCAGGCCTGGGTTGATGTCGAAAGTGGGCGAGTTCTCTTGGTCACGCGAATCTTCTGCGGAGGGGTCGGAGAGAGCGAAGGAGTCTCGTACGTCGGATATATCATTGAAGAAAGCAATCTTCGTTCCTCTCTTAATGTGCCGGTATTCTTCGCTGAAGTTAGTCAGCAGTACTTCGTACTGGCCATTGCTGAAATGTGCGATGCCTCTTGCGATGCTGATTCCTCGGTCTAGAAGCAACTGAATGTTCCCCTCGATGATGGCTTCAGCGTTAATGGCTTACGTGGCGCCTACGGTCACGATAACGCTTGGGCGGGGTGGGACGCTCACTTCTTCCTCCAGGACACTCACGGCAACGTGATTTTCCTGAGTTTTTGTCGAAGCGATGGCTTCGTCCGTCGAATGCGTCATCAGCTTGGATCGCAGGTCGATGATCGCCTGATACTCATTAAGGAAATCCATACCCAAGATCACTTCGCGGGAGCATTGGTAGGACAACAAAGGTCGCAGGATAGGTATGTCCTTGACAGTCACTCGCGGTGTGCATCGTCCTGATGGCGGAATGAGGTGGCCCCCTGCGGTGAGAATTTGTGGGCCGTCCCAAGTCGTTGTGACTTTTGTGAACTCAGCTCCGAACGGATACCACGGAGAAAGCTTATATAAAGGGTGTCCCATGAGGTTTCTAACGAATAATGAGTTTCTGCATGCTATTGTGGCAGACGCAGTCGATTTATTGCCAAGTACTGCTAGCTGAAGTACATCGATGTTTAACAGCGGAAAGTTCTTGGACATACAAGGCTTCAAATATATACCTGTAATTTTGTCCTATGTTTACTGTAGAATAAAGTTTACAACACAGTATAAGAACAATATTTACTTGAAATGTCAAACTAATGTTTACCATATAACATTATTCGTAAATTTTAATTATATTATTACATTTGAGCACATCAGTGCAATATTTAGTTTCAATAAAGCTACTATGATGCAAAATACAGCGTTGTTTGTTAA
Organism: Amblyomma americanum; assembly: GCF_052857255.1. Lineage (NCBI taxonomy): Eukaryota > Metazoa > Arthropoda > Arachnida > Ixodida > Ixodidae > Amblyomma > Amblyomma americanum. The sequence continues at coordinate 73,085,389 of NC_135504.1, read as the reverse complement.
CTTTCGCATTAAAACAACGTTCCAAAGCTTCACATTTGTAACGTTACTGCAATTTACATAATTTCATAACATAATTTTCTGACATTCGGTGCTTCCTGTTGCGCTTCATGTCAGATTGTGGCCTCGCAGTTCGGAAAAAAAAAACGCGAACGAATACGCCTTTTGCTCCACACGATTGCTTCACACAGGCGGTGCTGAAAAAACATCTTATTTGGCCTGGCATGAATTAAGATATGCGGGTGCTGGTGGTGAAAACTTTATTTGAGTTTAAGACACGCAGGTCTTTGGGCCCCCGCTCGGCCCCACTGCAGTGAAACGTTCATGTCCCGGAGGCCCATGACGCTGGCAGCCCGGCCTGCTGCGATGGCTTGCTTGGCCGGGTCCTCGGAGCGCAGTGGGGTCTCCCAAGTGGTAAGGTGCTCCAGGCCCCGCGGGAGATTATCCGCCGGGCAGAAGAAAAGGATATGGTTGAGGGTGGCTTTGGGGTGGTGGAAGAGGGCACAGGAGGGGTTTGTGTGCACTCGTGGCAGCCGCGGGATCGGGACGGGGGGAAAGGAGGAAAGTATTGGTGGAGCGGGCCCATGTAATGTGGAAGAGGGCAGGGTAATAGCCGCCGCGGGGACAACAGGAAGGGATGAGCCCATGCAAAAATTCCTTTAGACAGTCAATAGACTGCTGTCTATAAAGTCGATAGACTCTTTATAGACAAACCCTAAAGAACAGTCTATAAGCAATAAAAATGGTATAGACAGTCTATAGACGACCTGCAGATTTATGGCCATACACCTTTAGTAGATCTTTGTCTATAGACTACAAATAGACCAAAACGAACTGTCTATTTGAAGGCATTAGACTCTACAATAAGTCTATCTATACACTGTCTATAGACCATTTCTTTAAGGGAGGGTAGGGTAGAAACGGTGCAGGAATGCGAGGTACATGTACACGCCAGCTCGGATGAGGTGTGGTACGGAGGCAGGCTAGAGAAGGTCTCTTACAGGGGGTTAGCGTAGACGGCCGGGTCAAGTTGGGTGCGAACGGCGCATCAGCGGCTTAGCTTCATGCAGGCGAAAACTCACCCGAAGGCGATGGCGGCTAGCGACGAGAGGCGCCGTCACATCCGTTCGTCGCCGCCGTAGATAACATATATATGCTTAATTTCCTGTAGCGGTGAGACAGACTCGCAACATTTAAGCAATGAGAGCAATCTGCTTGTCGGTTACGGAGGGCAAACATTTGAAGCGGGCGCAGTTCAGGGAGAGATGCGTGCCGAGCCTCAGGTACTGGCGCTCGATCCACCGAGCCGCTGCCCACCGGGTTTTGGGCGGCCTGCCAAGCGTGTGTTTATATATACACTGCCAACCCTGGAAGTTTTTAGATAAGTTAAAACTTGGTCGCGAAAGGTTGCTGGGGAAGAACAACCTGGGTCTCGCAAGCCCCCACAGATGGCAGCACCTGCCACCACAGGGAAGTGGGGCAACGCTTAACTGCTGCACATCTGCACCAGGGGCAGTACGAGGACTCTCAGGGATCTTTATGAATGTAAACTGTAGAGAATGACCACTTCTGCATATATGGGCATTAACCCATTATCGCTATCCGAACAACTTGCATTCGGGAACAATAGACCCGAACACCGGAACCGAAGTGAAAACAGAAGAGCATGCATGCTAGCGCACCTAATTAGCACGCGGCTTAACTGCGCAAATTGAGCGCAATTATTTTATTGTGAAGCAATACTACTTTAGGTCGCACTTCAGCCCGTTCCGTGGCGAGGCGGTGGTAGGCACCATTGACCTTTAGCGTGACCTCGCTGCGTGACGTCACACCACGTGACCTAGAGTGACGTCACACCAGCTGTGTAAAAACGGGGCCCCATCTTACGCCGTCGCGAGGCGAGGCGGTAGCACCAACGGCGGCCTAACTCTCGCTCCTCTCACCAGGGGCGCTACGTTCGGTGTGACGTCACACCAGCTGTGTAAAAACGGGGCCCCTTCTCACGCCGTCGCGAGGCGAGGCGGTAGCCACCAACGGCGGCCTAACTCCCGCTCCTCTCACCAGGGGCGCTACGGTCAGAGTGACGTCACACCAGCTGTATAAAACAGCTCCGCTCCTCTCGCCAAGGCAGTCATACAGCCAGATGTTACGATGGTGCCAACGAACAAGGCAGCTCGGCAGAATGCAAAGAGGAAGCATCAGCGAGCTACGGAGACGGAAGAAGAACGAGAAGAACGACCTTTCTGAACCTGAACCTGACGGGGCCCTATCTCCGCGGCATCGATGGTGAAGGCGAAGCCTTGCGCGCCGCTGCTGCGACGCTACCGAGAGAGGGCGCTCGCTGGTGCGACGTCACGCCAGGCGGCTCGTCGGCTCCTCGCAGTAGTCGGCGCGTTGCCTTGCGCTATGTCGGATGATGTGTACAAGGCGAGGATGGAACGATCTGCTGCGGCCAAGCGACGTAACATGGATAAGTCATAAGTCATAACACAGATAAGTCATAAGTGTACCAAGGATATCAATAGAAGAAACCAAGCAAAACAATGTATAGCCATAAGTTTAACAAAGGGCAACCATGTCCACACCATCAGCCGAATCAAGGCGCAGCCAAGGGTATTGCTTTCGCAATCTTCCAGGCTTAACCAAGCTAAGCCTTCAGCCAATTTCTTTTTTTACAAACTGACGTTTACGTTGCTTCCTTTGAATGTCGCGGTTTAGGCAAAATGCGTAAGCGTTGTCAATTTTTCACTCCTCGTGTAATCCCTTCCCTGCTGGCGTTTCGATGAAGGCGAAATGCAAAACCGCTGTCGGCTAATAACACTGAATAGCCCCGGAATAGTAAACTGTGTGGTTTAACGTCCCGAAGCGATGAGTGTGGGCTATGAGAGATGCCGCGTATGGTGGGTTCCCGACGGAGTTCTTCAGCGTGCGCTGACATCGCACAGCGCACGGGTGCCTTTTGCGTTTCCCTTTCATCGATCGACTCGCGGACGGCGCGGTCGGGTTCTAACCCGGCTACTTCCGCTCAGTAGCCGAGCGCAGTGACCACTGACGCACCGCGGCGGGTCGCCAAAGCGGGTCAACGGGAAGAATTAGGCTCCTCAAAACTGACAGTGCACATTGTTCACTGTATACTGGAGGGAGATGGACTGGCCCCTCACCCCGCGGCGGGAAGGAGGAGGAAAAGGGGGGGGGGAATGTTTATTGCCGTTTCCTTTTCCCACTACTTCCCACCAGGCCCAAAAATTGGCCCAGCGCTCCTTCCAGCCTCCCCTACAATCCAGCGTCCGTCTTCCTCAGGTGTGCGTGGTTGGGAAAGGCTCTCTTATAGGCTCCTCACCCCCCCCCTCCTTTCAGAGTCAAACCCCGTTTCGAACGACTGCGCGATGCTGCAGCTGCAGAAAAGTCATTGCTCCTGTGGTGTTAATTGGAACCGCTCGCACCACGGGAAAGAAAACCTTGGCGCTGACTTAAGAGTGGCTGAGATTGGTGCATTCAAAGCCGATCGCGGTGCACACGGCGCATCCTTATGTGACACCGCGTGTTTTAGATAAAAGCTGAGTCGACGACGCAATCACAGTGTCAAGGGACATGCAGCCGTGATAATTATATACAGCACGCACGAAGCCTTTATAGCCTGTAAGAGTGCTCAGTTCGGAGAGTCATGTCTATGGGAGAGGTCCCATTGAAGGTCCGCAAACCCCATGCGGGATGGCGCATATCCTGTTCACATGCACCCTTTCTCCTTTGTGCATACAAATGTCTTCCCATAATTTCTTCTTCAGATGCACGCCGTTGCCACGACACCTGCCATTGCGAGGCGTAGCGCTGGTAACAGACGAAACTTGCAACGCTATACCCGTACTGCCACCCGCAAATTTGGCGCGAATGCTCAAGCTCGCCACTTGCAACTTACAGGCACGTTTACAGTGGGCGCTAACACCGTGGGCGGGTTTGTGTCCTCTGCGCCATGGGAGGCAGACGATGCGACTAGATTAGGTCAACGCCGCGCATGCGCAGAAAGCAGGTGACAACTTCTCCCTGGCCCTTTAGAGGCTGGGCGCATTGACGTTAGAATTTATAGGGACCATTTTAAATTTTACGACGCTAAAGCAGTAGCTCTCATACCTTAACCGTTAACTCTCTAGTTCCTGCAAGACAAAAACTTCCAGTTCAACATGCGGTAATTTTTTAAGGTCACATAACACAAGTTTAATTATGAATAGCACCAGTGGGCTACAACGTAGTTATAAAAAGTTAGCGGCATTTCTGTATGTGCGCTTTAAGCGGATACAGTCAATATACACTATGCATTGCCCTTGTTGCATCATTGACATTTTTCTTCAAGACATACACTGTGACATCCCACCAAGAAGAGGCGAGATGCAGTCGGCCGCCAGGGCACGGCGAGCGAGCAAACAAAAGGTAGGGTGGCTAGACTGGAGGCAAAACGCTAAGGCGCCCGTGTGCTGTGCGATGTCAGTGCACGTTAAAGATCCCCAGGCGGTCGAAATTATTGCGGAGCCCTCCACTACGGCACCGCTTTCTTCCTTTCTTCTTTCAGTCCCTCCTTTCTCCCTTCCCTTAGGGCGCGGTTGAGGTGTACAACGATATATGAGACAGATACTGCGCCATTTCCTTTCCCCAACAACCAATTATTATTATTGGGGCGCTTTCAGCCAATGCGACTGCAGTTGCGAGGTCCTACGGCACTGGTTACAACGTGCTCTTCTCGCCGTAGTGGCTGCGTTTCGATAGCGGCGTAACGCACAGAGTCAGTGCACGTTAAATAAACCCAGGTGGTTGAAATCATTCCGAAACCTTCCACTACGGCGTCGCTCACATCCTGGGTATCGTCTCGAAATGAGCACGCACAATATGCGCTTCAGTCCAGCTGCCCAATGCAAACCGCGCTTGTGAAGCAGCATATTTCACGGGAATAGTAATGCGACTTTACGAAACATTATTTTACGGTAAATATTCATTCTTTGACACTCACAGAAAACTCGCGGTAAGCGAAACGGGCTCATTTTTGCCTCAGTGGTATGGTGAACAAGAATACCTCTCTAGTGGCGCGAACGGAGGCGCGCGGCAGCGTAGCAGCTGAGGCAAAACGCCTCTCCTCGCCGCAAGGGGCGCTACTGCGCCTTTTACTAGCCCCGCGCTGCCGGGCTGCTTCTCACATTCGGAACGGCTCTCCAGGCGCTGAACTGGCTGAAACGAAGTGTTTTGTCTGCGTTCTACGTTTCGGCGTGGCTCCTCAAGCTGTAAACTGTGAGTGATCCGTAGAAAATCATGTTGCGTGTGTGAAGTTCGTGCTATAAAGACACTGCAGAGAGGCACGATGCCGAAAAGGAAGACGGACTCCCATTGCTTTGCCCCGGGCTGTCGGAGCGGTTATCCAGGAGCTCCTAATTTGTTCGCCGCTCCCACGGACGACGAACTTAGGAAGAAGTGGGAGCGCAACCTGCGAAGAGATGACAAACCTTTCACTGAGTCCTCAGCGGTCTGTGAGCGCCACTTTGAGCACGAGTGCATATTGCGGGACTACATGCACATGATAAATGGCTCCGAAGTGCGACTTCCCCGTGGGAAGCCGTCACTGGGACATGGTGCGGTGCCTACCCTCCTGCCTGACTGTCCGTCTTACCTTTATGTCCGAAGAGCGAAACAGAGGCCAGAAAGAAGGCCAGCAACAGCAAGCGTTTCGGTGCCCAGCAAGAAGCCACGACAGGACGCACAGAATGAAAGTGCAGATGTCGCGCAGGAAGCGCTTCGTCAGCCTATAACCGATGTTTTGATTTCCGAGCTGAACGCTCTAAATGAAGCTGCAGGCCCCACCGAGAGTGGGCCCTTCACAGTTAACATGCTTCGAGGTGTGATGCTTCCCTCAAAGACCTGGTGCCGGATAAATAGCGACAGTGGCGCCAGCGTGCTCTTCGCAACAAGATCGATACGAAGAGACACCAAACTTGAAATTCTTCACGAGAAATCCGTGCTGTTCCCTTTTGGATGCAGATGCTGGCCAGCAAAGCTCCCATAGTAGCAGGAAGGAACTTGTTGATAAACTGCCAGATGCAGGCAACATAGATGCAGCAAATGCAGTGTTTCCGAAATTATACCCCCAGACCATTCCACTTGCACTGTGGCATCAAGTGACAGCCGGCTAATATTTTATATAGCTGGTTATGTGGTCAGGAAATGTGTCCAGAAGACGGGCTGTGAAAGCTGCCTCAATTTGCTTTTGTTGACCAAAGAGGCGACTGGGAACTTAAACCTAGCCAGTTCACTCGCATGAAAGGCAACGGTGGTCTTCTGTATCCCGCTGCCGCCCTGTAAAAATTTGTAGCTGACCTAGAAAATGCTTTCACAACATATTTTAGCCTCCTAGAACTACATGCAGACAGCATCATTGATATTGTAGATGTGGTTAAGGCAAAAACAGAGCTTCGACTTGGCTGTCCAGACCACTGTGAGAATGTTGTTGCCGAGCTCACTGCTTTTGCGTAACAACCTGCCTTCACTTTTTTATGGAAAGCATCAATAGCAGCAACAACCGGAAATGCCAAGCTTTTAAGTCCCTGAAAATGAGTCGATGAACTTAGATTTTCGAAGCACCCTGTAAGGGTAGCTGCAAGCCCAGCCATGTTTCCACGGATGAAATTTTTATGTAGCCTAATTTAGGCTGGTTACGCCAATAATGTGCCTGCCATCAAACCAATATTTGCTTCAGTTTTTCTTTTACATATCCCCACTTGCCAATAAAAGTATAATGCTCACCTCCTGTGTATTATCAGCCTGGCTTACGTAATGCATACACTGCAAATAAAATTTTCCGAAAATTGGGTTGGAAATATTTTCAGTCATGGGCAAAATTTTCTCAACAAAATGCGTTTCTGAGGCCGCTTAACAGTCTCAGGAAATAACTGATTTCCGTAAGACTAGATCACACGTAGGCGCGCGCACAGATGCATGAGCGGTGTAGTTCTCGATAATTAAGTCGCCGCGGTGGCTCAGTGGTTATTGTGCTCGGATGCTGACTCAAAAGACACCGGTTTGATCCCGGTCGCGCTGATCGCATTTTGATGGAGGCGATATGCTAGAGGCCAGTGTACTGTACGCGATGTCAGTGCACGTTAAAAAGAACCCGAGTGGTCGAAATATCCAGTGCCCTCCATTACGGCGTCCCTAGTAGCCTGAGTTGCTTTAGGACGTTAAAACCCATGACACCAAACTATAATCGCAGGTAAACAATATCAGCCCGGCAAAAGACGCACCTAGACAACTAACATCCACCGGAAAATCCGTGAGCCTCTCTCATTGCCCGGCGCCCGTTGTCGGTAGCAGACGGCATACGACGACGCGATTTTTCATCATCGCCGAAATGCTCAAAGGGGGAAAAACAGGTGCCTATGAGGTTACGTTGAAGCTAGTTGAAGCAAATGGCATGCATTCTTATTAACTATACAGGCGTATTAGTACACCACTCCAGAACAACGACTCGGAGAAACACAGAAGCTCCAGCGACGACGCCGCTAGAAAAAAGTTGCAGTGGCGCCACCGGGTGGTTTCTACGCCAAACGGCACGCCCGCGCCCTTCCGTTCACGCCACTAGGATAGTATTCTAGTTCACTGTACTAAGTGGTAAAAATTTAGCCTACGCGATGCGCTCATTTCGGCTGCGCGCCTTACCGCGCCTCTGCCGTCAGCGCCGCCACACGGCATCGGCGCGCTGCGAGGTCATGCTTCCCCGGCCTGTTTTCACACCTGACCACTCTAGCCACCGTGCCAAAACTATTTTGCAATTTTTGTTAGGACCCACCGCGGTGGTTCAGTGGTTAGGGCGCTCGACTACTGATCCGGAGTTCCCGGGTTCGAACCCGACCGCGGCGGCTGCGTTTTTATGGAGGAAAAACGCCAAGGTGCCCGTGTGCTGTGCGATGTCAGTGCACGTTAAAGATCCCCAGGTAGTCGAAATTATTCCGGAGCCCTCCACTACGGCACCTATTCTTCCTTTCTTCTTTCACTCCCTCCTTTATCCTTTCCCTTACGGCGCGGTTCAGGTGTCCAAAGATATATGAGACAGATACTGCGCCATTTCCTTTCCCCAAAAAACCAATTATTATTTGTTAGGACAAGTGCTGCCATCTAGAGAACGAACAGAAAACTACCTACGCGGATACCTTTAGCCCGCGGGGGCTGTCTTGGTAGTTACGTGACATGAAGGAACGTCTGAATGGGCGAATGGAAACGCATGCGGTGATTTGTGAGAAAGTGGAACACGCCTGCAATTGTTCCAGAACGCGTCATGAACAATAACCTTACTTCACTGCAGTTAAATAACCGCGGAAAGCGCTTGGCCACTCACCGCAGTCGTGGCCTAGTGGTCTGAGCGTCCGCCTCGGCTGCGGGAGGTGGTCGGTTCGCATCCCGCCGCCGGCCACCCACCGGTTAAAAATGGGTACAAGTCACCACCCGGCCCGGCGCCCGGCCTTTCGATGTTTGTGCTTGGAGGAGGCTCCGAAAACCCCGCTGCGTCCCTTCGGGGGCAAACCCAATGTCGAACACCTCGTGCCTGCAGTGCCGACAAAGCTCGTACGCTCGTGCGGCATAGAGGCGGCGCGTCAGTGCCAACTCCAGCTTCGTAGCGCGGAATATCAGTATATATACTTTGATATCTCACTTTCCTGGCAAGTCACACCAAGACACTCTGGGAAAGACCCCCCCCCCCCCCAAAAAAAAAAAAAGACTTTTTTCTAGAGTGGGCAGCGCCCCCTCAGTCTCCAAATTAGTTTAGTTTAAAAGAGTTGTACGTCCCAAAGCAACTCCGTCTATGAGAGACGCCGTAGTGAAGGGCTCCGGAAATTTCGACCACCTGGGGTTCTTTAACGTGCACTGACTTCGCACAGTACACGGGACTCTAGAATTTCGCCTCGATCGAAATTCGGCCGCCGCGGATGGGATCGAACCCACGTCTTTCGGGCCGGCCGCCGAGCGCCATAACCCCTCACTACATACAGAAAAAAAAAACTAGATTGTGCGCTCCCAGCCCGTCTGTTTGCCTGCATGACAGTGAACTTCGTTTCCTCGATTCTGCGTGGCTACACATTTGTCTGCTTTGTTATCTTGTTTGTTTGCGCTCTTTATATTCCTTGCTTCCTGTGAATAAACCTTCAGTAGTGAGTTAGCGCTGGTTCTTTTGTTTTCTTTCCTTGGCCTATCATGTTTTGCGCTATTTTCGCTGAAGTATGTATCACCAACTCGCCCGTCTTGCCATCGTGTTGACTGCATTTCTTCTGCTTCGGGCACTTTCACTTATCCTCTACCCTATCTGGATTACAAGGCCCTGTTGGCTTCATTAATAGCTCAGTGTGTGTGCAATGCTCGTGTGGCTTCGTGGTGTGCGAGGGAAGGCCTGTGTCCGCCAGTTCTTCAGTTGATGTGCGGGTTTGTAGAGACATCCAAGGGTCATTCCCGCCCGCCATAGGTGTAAAATTAATCCTTGCGTCGGAATGGTGGCGCCAAGGGCGATTCTTCAAAGGCCGCCTTCGGGTGGCTAGTGAGTTTGGTGGTGACTACCCACGGCACCAACGGGTCTTCCGGGACAAGAGCGCAACGACTGATAAGTACAAGGAGTTTCTGTGGAGAAATTTACGACCCCAACTACCAAAAAGAAAGAAGACATAGTTGCCCACCGGAAAAAGTAATCATCCAAGGGGATACGCAAATTCCGAAGAAGCACGTGGACCTTCTGCGAATGGGACCAAAGTTCTCCGTCGAGCAGCACCTGCGTAAGGAGGAAAAGGTGACACTCGCCCGGTCAATTTCGCGTCTTGTGCACGATGACTACCGACCGAAGTGCATTGATGACTGTACTGCTATTTTGGCCAGGAGAACATGTAAGCGATTACAAATATAGGCAGGGGTACGACTCGTTGGTTATATGTTTCTAGTATCGAACCAGTCGAGACTACTGGCAGCAGATAAGGAGGGCTGTTTTGTGGTCCTGCCTGAAACAGTGTTCTCGGCTAAGACGATGCTAGCTGTCCAGAAGCACTTTGTTCCGATCCGGGTTAAACCCGTGCAAGTAAAAACAGCGGCCCTGCGTTTAATTGCAGAACCGAACCTCGACCGACTCCGAGCAGGAGTGAAAAAAGCGAAATGCTTTTGTTTAAAAGTCATTTTCTCTGTCAAGAGACATGAAGTAGCTCTGCCATTTCGTGCGATTGGGACGGAGAAAGGTGCTTGGCAATATGAAGTCTCCGGGTACCTGCCGAAGCATTTGGCTTCCCTGGCTATTAATGATCCTTTTAGGGTAGACAACTCTGAGAGCATCGTAAAATTTCTTCAGCATGATAATGCAGGGTCCTGTAGTGTATTTAGTGTCGACGTGGCTGATTTATTTTACTCTCTCCCTCCAAATGAAACGATGAGTGCGGTGGAAAAATGTATCACAGCAGACAACGATGAAGAAGAATTTATATTGTTTAGTGGCATATCAGTAGCTAGCTTCCTTGAATCACTGCCATTTTGTGTAAAGGCGCTACATTCATTGAATGGGAAGGTAAACGTTTCACGCAATAAGCGGGTTTTTCCATTGGTTCCAGGGTGACACCGGTGTTAAGTGTCATGTTTTTATCCTTCGTAGATCGGGGTATTCAAGCAAACTTGGCCGGGATAGCGTCGCGGATTTTCCGTTACGTTTACGACTTCTTAATTTTTGTTGATAAAACTAACTTTTCTGGACATATGACTGATGTTCTGAAAGTGTTTAAAGAAAATGCTGGAGGTATGCATTTCAGCACAGAGGTCACTGACGATAAAAAGCTGCAGTTTTTAGATTTGAGCCTGGAAGTTCAGAGGGGACCTATTTGTTGGGAATACTTGCCAAGGGCCGGCATGCCGTTGTTGAACTACAAGTCACATCATTCTAAAACAGTAAAAACCGGAATTGTTGTCTCATCGTTGTTTTCTGCTTTGTCCAAATGTTGTCACCATTTGATTAAGAAGACCTTCAACGAACAGGCTGAAAGAATAAGAGATGCAGGTTACCCAATTATGCCGATGGATGAATGGAAGGTAGGAGCGTCCCTTTTGAAACGGGGCAGTGGTTGTTGCCACTATGCTCAGTTTTTTCCTTAATAATAATAATAATTGGTTTCAGGGGAAAGGAAACGGCGCAGTATCTGTCTCATATATCGTTGGACACCTGAACCGCGCCGTAAGGGAAGGGATAAAGTAGGGAGTGAAAGAAGAAAGGAAGAAGAGGTGCCGTAATGGAGGGCTCCGGAATAATTTCGACCACCTGGGGATCTTTAACGTGCACTGACATCGCACAGCACACGGGCGCCTTAGCGTTTTCCCTCCATAAAAACGCAGCCGCCGCGGTCGGGTTCGAACCCGGGAACTCCGGATCAGTAGTCGAGCGCCCTAACCACTGAGCCACCGCGGCGGGGCAGTTTTTTTTCCTTTATTTTTGTTTACTCTGCTGTAAGTTGTTAATACAATTCGCAGTTTCCTTTAAAAAAAAACGTCTTCCTACACTTTAAAACTTATGTCACCTCTCTGCTTTTGTGCCACCAATCCTCCAATCGCTTTTTGCTAATTTCCACCGCAGATTTATTTACATGACTATTGTTATCTCTAAACCCTAAGGCCTCAGGAAGAGTGACTGCACTGTGGCTGCATCGACATCGGTATGGATAACATCGCATATTAGGATGAGGTGTTCTATTGTTTCTTTAAATTTACCACACACAGCACATGTGTCATCTTCTTCGTAAAATTTCTATTTGTAGATGAACGTTCTAAGACTCCCTGACCTATACTTCAAAGAGGAGGGCACTGCCTCTTGAGTTATCACAAAACGTTTCCTTCCTGATCTGCCTTTCCCAGCATCGATATAGTTCTACACTATGCTTCTTTTCCATTGAATCTATCCAATTTTTACCTTCGACGTTTTTAACCTGTCGTTTAATGCTCTTTCTTTCTCCTTCCTCGTCTCTGGCAAACTCACTGGCCAGCTTTCTAGTTCGTTTGCGTCACTGTGTGCCAACGCTCTTTCTGTACAGGTATTTAAATACCTTAGCTGCCCACCTGTTATCATCCAATTTCCTCAGGCGTTCTTCGTATAGTACTTTACTCTGAGCTTGCCGTGCTTCGAACGTTGCCCAGCCCATATCCCCCCGTACTGCCTCGTTTGTGGTTTTCTCGTGGGCACCTAGTGCTAATCTTGCGACAGTTCTCTAATTTACTTCTAATCGCGACTGAACTGCAGCCCTTAAGCATAGAACCCCACTCCGAAAGTAAGCCCCGGCTTCATTATTCCTTTCCAAATACCTCTGAGGACTTCATTCCTGTTGTACCCCCACAATTCCCTGTTTCATTATCCCGGCACCTCTTCGCCCTTTTGCTATGAGAGACTATTCGTGCTTTTCCGTGTACATATGCCCGTTGTTTACCCATACCCCGAGATATTTGTATTCGGCCACTCGGGGTATTTCATGGCCTTGTATTGTAAGCTTCTGATCAGTTGTGCCGTTGAAAACCATCACACCTGCCATTGTAGCGCAACAGCGCCACCTGCACCCTGGAAGAAGAAATAAAGTGAACATAGCCTGTGATGAGGTCCGGCAGGAGGAGCAACGGTCACAAACTCAAACCTGGAAACAATTAAGGGCTTCCGCGGCTTCTTTCACTCCCGTGGTGCAATCCGTAGGGTATAAAAAAGGGCAGTCGGGAGCGACGGGAGGCGGCAGTCACCGGGCTGCAGGGAAGCATTGGCCTTGCCCATCTCTTCCCGAGCTTGCCGTGGACCGTCGGAGTCAGCGTTGCGGTACTGGTGCCCACCAGAAGCCCTAGCTCACTGATCCGATGGTTCCCCGTCGAGGCAGTGTAGATATCCCTTACTCGGACCCGCGGACTTATCGTTGCGGCACCGGTTGAACACCGGAAGCCCTCGTTACTTCCACGGCCCCCCGATCAGCTCTCCTAATCGTTCACGGCAGCGTCCCGCTGCGTTAGTATTTTATTCCCCTGCTGTCGGACCCTCAAGCAAGGTGTTGGAATTAATCGCCAAACCCCCCGGTTCGGTTCTCTGAATTCTACGACTCTCCGTCGCAACCAAGGGTGTTCCCATCTTACTCGCGACACCACTTTGTTGGGCTGCAGCAAGACAGCCAAAAAACTGAAGACTTCGTCTGCTGTGCCTGGATCAGACAGAGTGAAGGAAAGGAATAAGGTTGCAGTTCTCCCGTATGTGCACCACTTTTCGCATAACCTGAAAAAAGTGGCGAACAGGTACGGGTTGTCTTTTCAGCTCCTAAAAGACTTAAAAGGTTGTGTGCTATGGTGGAAAGACAGCCCAGGTCAAAATTTGTTGATGGGAACCTACTGGTTTGTACTTGTTCGGCTGGAACCAGCAGGTTTCCTGCTGGTTGTACTGGTTCCAGCAGGGTGCCTACTGGTTTTCTGCTGGCTGTACTGGTTCCAGCAGGGTGTTTGTAATGGTTTTCTGCTGGTTGTACTGGTTCCAGCAGGGTGCTTGCTGGTTTACTGCTGGTTGTACTGGTTCCAGCAAGGTGCTTACTGGTTTTCTGCTGGTTGTACTGGTTCCAGCAGGGTGTTTGTAATGGTTTTCTGCTGGTTGTACTGGTTCCAGCAGGGTGCTTACTGGTTTACTGCTGGTTGTACTGGTTCCAGCAAGGTGCTTACTGGTTTTCTGTTGGTTTCACTAATTCCAGCATCATGACTTTTTGCTGTTCTTTTTTGAGGTTTTTTTCGTTTGTTTGCATGGTAGCAACATCCTTCAGCTAACAGAATTTTGCAGCTAAATCTATTCAACTGTGAGCGCTAAAAATTGAATTAATATTGTCAAAATTTAATGAGAGAGCTTTGTTTATTAACCATTCCCCACTAACACCTGTGGGAGACCCATCTTGAGGGGTATATAAGCATGAGGCAGGCCATATGGTATTAGAATGTGAGTACGAGTTACACTTGGAAGTTGTATGTATATTATAGGGCTGTTGCTATAGCTGCTTTTCAAGTGGGGTTTAAAGCTGTACTTGTGTTCCTACTATGGGTAGATTTACATGGCCCTGCAGGGTGAGTTTACCAGTTACCGTTTTTTTCGAGCGTTTTTTTGCTCTTTCTTTTTGTGCATGCTTAACGTTTAGGAAGTTACTATTTGTTTTAAAGTTTCAGAAAATTTTCGAAAATTAAAGGATATATTGCATGAATAATTTATCTACACAGAATTAAATGTAATTAATGTTTCGGTGCTGTATGGAAGCTAATGGCCCCAGCACCTACTGGTTCCATCAGATGCTGGTCCAGTAGCTGCTGGGAATGTGCAAATAAACCAGTACCACTGGAACCAGTAGGATCCCAGCAGAAAACCAGCAGCAAATTTTCACCTGGGAGGCTGAAAAACAAAATGAATCCCAAAGTACCTGTGGAATTAAACATAAAACTAAGCATGCTCCATGCTCTGAAGGAGTTGTTTATAAAATTCGTTTTTCCGGCGGACAAGTCCACATTGGCCAGACGGGTCGTTGTATTAACACGCGCCTAACTGAGCATGCTAATGCCTTCGAGGCTAATAAACCTACTAATCTAGTCGATTATGTTAGAGGCTGCAAATCTTGCCTCCCTACTTTTCATCACAGTGATGTATTGTACAGTCACCGAACGCAGTTAACTAGGGAGATTACGGAGGCTTTCTAAATAAGGAAAAATAAACTAGATTGTGCGTTAACAGCCTGTCGGTTTGCCTGCATGACAGTGAAGTTCGTTTCCACGTAGCTGCACGTTTGTTTGCTTTGTTATCTTGTTTGTTTGCGCCCTTTACATTCCTTCCTTTCTGTGAATAAACCTTCAGTCGTGAGTTAGCGCTGGTTCTGTTGTTTTTTTTCCTTGTCCTCGTCCTTTGCGCTATTTTCGCTTAAGGGCACAGGGTAAGCCCTATACTTCCCATGCATTTTAGGCCATGTTGAGGTACATGTTTATCACTAACTAATACCAGTAGCCTAATAATACATATATCATTGTTTGCCAAATTTTGTGCTCTTTTTACTGAACTAGAATATTTGAAATGTGTTAAAAATTCGATTTTTAATAAAATTTTTTCCGGTAGTACACAAATCTGGCCTTTCTTTGCGCATTTCAAAATTCGTAACATAATAACTGCTCAGTGAAATTGCTTAATTCTAGTTCAGTAGTTGGCAACACTTATGTAGATGATTAGAAAAAAAAATCAGCCGTCTGTCTCAAAAGGCATTTTGAATAATGGTACCTTTGTAAGAAAAAACACTGTTTTGAGATAATAGAGCGTAAAGAGAAAAAAGATGTGAAAAACCAATTTTTATTCGCAGAAACGCCTCCATAGTAATTTGTTTAATAGCCCCCTGCTTCGTAGTCACTGTCGCCGTCAGTTTTTCGCTTTTCGGCTTGTCGTTTTGACTGTCGGGCCTCTTTTGTAAGCTGTCGTGTTGCTCGGTCCGCAAAGTACATGCGCTTATGGTCAGCTTCCCTCAGCCACTTGATGGTGTTGCTCCCTGGGTTCAATCCACACGCCTTCAAAACGTTGGCCCGTGCGATGCTACCATCATTAAATGAAAGAACAGCATCCAGTGTTGCCATCCGTAGGGTCCGAAGCCTAACAAACACATTCTTTGGCGCGCGTTCCCAAACAACATGGTTGAACGACTCATTTGCATTTTGAGTTCGCCCATGCAGGCACTTCTCTAGGAGCTCAGCCTTCGATAGCCTATAAATGGGTTTAATAGCCTCCAAGACAGATGCAGGCAAACTCTCCTTGTGGAAAAATGGCTTGCCCTCTGACTGACTTCTGTTGAAGGCACACCACGTATCAGGTCCCTTTGGGCAAAGTCCATGGCATGGGTCATCGTCTGTGGCCGATAAGTGGAAGAAGGTTGCCCAAACGGCCTTTCGCATTTCATCCAGGTTTCCTACATTTCTTCTTATGGCCAAACCATAGTACGTCTGGAGCTTGTCTATTACTGCATCAGTCAGTCGGCCTGGGCCCGAGAGGCTCTTTCCATCAGAGAGTTTTCCTGCTTTGTTTCCTTTTTTTAGCCTTCGTAACCTTGTGCCCATCCTTTTTTGCACGTGCCCTATGCACTCAACCTTGGATATTTCAACGGAATCACCATATGGCATTTGTGCCTTCACAGCCATAAAAGCCTTGCTGTCACCATCCCCAAGGTATTTGACGTATCGAACGCCGTGAAGCTCCTCACTCCTGCCGAAAATTTTCAGTGCTCCTGCGACTTCCATTCCACCACTGGTGCCTTGGTAGTTGCTTTGGCACACCTCTCTATGAAGGGGGTCACTGTTTGTACCCTTGATGCTGCACTTTGGACAACGTTTAGACAAAACCTCCACATCCAGCACTTTCTCAGAGTCTACACTGGTCGCAGAGACTATGCCGTTATTGGAAGTATGGCCTCGCTTCTGCCAGCTTCCATCAAGAGCAACTGCGATGTCTTTATCCCCCTCATTCAGCTGCACATCTTCGTCAGCTGCCCTTTTCATCGACTCCTGAGCAGCAGCTTCGATGTGACCTAGAAGCTCTTGATTGTATTTCGCAAACTTTGTCGGCGGCTTAGGAAGGTTTAGCATAGCACAGAGTATATTTCCTGCAGCCATTCCCTTACCAATGGACCTCAAGGCATACACTAACCTGAGGTTGGCTTCATAGAGGCCAGAAGTAGTTTTCTTCGACGTCTCAAATTGTTGTGCGGCACTACACACTTCACAGTTCAAACTGTAAACGCTTGCAACACCTACCCGTTTTGTCACAATTTCGATGAGCTCAACACTTCCACCGCACTCTCTGCACACACAACTCTGTGTAATTGCGGCACAAATTCCGTCCATGTCCATTAAGGCATATTGGCTGCTGCTCTGTAGCACATCCTCTTCCTGGAAGCACAGAGAAAATCTTGAAAGCTTCGATGTCGAGGAGCTGGCGCGTTCGGCGTTCGGGATCTCATTCTGTCGTGGACATCCTTTTGCTTTTTCACGATGAGCGTAGCGGTTGCCGTGAAATTCACGCCTGACGAAGGCCTTCTTTGCCCTGGGCATCTCAAATTATCAGCAGCAACCAACACCGGCACAATTTACAATACTGATCGAAAGGGATAGCACTCGGACGCAGCTGCATGAAGGTTGCAGAAACGTGGAAAAAACGTGCAAAGCGTCTCAGGATTATCTTGGCTAAAAAATAGGAGCTGTACAATAGTTGCCAGACAATTTTTATATGTAGCTGATTTTAGACAAGTTTTGAAATCAGGAGGTGGACTTTTTGGTTGAAAAAATTGACGTTAATACTGAAAGGGGGCGTGGCCGCTCACTACTTGGTTTCGGAAAAAGCGTTTTTCAGCCGTAAATATGGCTTTCTGAGGAAAGTGCGATCATGGAACATGTGTAGAAAGAATTGAACTTCTAAAATTCCAAAAGAAAAAAAAACGATTTTTTTTCTAATTTTACCTTACCCTGTGTAAGTATGTATCACCACCTCGCCCGTCTTGCCATCGTGTCATCCAAACGGGATGTGGTCTATGCTTGGGAGCGACGGACGGCCGTGTAAGCACCGCTGGGTTCCGGGGACCAGCTGGGATATGACGACTTCCTAAGAATTTTTAATTGCTGACTTTCGAGAAAACGAAATGGCGTCACACCAGTGCACGGCGAGCGCGCAAACCAAACGAAGTTGAAATATTTGTTAGGACGGGTGCTGCCATCTAGTGACGGGACAGAAAATTACTTTCGCGGATACCTCAAGCCCGCGGGAGCTGTCTAGGTGGATACCTGACACGAAGGGACGTGTGAAACGATGAGTGAAAACGCATGCGGCAATTTGTGAGAAAGTGCAACGCGAAACGCGTCTGCAGCTGACGCAGAACGCCTCATTAACAATAACCCAGCTTCATGGGAAGCGCCTTGGCATTCACCGCAGTCGTGGAACAGTGGTCTGGGCGTCCGCCTCGGCTGCGGGAGGTGGTTGGTTCGAATCCTACCGGTTAAAAATGGGTACAAGCCACCACCCGGCCCGGCGCCCGGCCTTTCGATGTGTGTGCTTGGAGGAGGCTCCGCAAACACCGCTGCGCCCCTTCGGGGGCGAACCCAATGTGGGACACTCAGCCTGCAAAGGTGCCGGCAAAGCCTGCAAAGCTCGTACGCTCTAACCAGCGTCAACACTTCTCTGAGCGATCGCTTCGTTAAACGGACGAACCGATTCAGAGCATCACGGCGGTCCTGGCCAAGTCCGGTTTTTCCGGCTGTCCAACCTTGTGAGAATACAAAAAACAAACCTGGCTGTGGCCGTAACAGTTGCGGGGGTTGCGGTCACGTTGCCCGCGGAGCTTCTCTTTTTTTTTCTGGCCCCTTTCAACAGAAAAAGAAAAGATTCATCTACCCTGCTGCTGTCAAATGTGTGGCATAGAGGCAGCGCGTCAGCGCGAACTCCAGATTCATGGCGCAGAATGTCCAACAATGGAGTAAGCCGGGCTAGTTCGTACATTCTTTGCATGGAAACAGCGCAGCAGACGGGACCAAGAAAGGAAGACACACACGCGGGCGCTGACTATCAACTGAAAGATATTTATTGCGGCATCATTAATATATAAAACCCATACATATGATAAAAGCATGAAACTAGGTCACAAAATTCTTCTAATCAGCCATCGAGAAATCTGGTTGCCCTTCACTCTTGCGTTCCGCACACGGACTCTACGAAGTTACGATGCTTTCAGCAGACATTCTTGCAGTGTTATAACAGGTGTGTTGTCCTGTCGCTTTCCTGTCGTTTTTTTTTATTTGATACTGTAAGTCCCATCAGGGACTGTAACAGGAAGGTGTGGAGTTCGCTGACCATTCCGCGAACTCGTTGGTCTTGTGTTCGCAAGGAAGGCCGCTCCAGCGAGGTCGGAAGTCCCCAACAAAGGGGCCCGTCCCGTCCCTGCCTCCGCTTTGTGCAGCGGACGTCCTCGTTTACGCCGCGCCGTCACGGGGATGACCCCCCGGGAAAACGCGAACCAAGTACAGCTGACGACATGTGGTTGTTAAGGGGTGGACAAGGTTTCGGAGGCGCACGAGATACGGCTGAGTATTAGCCGGGTGACCGGAAACCCACTATTCCTGTAACGACTGTCTACTTCCCTTAGCGACTGTCTTTTCTTTGTTGCTGTCAACAACCTGAGTCATCGCCTCGTCGGCACATGTTTCTAGCGTCTGTGGTGCCGTGGGTGGCGTGGGGAACGGAAGTCGCATTTGTGTTGTTTGTCTATTTGATTGCAACCTCTCCTTTCCCAAATGTTTAATCAGTACTTTTCCCCAATCTCTGATCAGTGGGCGGACCTTGTTTTCCTTTCCCTAACCACTGATTGGCGAGATGGGTCGTTGGTTATCTTATTGGTTGCTGTCCCCGCTAAGGGCGGAGACAGAGGGTTTAAAACCAAGCGCTCTGGGTTGAGCGGGGGCTGAATTCGTCTGATCCACGATTTAGTCATGTAAATAGTTTTCTCCTTGCTTTCTTTCTTCTCGTTTTTTACCTATGTTGTAAATAAATAGTTAACCTTCTCCTTTCCTTGAGTAATGTGAATATTTGTGAGTAGAACCACCGGGTCATCAAGAAACCCCGATTTCATCAAGTAGTTTCCTCTCATCGCCACCAGAAAGGGGATCTCAACTGGCGCAGTCGAGACAGGATCGCAACTGGCGCAGTCGACACTGGAAGGGGAAACTCAACTGGCGCAGTCGACACAGGATCGCAAATTCTTTCTACTCAAGGCATTGGACGGAAGGTGAGAAGAACAAGTCGGTGGACAAGCTGTTTGTTCTAAAGGAGAAAACGTGAAGCTGCGTCGCAAGACTGACGTCGAAAGCTTCAGGATCACGGGTCGAGTTTGAGAGGACGTCGGAGGCTCAAGTCAGCTAGGAGCTGAAGGAGCCGGGCAACAACAAGCCATCGAGGGTTCGAGTCAGCGAGCTGCTGAAAAGAACCAGGCGTCCACATCGAACGGGTTCGAGTCAGCGAGCTGCTGAAAAGTAACCAGGCGACGATGTCAAGCCAGTCAAACGAGGCAGAAGTCAGCGAGCTGCTGAGAGATCCAGAGCTCAAGTCGTCCGCATCGAGGAGCCTGTCGTCATCACGGAGGACGACGAGATCACCGGGGCAGAGAGCAACCAGTAAGGTAGGAGACCTTTCTGCTTTCTCCGAATTCACCATGAAGGTGTAGTGTTTATGTGCTAGAAACGATAGCACGGAAAACGGATATGGCTGCCGTATGGTATGATCAGGAGGGCAGGATGCGACGTGTTGAGCAGGAGGAGGCTGAACAGCTGAGTGAAATTGAAAATTTGAAACTCCAAATTGAACTAGAAAAGAAAAAACTTGCACAGATGCAATTAAAATTAAGACAGGAGGCGAAAGTCGATAGCGAGGTCTTATTCGCATCAGTTCAATGTTTTGTCTGCATGAAATTTGGGCATTCGATGATTGAGTGCTCGAAAAAGCAAGAACAAGATATTCCCGCGGTGAGGAGAGAGGTGTGCGAGCTAGTAGCTCAGGTGGAGGTACCGGCGCCTGATAAACCAAGTTCCTAGTCGGAGATGGCTGTTGATAAGGTCAGTCAACCAGATAGGGTAGACGATCTGGCATGCCGCAACTTGGAATCCGAAGGTCAAAATTCTGAAGCCTGTGTGGATTCAGGGACCGAAATTACAAAATGGCAGTGTGCGGTTCTCCAAAGAGCACAAGCTGATCTAACGTTGTGTGCCGTGCCAGAACAGATCGCTGAATGCATAGAGGCGTTAGTCACACCTGTGAAGCACGCGCTGTCAGAGCGAGCAGATATAGAGCACAACCAGGAGGCGCAGGAGTGTACTTCTCGTGAACAAGAGTTCAGCATTGCGCAAGAGCTGGTCGGAGCTAACTCTGAAGCAGTGGGAACGCGCGAGGAAGAGGTAAATCAGGATATGATAGCGGGCACACTCCTCGCAGGTGATGGTAAGCTAGCTGCCACAGATGAGTTGGTTATCCGGCTGGAGCTTACACTGTGCGCAGCGACAGCAGATGTAGCTGTAGGTGTAGGGAAGTTGATAACACTTAAGACTTCCTCGCTGCTAGAGCAGGCAGAAAGGGTGCAGCTGCAGGAAGTAAATGAGGAAGCTAATGTCGAAGAGCGTTTCAGAATCTCGCACGAATCTGTTCGAGACAGACTCGAGGCTTCAGTGGAGCTTCAGGCAAATCCGGAAGCTGCAAATGTTTCTGCATCAGATTGGGAGCTGACAGGGACAGCTGCAAAGAGTTTCGCAGCACATAGGAAACTGGTGGATGCGGGCAATGCCTCCATTCCTGTAGGTTTTCACATGGAGCAACCTGCCCCATTAGCAGAAGTGTGGAAGCAAGGCGGCGAAGGTGATCGTAAAACGATAACGAATGAGCGCATGCGTTTCTTTGAGGAGAACGCCGGCTGTCAACGCTGGAAACAGCTAGCACTGCCGGAAACTGCATGTCAAAGTGTAAGTCAAGTTGCCGATGACAGCCCCAACCCTATTCTAAAATTCAAAGTAAGGGCGAATGCAGACGCAATACCAACAGCAGCCTTCGTGGCCCGTGGGAGTCTGTAAGCTCTATTAATTTTGAGAAAAGCGACAAGGGAGATCCGATAGCGGCGGTAGCCTTCACAACCGGCGCCGTGCCGGATAAATTGGAATTTTGGTCCAGTCTTGTGGACAAAGCTAAAAGGAAACATCTTCTTTTTCGAGATGTAGGTGGCTAGAACTCATTCTGCCAATTTGGTGCACCGATCTGACATGGTGGATTCTGGAATGTGCAGATTGGTGTCCTAACCTTGTGTGCATGGAACGAATTGAGGCTGTGTATGTGTGTGCGCAGTGCTGCTTGGAACCTTGTGGCCGGACTTTAATGTCACACTGACAGCAAGTGTCCGCGTGACATTCTTGGTTGGGAGGTGTGGAGTTCGCTGACCATTCCGCGAACTCGTTGGTCTTGTGTTCGCAAGGAAGGCCGCTCCAGCGAGGTCGGAAGTCCCCAACAAAGGGGCCCGTCCCGTCCCTGCCTCCCCTTTGTGCAGCGGACGTCCTCGTTTACGCCGCGCCGTCACGGGGATGACCCCCCGGGAAAACGCGAACCAAGTACAGCTGACGACATGTGGTTGTTAAGGGGTGGACGAGGTTTCGGGGGCGCACGAGATACGGCTGAGTATTAGCCGGGTGACCGGAAACCCACTATTCCTGTAACGACTGTCTACTTCCCTTAACGACTGTCTTCTCTTTGTTGCTGTCAACAACCTGAGTCATCGCCTCGTCGGCACATGTTTCTAGCGTCTGTGGTGCCGTGGGTGGCGTGGGGAACGGAAGTCGCATTTGTGTTGTTTGTCTATTTGATTGCAACCTCTCCTTTCCCATATGTTTAATCAGTACTTTTTCCCCAATCTCTGATCAGTGGGCGGACCTTGTTTTCCTTTCCCTAACCACTGAATGGCGAGATGGGTCGTTTGTTATCTTATTGGTTGCTGTCCCCGCTAAGGGCGGAGACAGAGGGTTTAAAACCAAGCGCTCTGGGTTGAGCGGGGGCTGAATTCGTCTGATCCACGATTTAGTCATGTAAATAGTTTTCTCCTTGCTTTCTTTCTTCTCGTTTTTTTACCTATGTTGTAAATAAATAGTTAACCTTCTCCTTTCCTTGAGTAATGTGAATGTTTGCGAGTAGAACCACCGGGTCATCAAGAAACCCCGATTTCATCAAGTAGTTTCCTCTCATCGCCACCAGAAAGGGGATCTCAACTGGCGCAGTCGAGACAGGATCGCAACTGCGCAGTCGACACTGCAAGGGGAAACTCAGCTGAAGGGCTCTGAATGATACAGTTGTAGTGCACATGTTAGTAGTAAACAATTTGAACAATAACATATAACAAAAATAGTTACAAAATCGGTTAGAGAATTCAAGTTGAGGTGCAAATAATAGGCGGCAAACATGATGAAAAGCATACCAAAAAAAGGAAATCGGCTGCAGTTAGTGTTGTATTTTCAATCTAGGCACAAACAAAACGGTAAAAATGAACTGGGCAGAAAAGTGTGGAAATGAGACTAACTACTGGGAAACAGACAGGTGATCTATAACCAGGGCACTGAACGCATCTAATGATGAGCTGTTAGTAATATCTATGTCTAGATTGTTCCATTCTCGTGTAGCTCGAGGAAAAAATGAGTATTTGAATATGTCAGTACGGAATGGAAACTCGTTTAATTTGTGTGTGAGGTTGTGGCGAGTCGATCTAGTTTTTGTGGTCGTTATGTATTTTGTAGCGGGCACTTTTAGTTGGTTGTGTATTAGCTGATACATAATTTTAAGTCTTGCGAATTTTGCTCTGTTCTCCAGGGTTAGGAGTTCTGCACGTTTTAGTAATTGTGTTGGTGAGTCTCTAAGGGAGTGTTTATTTTATACACATCTTAGTGCCTTTCTCTGCACTTCTTCAAGTTTTTTAATGAGCTTTTTAGTAAAGGGAAAACAAACGGTGTTGCCGTATTCTAAAATTGGCCTGACAATAGTTTTATATGCTAGTAATTTTGTTTCAGAGGGTGCTAGTTTAAGGCGTCTGTTAATGAAGAAGACTTGTTTTAGTGCATTAGATGTGATGATATTAACGTGCGAATCCCATCTGAAATCAGAGGTTAGTGTCACACCAAGGTACTTATGCTCAATGACAGATGCAAGATGAATATTATTAAGCGTGTACTGAAAAGCTGATGTGTTTTTTCCTAGTTATAGATAAAAGAAGAGATTTATTTAAATTGATGTCCATCTGCCAGTCCTGACACCACTGGTACACTGCTGTTAAGGCGTTATTTAAAACTATATGGTCATCAGAAGAGTTATTTTCCTTGTAATGGACGCAGTCATCTGCGAAAAGTTTAATATTCTGTGAAACACAAGCTGGTAGGTCATTTATAAATATTAGGAACAGTACTGGTGCTAGGACACTTCCTTGACGTACTCCCGATGTAACATTAGTTGTCGCTGATTTCTCATCGTTAATTTCAACAAATTGCATGCGATTGCTAAGATAGTCTTTAATCCAGTTTATAATAGGGCCAGTTCCTAAAATAAGTGGAAGTTTTGCAATAAGTTTAGTATGCGACACACGGTCAAATGCTTTCGAGGAGTCTAAAAATATAAGGTCAATTTGTTTATGGTTATCAAAGCTCTTGGATATGTCATGTGTTATTTCAATTAATTGAGTAATAGTAGAAAGACCCTTACGAAAGCCGTGCTGACACGGGGTTAAAATGTCATTTACTTGAAGATAAGCGTTTATGTGTTTTAAAGCATTATGTTCTAATAACTTGCATACTGTACTCGTTAGTGATATAGGTCTGAAGTTCGAAGGGTCGGATTTATTTCCTGATTTGTGTATCGGTGTTACCATGGCGGTTTTGCAATCCCTAGGGAGGGTGCAAGTAGATAATGATTTGTTAAAAAGTAGTACTAGGAGTTTAGCTATCGACTCGGCATATCTATGTAGGAATATGTTAGAGATGTTATCAGGCCCTGGTGCTTCCTTAGTGTCCAGATTTAGTTAAAGGTTTAACACTCCTGGTTCAGTTACCGTTAGTGGCTCGATTGTCACGCCTGTGCTAGGGTTCATTCCTGGTAGCTCTCCGTTATCCGTTGTAAAGATGGAGCAGAAGAAGTTATTTAAAGTAGTTGCTGCATTTCTGTTATCCTCTGGTGATGTCTTTCTTTCACCTTGTTTTTTGGGGTTTATATAACGCCAGAATTTTTGGAGAGAATTTTTCAGAAATTTAGGAAGTGTTTGAGTAAAATAATATGTTTTGGCCCTCTTCATTTTTGATTTCAAATCATCAACAGCGGAAATAAGTTTTAGAACTGTTCGTTGTGACGGATGGTCTTTCTGTCTCTTTCTGAGTTGTCGAACTTTTCTTTTTGCGTGGATTACGGTTCGAGTTATCCAGGGGTTATGTTTGTGGGTCCTTTTAGTTTTCAATGGTACGTAGTTAGTGACACAGTATGACACAACTGTTTTAAATATATGCCATAGGGATTCGATGTTTGTGCTTGTATCGTGTGCGAGTTGATGGAAGGATGAGAGTTCGAGTGATAGTGTATCAATGATGCCTGTATCATCGGCTCGGCTCTGCTGTAATATTTATACATTATTGTTGATCGTGAAGAAGGTAGAGAACCATTATATGGGACAGCACAATAGACCAGTTTATGGTCTGACAGGCCGGCTGACACTTCGGATTTTGCCTCATGGATAGGCAAATGATTACTAAGAAATACTAAGTCTAAAATGTTTGAGCTAGATCCCCGTACCCGCGTAGGCTCGTTTATTATCCGGGTTAGATCGAAAGAAAGCATGATATCAAAAAGAACATCGGCGCAAGGTGATCGATGATGTAGTGTGTGCCAGTTGATGTCAAGTAGATTGAAGTCGCCCAGTAATATCACCATGTTTCCCTTCACATGCTGCTGCATATACGCGTACAAAGATTGCATTGTAATCAGATCGGAAGAAGGACAGCGATAGATGCATCCCACAGTGATGGTAGTATCTACAAGGCAAAGTTTACAAAAAACTGCTTCAACTCCTTCAACGTCAGGCAAGGTAATGAACGGTATTTCTTTTTTATCAACAAAGCAACGCCTCCGCCTCGTGTTAGCCGATCTTTGCGAATAATGACGTAGTTTGGGGGAGTTATTTCAAAGTCTTTGATGTCATTGGTTAGCCAAGTTTCTGTTATGGCGATGAATTCTGGCTCAAAATTTAATATTATCGATTCGAGGGGATCAAGCTTGTTAATTATACTTCGAGCGTTAACATTAACGAAGGTTATTTTGGACACTGGGGGCGGCGTGGACGCAGGTTGCGCGTATCGGGGTCCTGGTTTTTTGGTTTTTTAGAAGTGGATACTATGGGAGACACCGCATTTTTTTCTTCATCCCAAAAATAAAGGCGACTGTTGATCTTTAGTTTGTCATAAACCAAAGCCACTTTATCACCAGAGCCCTTCTTTGGTTTCCCATATTCCCATAGCCTCCGCTTAATGTCTCGAATACGGGGTGATAAATCTTCGCTGATGACGTAGTCGCTCCCCTTCAGTTCGTGACAGCTTCGCAAAATTTTTGTTTTCTCTCGGAAATCTAACAGCTTTAAAATTATTGGCCTTGTTTTGTTTACCTCCGGTTTGCCTAGTCGATGGATCCGTTCGATTGAGACCTTATCTAACTTTAAAGTATCCTTAATGACCTTTTCGTTCACTGCCTGTTCCAGGGATTCGGAGTTTTCTTCTTCATCTTCTGGCATACCTTACACGATGAGGTTGGATCTTCTGGATCGATTTTCTAGGTCATCTATTCTTAACTCCAGGGATGACACTTGTTTTTGTAGGCTAGCGACTTGTTTAGTGCAGGCTGATACATTATTTTCAAGGCATGTTAGACGTTCTAGCTTTTCTTCGATCGACGTCAGTCGTTCTTCTTTTATAGATTTTATGTCGGCAGCGATTTGTTTTAGCTGTTCTGAAAGTTCCGACATCCGGCGAGTAATGTCTCTAATGATGACGACGTCAGCAACAGTGTGAAGCGAAATTTTGCACCACACTGCCGTGGATCTTGCGGGAATTTAACTGCCACTAATAGATGCAAAATACTCGCACGGATAGAATCGTACTTTGTACACATTAGCTTGCGAGTTCAAGGCACCCCTAGTATATAGTTAAAGGCCCAATCATGTGTTTCTTTGAATAACTATTAATTTTCTTGTTTTGCGTGTATGTGACCTATGTGCGCCTCTGAGTACAAGCTTGCACTATTTGTGGGTTCCTTAACACGAAAGAGATGGACAATATTGAGTACGTAACCAAACGCACCCTCAAAATAGACGGTAAAGCGAGGAATTCGCACTTTACGTATATTACTTGCCAAGGACTACGTGAATGTGGTAGGGCGCGATAAAAGTCAAATTACAGTTTCGCAGAATAACACAGGCGAGTAATGAGCACCTCGTGCGCAAAAAAAAAGCGCGGAGACATTCCTATGGTTAGTTCGCAGGTCCGACACATGGAGCATACTTGTTCACCTTGTAGAAGTGGACGACTCTGTACGTGCTGTGCTGGACTTGCGTGGTCCAGGTACTTCGCGGCAAACCTGCTGGAGTGGGTGTTGGAGCACGGCTTCTCAGGCGTCCACCTGGACTGGCGAGGGTTCGACTCTAACTGTGCAGCCGGCCCGGAAATGACGCCGCTCTGGGAACGATTGTGCGGCACCTTCGCGAGCTGGCCGCGCTCAACCGCGTCCCCTTGGTGGTCGCCCTGTCCGCAACCCCGCCACAGCCGGCGGACCTGGTCGACTTCTATCTGCTCGAGGGCGACCACTGCGGACGCCTCGAGGACACGGGCTTCGACGCGCTCTTCCGCAGGCTTCGCGAGTCGGACGCATCCGCCAGGATCTCCATACGCTGGCCCGTGTCGGCCGCCGTCGAGACGTTCACCAGGGTCGTCGCAGCCAAGGGGAGCCGAATGAGGTAATGCGTAACCGCAAGTTGCTGCTGCGCTAGAGTGGCAACAACATTCAGTGCATGCCCAACGTGATTTCAAATATGCAGCTTCACACGTGCTTGTGCAAATCACCTTATTTGATACCGACTTTAATGTATCGTAACTGCACAGTTCATTTTCCTGAAATAGCTCCTAGGGAGCTTTCGTAGCCATAGCTCCAGCAGGCCTTTCTTGGAGGTCGTTAATTTTTTGAATGCTGGACAAGCAGCTATTAGTCAATTTGTTTTTTTTTCCATGATGAAATTACACAGCGCGAATAACGCCACCTGAAGAGAAAGGCGTGCTGGCTCTAAAAGAACTTCATTCACTGTTTCTTCTAAGTCTTTGTTTCTTTTGGCCTATGTGCCATAAAACCAAGCACAACCAATTTGAAGCCTGTAATGTGCGGCGTATAACGTGCGATAAGCGCTGCGCAATTGTCTCGTCCGTTCCCCATGTCGGGTCTGGCTGGACATGAAGTCATAGTTCAGGCTGACAATATCGTCTTTCGTTGTAAGCAAGCGCGTCTCTACTGGCTGTCGACTGTTGTCTCTCGATGTTCGTCAAACATGGCAGTATGTACACTGCACCATTGAAGCTTTGTTGGCCTGGCGCAGCGCAGCCCGTTCTGCCAGCTCGAGTCCAGCGGCAACTTCCAGGAGTGCCGTGTGGGCGAGCTGCCGCTCCCGCAGAACCAGGGCAGCGGCGGCGGACTAGTCTTCCGGTACCGAGCCCTGGAGAAGGTGGCGCAGAACGCACACAACTACACCACGATATGGCAGGGCCTGGACCTGCAGGCGGACCCCATGTGCGCCATCTACTCGGACGGCGACTTCGACGACCCTGTCGGAGTGTGCGGGGATCCGTTTCCGCTACTCCGTGCGCTGCTGTCTTGATAATGTTGTGCCCCTGCGTGCAAGACGACCGCACGATTACGGAGTGATGCGCAGTGCTATACAGTAGACAATGGGTCTGTTGCTCTCACGTCTCCCCGAAGCCGACGTGCCACTTTGTGGGTCTGGTAGCAGATGTTTTTTGCGCAAAGGGGGCACTCCGTCAGGAAAAGAAGTCTAGAGGCGTTTATTTTGCACAGGAGGTGTGCACCTTTCCGGGATAGAGCTCGTCAGAAGAAACTCTTGCCCTCGACAGGGCCGAAGCTGCCGGGCGCCAATAAGTTAGATCAGAAGCAAACTCTTGTCATTTCATATCCTTCTACCGCATGACGTAAAGAAGTTGCACATGAATCATGTAATACTACCTCCGCCCGAGTTAGGCCTGCTGCCTGGAAAAGACAACTCGGCCTTGTCAATTTATTTCCTGCCGATATTTACTGCTGCTTTCGCGTTAGATGATGCACAACCCTTACAAAAATTTCTTTTGGCAGTCTAGAGACTGTCCAAAGATTTCTGTCTGTAAAGTCTGTAGACTACAGAAAAACTTTAGAGGACACTCAATAGGTAATACAAAACCTATAGAGTGCCTGTAGACAATCTATAGATTTATGGCCATATACTTTTAGCAGAGTTTTGTCTCACGTACGCGTTTTGTCATATCTCAACAACCGTGTACATTTTGTTAGCATTGACGGTTATCAATCAAATTCTTTACCACTTACTTCAGGTGTTCCACAAGGTAGTGTGCTAAGTCCGTTGTTATTTCTAATATATATATATATATATATATATATATATATATATATATATATATATATATATATTGCATTTTATATAGATTGCATTTTGTTCAACGAAATTAACAGCCCTAAAGACCCAATCCTCCTTAACTCTAGCCTCCAGAAAATTGACACATGGTGCCGTAATTGGAATGTGCAGCTTAATTAATTCCATGAAAACAGTTATGAAAATCACCAACAAAAACATTCTACAAACATTTCCTTACAACCTCCCATCGCATCCTCTTGTAGAACTTAAGGAATATAAATACCTCGGTGTTACCATAACTTGTAATCTAAGTTAGAACAATGATATTGCCAATACATGCTCATCCTCCTACAGAAAACTTGAACTTCTTCACCACAAACTTAAAAACGTTCCTTTCCGGATAAAGCAGTTAGCATACTACAGCCTCATAAGTCCCAAACTAGAGCAAGCTTGCACAGTCTAGGACCCTTATACCAAAAAGAATATTGAGGCATTGAAGGCTGTACAGCGGAAAGCCGTGCGCTTCATCTTTTCTAAATATCGCACATCTGAGTCTCCTTCCATTCTAATGAAAGAAAATGCGATCCCACTACTGCAAATACGTAGAAAAATCCAGAGACTAAAATATCTATTCCTGCTTAAAAACAACCAACTCGCCATGAGTTCAGACCTTAACCTTGCACCGCTTGCAACTCGTCCCACAAGACATCATTATGTGACATTCTTTAACGCCGTATCAAACTAAAATTAATGCCTTTAAATATTCTTTTTATCCACGCACTATCAAGGAATGGAACAAGCAGCCTTCTGATGTAATCATGTCCATTGATTCCATTGAAAAAATTTGTAGTCTACCTTATAGGCGTGTTTCGTATTTATCAATGTTTTATTGTAAGAGTTGAACATGTCTCAGTGTATTTTGCTTATGTTTCCCCCGATGAATTGATATTCACAATGCTGCATTTTTTTTGCGCCCCTCCTGCTTGGGCCCACTTAGGGCCTGCAGTATTTGTTAAAAATAAAATAAAGTCGCTGCGCTGCGCAGCGGCGGAACACACCTGTGGCTCGGTGCTACTAGTGCAATACCACCTAGAGCTAGTCTAGGTGGTATTGACTAGTGGCGCATGCGCTGTTGTGACTAGGGAGCGATATAGAGAAATGCGCCGTGTGACGTCACTGCTCCTCGCGCATGCGCAGCACGGCTCTCCAGGAATCACGCGAAACTGCTCAACACGCGGGCAGTAAAGATTTCGCTTTACAATAAACGGCGTCTTGAGAGAATTCAGGAGTGGGCGCGTTTGTGCACTTATGACGATAGGGTGTGGGGCAGCTTAGTGCCGCTTTTCCGCTTGTTTGCTTGTGGTTAGGAGAAAAATCCTGTGTGTTTTCTGTGCCTTGGCTTCAGCTTTTCCGAGCTTTTATTGACTCTGATAAAAGAAGTTTACGCGTAGCAAAACGAAAGAAGGCAAACAGTTTGAACGGTCGCCTCTTCTTTCGAGGGGCTAGGGTTATTTATTTATTTGTTTATTGATACTGTCAGCCGTAAGGCCTTTACAGGGTGGATGCATACAACTCAAGAAGCACACACAGCCACAAGTACAAAATTTATACAACTAAATGAAATCATCTTGCCAGCAGATAAAACCACAAGTGCGTAAGATAGGTAAGTGTTCATAATAATACGCTCGGCGTCAGACCACCGAGGATAGAACCCGCAGGTAAAGAACGTAATGAATAAC
Organism: Amblyomma americanum; assembly: GCF_052857255.1. Lineage (NCBI taxonomy): Eukaryota > Metazoa > Arthropoda > Arachnida > Ixodida > Ixodidae > Amblyomma > Amblyomma americanum. Next base: position 73,054,380 of record NC_135504.1, on the reverse strand, counting down.
AGCAATGGCAAATGGTTTCTATAGGCTTAAATAACGGGACAGATAAGTTTCAAACTGGTGTAGATTGTCTGCTTGTAAAATGTCCTGAGGCAAGGAATTCCATTCAGCTATGGTTCTGGGGAAGAGGGAGTATTTAAAGGAACTGAGTCGGGCCGTCATGGGTGTAAGCTGATCTTTGTGAGGAGATCTCACAGCTCTAGAGGAACGCTGTTTCAAGTAGTTGCTTGTGTTCAAGTTGAAGTGGTTATTATATAACAAATGAAAATTTTTTAACCTGGCAACCTTCCTTCGCTTTGAAAGTTTAGGCAAGTTTAGTTCACGAAGCATGTCAGTCACTGAATATGTAAATCTGTATTTTGACAAAATGAACCTAGCCGGCCTTCTCTGAACTTTTTCAATCCTGTCAATTTGGTTTTACTGCTGCGGATTTCATATGACGCTCGCATATTCCAGTGTCGGTCGTACCAGCGCGAGATAAGCTGTTAGTTTTGCTTTTGTGGAAGCAAGCTTCAGTTTTCTTATCAACCGCAGTTTTGTTTCGGCCTTTGAGCATATGTTATTGATGCGTGTATGCCAGTTTAGATTTGAAGTTATAGTGACGCCTAGATATCTGAAATGGTGGACTCGAGTTATGTACTGTCCATGTATTTCATAATCAAAAGAAAATATATTCTTATTTTTATTGGAAATTGTAACGAAGGAAGTTTTTGCATAATTTATTTCCATTCCGGATAATATGCATCGTTGATTGATAGCGCTCAATGCCGAATTTAGTAGTAACTGGTCTTCTCGATTTGAAATGACCGAGTAAAATAAACAATCATCCGCAAAAAGCCGGACTGTAACGTGGGGCGGAATAGAAACTGCGATATCATTGACGTAGCATAAAAATAACAAGGGACCCAGCACAGATCCCTGAGGGACTCCCGAGGGTACCCCCAGGACGTATGATTTAGCGCCACCTAATTCCACGAACTGGGTTCTGTTAGATAAGCCGGTATCCACCGTACAATATTCCTGTTTAGGCCAAGCTCGAACAGCCTATGAATAAGTTCATCATGTGGGACACGGTCGAATGCTTTAGGCATGTCCAGGCAAATTGCATCCACTTGATCCCTGTTGTTTATCGCTTTAGAAAAATCGTGCACAAGCTGGGTAACAGTAGATAACCTCCGTCTGAAACCATGCTGATTGGGTTTTAGCTTGTTGTTGCCCTTAAGATAGTCGGATAAGCAGTTTGCCAAGACATGCTCAAGTATCTTGCAACAGGCGCAAGTGATACAAATAGGTCTGTAATTATCGGGAATGTGCTTGTTTCCAGATTTGCGTATTGTTACTATCCTAGCGTGCAGCCAATCATTTGGTAAAGAATGCTGCTCTAGAGATGCCTTAAATATGATGAGTAAATATTTAGCTACCCATTCGGTATATCGTCTAATTAACTCATTGGGAATAGAATCAGGACGAGAAGAGTTTTTAGTGTCTGAATTAAGCAGGAGGGAAAATATGCCTTGCTCAAAGCGACATCTGCCATGTCTGACAGCGTTATGCACTTTTCGCTACTAGAATTCTCAGAATTCGGTCAAACATCGCAATCGAACCAGCGCGTCTTATTTGTTTACGACGATGGCTTCGCGAAAACTGCGCTGCACTTCGCGATCTAGCGGTGCAGAACCTCGAGGGATGAGATATTTGCCTATGGGTGTAGAGGAAGTCTGTTTTTTTTTGTCATGCACTGTTTGCGCGCCACGTTTGCACATGAAAGCAATTTTTTCGCGTATTTGCGGACCCTCTCGTTAAAGCGATAGCTTTACTACGCCAGCCAGCGAGCCATTTCGGTTTGTCGCGCACTTCAGCCGTAGGCCGCGTGCCGTGGCCCACGAACGACCTTGAGCCGCCGTTGCTTAGCAAAGCTGCAGCCGCAATCCAACAGATGACGCAGCCGTCGCCGCTAGCTCCACCAGATGTGCTCCGCTGGGGTAGAGGGAGAGGTGGTGTCGCCTCGCGAGGTATATATATATATATATATATATATATATATATATATATATATATATATATATATATATATATATATATATATATATAAGACAAGTTAAAGGAAATGAGAGGCCCGTTTGACAAATTTATGAAGGGAGCCAACAGTCACCAAAACCAAGGTGCATAGGGGAACGTTAATTCTTGTTTTTTTTTAATGCGTTATGCTTATCAGTGGGATAATAATACTTATATTAATAAATCGCTTAAAGAAAATTACTTATAAAGCAGCGGAAAAAACATCCATGCCGCCGGTGGGATCCGAACCCACGACCTCCGAATATCGCGTCCGGTGCTCTTACCAACTGAGCTACGGCGACGGCTGTCCAATCTGCTGCTCTCGTGGGTATTTATGTTTACTGGGTGTAAGCGAGCCTTGAGAGTGTTCACCAGCGCCACCCTCGACCATAGCGGCGGACGTAGCACGTCCTGTAATACCGCGAGCGTGACGTAGAACGTCATCTAACGGCGAGGGCGGAAACTGTGCGAGAGCCCTCTTATGCTACTTATGGCATCAAGACTGCCAGAACCGATACCCTCGTTAAGCTATTAAAGACAAGTTAAAGGAAATGAGGGGCCCGTTTGACAAATTTATGAAGGGAGCCAACAGTCACCGAAACCAAGGTGCATAGGGGAACGTTAATTCTTGTTTTTTTTTAATGCGTTATGCTTATCAGTGGGATAATAATACTTACATTAATAAATCCCTTAAAGAAAATTACTTATAAAGCAGCGGAAAAAACAACCATGCCGCCGGTGGGATCCGAACCCACGATCTCCGAATATCGCGTCCGGTGCTCTTACCAACTGAGCTACGGCGACGGCTGTCCAATCTGCTGTTCTCGTGGGTATTTATGTTTACTGGGTGTAAGCGAGCCTTGAGAGTGTTCACCAGCGCCTTCCCCTCAGTGTATGGTAGTCGTTATGGAGATCGCGGAAGAGACGCAACAACGACGGAACGATGCGAGGAAAACACAACGCGCTCAAGAGACGCCAGAAGAACGCGCCGCACGATTCGAGAAGCGTCGTAACGAAGATGCGGCTAGAAGAAGTCGTGCCACGTTCCGGAGTGACTTTTCAACTACGGAACAGACCGGTTTGAGTTCTCGAGAGCGTCAGAATGAGACGCTGCGTAGATGACGTGCCGAGGATACGAAGCTTTCGCAATTCAACTAGGGTTAATCAGAGCTAATTAAAGCACAGCCAATTTTTTATTCGAGAAGGGTGCCATGAGGTATCAGTTGCGAAAAGGGGAATGGAATGCAGGAGATAGAAAGCTTAAAGCTCTGAAGACAAGTTTCGCGGAGGCAGTCGCAGATGTTGCCGGGGAAGTGATTGTTCATAGTGCACGGCAGTCTAACACGAGGAGTGATGGGCTGCGGAGATAACATGCTCTTGTGCAGTGGCCACCGAAGCTGATCTGTTCGCGCCGCTGTGGGTTCGACACCCAGTCGCGGCAATATGAATTTTATTTTTGCATCCTCAAGGTCATGCAAAGTACAAGATTCTTGGCTGGGTTTGACACCGTGAAGTAGCGCTTTCGCACTAAATGCGGAGAAAGCAGACCCTTCTCCGCGAACGGTGGTCTGGTGTCACGCTGTCTTTTCAGATCCAGGTAGAAGAGTAGTAGGAAAAAGCTTTATTAGTAAAAGCACAAGTACTAAGAATAACAGTACATGACGTGGAAGCTATGGTCATGGCATTAACACATTCTACTGCCTCTTTGGCAGTACGAACTGTCGCAGATTCAAGGGAGCCAGTATAGGGATACAGCTGCCGAAGCAAAAGCTGCCCGTTGATTTCAGCGGCGTCGACGTTTGGGGTGTGTTCGAGATTTTGGTTTTGCAGCGATAGCTACATTACGGTATAATAATTGGTTTTTGGGGAAAAGAAATGGCGCAGTATCTGTCTCATATATCGTTGGACACCTGAACCGCGCCGTAAGGGAAGGGATAAGGAAGGGAGTGAAAGAAGAGAGGAAGAAGGAGGTGCCGTAGTGGAGGGTTCCGGAATAATTTCGACCACCTGGGTGGTCTTTAACGTGCACTGACATCGCACAGCACACGGGCGCCTTAACGTTTTTCCTCCATAAAAACGCAGCCGCCGCGGTCGGGTTCGAACCCGGGAACTCCGGATCAGTAGTCGAGCGCCCTAACCACTGAGCCACCGCGGCGGGGCAATACATTACGGTAGCATTTCGAGTAACCGTGGCGGCGGCACGTGACCATGGCGGCGCCGTCACGCTGTTGGCCACGTGACCAGCCACGAGGTGCGGAGCAGCGCCTCCGGCGAAATCGAGCTGCAACAGCTGTGCGCATGCGCAATGTCAAGTGGGACGAAGATGAAGAAGGAACGCCCAGCGAAACGGAGCGGCGAAAGACTGGCTTTGCAGCTCAACTGAGCAAGTTCCACTCGGCCAGCTGTAGCTATCGCGTCACTCCAGGTTTAACCACAGTTAAACCACCGCCATTTACTCTGTGGAGAGCCTTGGCGCCTGCATCTCGCCAGTCAATATACTGAGTTGGATGCGTGTTCTCGTGTTCCAGAGATGGGGGTGGTAACAACTTCGTTTTAAATAAAGCAACAAGAAATGGCAGTGGCTTTACTTGGCTAACCCTGGAATTCAGCGAAAAGCAAGCACGCTTGCTAAGCGTGTAAGGCTCGTCTATGGCAGATCCGCTACACGCTCGCGACAGCTGTTCGATATATACCCACACGACCACGTGGCTGTGACTTGGTATCACATGGTCTTACGACACCCCCATCGGATGTCTTCACGAGGCTTCATATCGCCACATCGCATGTTCTTATGATCAAAGGTCAACACGAAGGTCACCCAATATCAAGGGTCTACCAAAGGGCATGGGTAAAAAGTTCGACACCATAACTGTAAGACGCATGGCCATAGACGGCTATCCTTGGTTGGGCTCATGGTCGTTCAAAGCCGTTGTGGTGCCTAGCCGAAAACTGCTTTACTTAGCGTAGTGAAGCCTTTCGCTTAAAAAAAAAATAGCTGTGCTCAAACTACCTTTGAACCTGGTTAGAGAGCGAAAGTTGTGGTGCATCGGGCAACTAGACGCGTCTTGGCGTTTGTAACGTTGAGTGCGTTCTGGACACTGGATAGGCAGCGCGCCCACCCTGCCACCGTGGCGGGTGGCAGTTATGGTTGATCGCGAGAGGTTGCTCACCATGTGAAGGCTGCGGCGGTTTTGGGGAATCTTCAGAGATGTTCTCTTGGTTGTATCCCCAGGAGTCTTTTCTCTTGTGGCAGAAACGTGTCACTTCAGCTACAGGCATTCGTCGTTCATTGTGTTCATTAGCGTTGACACCATTCTAAACTCCGACGATTTTGAGGACAGGAAGAGAGCATAACTAGCTCCCTGGGTCAGTGGACGGCGAGTAAGGCGTCCAATGACCCAGGGCGCCAGTTATGCTCCCTTCCTTTCCTCAAAATCAGTGGACGCCTCAATGTCGCTTTGGCGTTCGTGGTGATGGTGAGAGATGTGGGCTGCATGCATTAGTTCTGACAACGTTGTGACATACAAGCGGAACTGCTGATTCGGAGTTCCCGGGTTCGAACCCGACCACGGCAGCTGCGTTTCGATGGAGGGGAAACGCTTGGGCGCCCGTGTTCTGTGCGATGTCACTGCACGCTAAAGATCCCCAGGTGGTCGAAATTATTCCGGAGCCCTCCACTACGGCACCTTTTTCTTCTCTTCTTCTTTCACTCCCTCCTTTATTCAGGTGTCCGCCGATATATGACAGATATGGCGCCAATTGCTTCCCCAAACACCAATTATTATTATCAATTTTACGTTGAATTAATATGCGAAGATGTGAAAGATCCTGCGCCATTTCCATACCCCAGGAAACCAATTTTACAACAAAGTTTTCTCTCCTCTCCTCGTCCTGCCACAACGTTGTCAATGCCAACGCATGCAGCGCACAGCTGCCACTACCGCCACGCCACGTAGCTTAAATGGCGAGTGAGGTTGGTTGGTTGGCCTGAAATAAAAATGGCACATACCCACTAGCGAGAAGTGACCATTGAGGTGCCCATTTTCTCAGGGCGCCAGTTAAGCGCCTTTCCTTTGCTTTTAATAATAATAATTGGTTTTTTGGGGGAAAGGAAATGGCGCAGTATCTGTCTCATATATCGTTGGACACCTGAACCGCGCCGTAAGGGAAGGAATAAAGAAGAGAGTGAAAGAAGAAAGGAAGAGAGAGGTGCCGTAGTGGAGGGCTCCGGAATACATTCGACCACATGGGGATCTTTAACGTGCAGTGACGTACAAAGCACACTGGCGCCTTAGCGTTTTTCCTCCATAAAAACGCAGCCGCCGCGGTCGGGTTCGAACCCGGGAACTCCGGATCAGTAGTCGAGCGCCCTAACCACTGAGCCACCGCGGCGGGGCTTAATAATATTAGTAATAATTGGTTTTTTGGGAAAGGAAATGGCGCAGTATCTGTCTCATATATCGCTGGACACCAGAACCGCGCCGTAAGAGAAGGGATAAAGGAGAGAGTGAAAGAAGAAAGGAAGAAAGGGGTGCTGTAGTGGAGGGCTACGGAATAATTTTGGTCACCTGGGGATGTTTAACCTGCACTGACATCGCACAGCACACGGGCGCCTCAGCGTTTTGCCTCCATAAAAACGCAGGCGGCGCTGTCTGGTTCGAAGAATAATAGTAATTAATAGTTGGCTTTTTGGGGAAAGCAAATGGCGCAGTATCTGTCTCATATATCGTTGGACACCTGAACCGTGCCGCAAGGGAACGGATAAAGGAGGGAGTGAAAGAAGAAATGAAAAGAGAGGTGCCGTAGTGTAGGGCTCCGGAATAATTTCGACCACCTGGGGATCTTTAACGTGCACTAACATCGCGCAACACACAGGCGCCTAGGTGTTCCGCCTCCATCAAAACAAATTTTTACTTTGGCGCCAGTGTGCTTTGTACGTCACAGCACGTTAAAGATCCCCAAATGGTCGAAATTATTTCGGAGCTTTTCACTACCGTACCTCTTTATTCCTTTCTTCTTTAAATCTCTCCTTTATCCCTTTCCTTATGGCGCCGTTCAGGTGTACGCCGATATGTGAGACAGATACTGTGCGATTTCCTTTCGCCGAAAAACCAATTACTATTATTAATCGTGTGTACAGGTTGAAAGCGACCACAATGAGGCCGTCTTCTCAGCGCACCGTTATCTCGAAGCAATCAACCGCCAATAAATCTTTGAAGCAATCAATCTTCGTCAGGTAGTTACTCGCAGTGACCGAGCGCTCCGCGAGTTCTACCTTGAACGATTAATAACTTGCCGCCCCACTCCAGTTGTAGCCAACACAGTGGGTGGTGAAAACATTTATTCAGAACGGACAGGAGGTGTTTGGATCAGCCCGTAAGGGACCGATCCTTACAAACACTAGGTGGAGGTCCCTAGTTTGGGACCCCAGTGGCGGTAGCCGCCGCCCGGGCGTGCCCGACTAAGGCTTGTTGGGCCTGTAAGTCGTGGCAGCCGAGCAGGGTCGCCTCCCAGTCCTCCCGGATTGGGTTGGGGATGGGGGGAATGGCCGGGTTGGAGGGGCAGGCCCACACCATGTGATAGGTGTCTGAAGACACCGCGCTACAGTGCGGGCAGTTGCCGCTAAAAGAGGGGTCGAAATGTTTTAGGGCTGCCGGGCACAGCAATGTATTGGTGAAGAGGCGGAGAAGGATCCGCTCATCCGCCTTCTTGAGGCCTTTACATGGGCTAGGGTAAATGCGATGGCTATCTTGATAGTAGGTTGCGATATTTTTGAACGTATAGACCAGATTAACATCGGGTTCCTGATCAGGTGGGGAGGAGAAAACAGCCCGGTGAGAGAGCGCGCGGGCGGCTGCGTCTGCTGCCTCGTTTCCTGCCAATCCCTGATGAGCAGGGGCCCATATGAGGTGACGGTGTGCGGGTTCCGTATCCCGTATGCAATTTTGGTATATTCGATAGGCTAGGAAGGGAGTGCAGCCTTGTTCGACGTTCCGACAGGCCCCTCGCGAGTCGGTGATTATGTATTTTGAATTGGAATGTGAGGCCGCGAGAGCAATCGCGACCTCTTCTGCTAGTGTTGCACTGCGGGCTCTGAAAGTGAGGCCGTTAACTGTGTTGCTGTTGTGAACTACCGCGGCCGTGTACCATCCCCCGTGGTGAGGGCCGGAGGCGTCCACGTAGTATACACCTGTTTCGTTGCCATAATATCGGGCTAGCGCTTCCGCTCGTGCCAGGAGCCGACCATTATGGTCTTCATGTGACATGTTGGCTGGAAGAGGCCGCACGTGGAGGGCACGTCTCCACAGTTCCGGGATGTGAAACCTGTCTTCCATTGGAGGGGTGTGTTGGATATGGAGTCGAGCAAGAAGGCGGCGACCCGACTCCGTTAGCGACAAGCGCGTGTACTGGTTTGTAAGGTGCGCCTCCCGGAGCTCCCGGAAAGTATTCACCACCTCAAGGGCCATAAGCCGGCTGTTGGAAGTAGTGATGGGGAGGTCAAGGGCACGTTTAACAATTTTGCGAAGGATGACCTCAAGGGCGTCCTCCTCTTGTTTCCGTAGGTGGAGATAAGGAGTCGAATAGAGAATTCGACTAGTTACGAAGGCGTTTGCCAGCCGCAAGGCATCCTTACTTCGTAACCCTCCGCGTTTGTTGGAAACCCGGCGGACCATGCGGCCCACCTGGTCCCCCACCTTACGGAGTTTGGCCAATTTAGTGTCTGGCCGCCTGTGTTTGTGGATGTAGAGTCCGAGTACCCGTATCTCATCACTTTTGCGTATGGGACCACTCTCGAGAGAAAGAGATATTTTAGTTGTGCACTTCTGTGAGGGGCGGAGGTGCACAAATTCCGATTTTTGAGGGGAACATTGAAGACCGCAGCGGCGGGCGTAGCGGTCTACAATCGCCGCCGCTGTTTGCAGGCTGGTTTCAATGTCCCCTGTGCTGCCATGTGTGGCCCACAGAGTGATGTCATCGGCGTACAGGGCGTGCTGCACGCCGGCGACACCACCCAGCTGGGCCGGCAGGTGCATCATGGCCAGATTGAAGAGCAGCGGGGAAAGTACCGCGCCTTGAGGGGTTCCCCGCGTGCCGAGTAGGTAAGGACCATGCTCTCTATCTTGAATTCGAATGTAGGAATGACGATCCATTAAAAATTGGCTTATGTATCGGAGTGTGTTGAGGCCACAGTCGGTGTGACTTAGGTTAGTGAGTATGATCTCATGTGTTACATTGTCAAATGCCCCTTTAAGATCCAAGGCGAGTACTACCCGGTCATTATGGGGGCATTCGAGGGGGTCAAGGACTTCCCGATTGAGTTGCAGGAGATCCTGTGCGGATCTGTGTGGGCGGAATCCGAACATGGTGCTCGCAAAGACATGTTTGTGTTCAAGATATGTAGATAACCGATCCCGCACCATCGTCTCCATTAGTTTGCCCACACCCGAGGTGAGAGAGATGGGGCGGAGGTTGTCTGTGTCAATTGGTTTGCCAGCGTTAGGAATAAAAGTAACCAAAGCCGTTTTCCATTCGATTGGCAGGGGGGTGTCCCCGCGCCAAATCGCATTGACGTATTCCAGGAGGGACTGGTATGCCAAGTCGGGCAGGTTAGTCAAAAGCTTGACGGTGATCTTATCTCGTCCTGGCGCAGTGCCCCGTTTCATTTTGGCGAGAGCCGCCCGCAGATCATGGAGCTGGAAAGGTTGATCCAGCTCCGTGTTTTCTCTGCCTCCATAAGAGTACGCAGATCCACGGGGGTCTTGGGCTGTACACAGATACTGGTCCCGAAGTTTCTGTGCCAGTTGAGTCGTGTTGTCTGGAAAAGCGTGCATGGCTCGCTGCAAATGTTTTTGTGTTTCGGTTCGTGTTTGGGTTGGGTTGATTAGGGCTCGAAAGAGACGCCACGTGTTTCGGCTGGACATTTGTCGCGCGGCCGTGTTGCATCTATCTACCCAGTTGGAGTCGGCGAGTTGGGCCGCGTACTCTGCCGCTTTCTGGGTAAGCTCGGCAATTCGAGCTTTAAGCTTTCTATTGTTTTTGGCGTCGCCAACGGCGGATGAGGCTGCGACGGGCTGCCCAGAGGTGTAGAAGTTGGTTATCCACGTCCGTGACCGCCTCTGAGAGCTGGGTGTGTCTTTCATGCGAGGAAAGGTGTTCCAACAGCTGTTGGGACCATGCTGTGTAGCCTTGCGCGGAAATGGGTGTATTATCAAGTGAGTTAAAATTTTTCCTAAATTTCGTCCAATCTTGGATACGGGCTTGTGTTCTGGGACGCTTGAGGGGGCGTGTGCGTAGTGTAGTGTTAACGATGCAGTGGTCGCTACCGAGGGTCTCCTCGGTGTTGAGCCAGTCTGCGTGTCGTATGTTGCGAGTGAAGGTTAAGTCCGGGCACGTATCCCGTGTCACGGAGTTTCCTAGCCGTGTTGGGTGGACGGGGTCCGTGTGGAGGGTGAGGCCCAACGTGGACGCAAGCTCCGCCAGCCTACGTCCGCGCGACTGCTCCTTGCGATACCCCCACAGCTGACTGGGAGCGTTAAAGTCGCCCACTATCAGCAGGGGATCGCGGCCCGCTACTCTTAGCGCGCGGCTAAAGAGGTCCGCAAAAGTTACTCGCTTGAGTTTGGGAGCGCAGTACACGTTGAGTATATGCAACGGCGGGTCCCTGGGGCGGAGTGGTAGGATAGTCACCATTACATAGGAATACTCGAGCTTGAGGTCGAGATCCACTAAGTTGGCTGTGTAGGCTTTGTGAGCGAGAAGACATGACGCGGGATCCTGTTGGAACGTCGTGTAATTTGAAAGTGTGGCGCCCAGGCCTGGCTCCTGGAGGGCAACCACGGCTGGTAGGGACTCGAAGGTTTCAAGGTAGAGGCGGAAATTGGCCCGCTTAGTGCGGTTTTTAAAGCCTCTACAGTTCCATTGTGTTATGGAAGTTGATATGGCCGAATTGGAGATGGCGGAACTCCTTTGATTAAGGTGTCTCGCCATGATTTAAAATTCTTGAGGGGTAGAAGGAGGGATTGGCTGCCCCAGATCCAGCTACTTGCGCCATAAAGGGGGTGATGATGGAAGGAGCGGGGCAGCTGTCCTCATTGTCCGGATCAATAATCAGACGGTTGAATTTTGAAGGACGGGATACGTCCCTAATGGGCCCCGTCCGACGGAGGAGGCGGGGGTTGTCCAAGATGTGTTTTGATACTACCGCGGGGACGGCAGATGTGACCTTGGTCAAGATTTGGTCCATGGCGGTCTCGATCATAGATCGTAATTTAGAGGTTAAGCGCTCCTCCATCGCGGAGATGGCTGTCACGAGGGCAGGCGAGATCTCCGCGTCGCTTTCCATTGCGTCCGAGTTCTGCGGGCTCGGAGCAGCGGACGCCAAGTTTGATTCTAAATTTTGAATTTTGTTGAGCAAAAGCTCATTCTGTGCCCGGAGCACGTCGATCTGTTTTTTGTATTCCGCGTCGAGTGCGGAGACGGTAACTGGGGAGGAGGGGGAATGGGAGGAGGAGGAGGCGATCTCAGCCCAGCTGCTCACCTGTTGTTTGCCGTGTTGAGACCTTGATGCCCGGGCGCCGGCAGCGCCATTTGTCTTGAGCGCCGGGAAGTGGCCAGCGTTCCTGCCGCTGGGCGGTGGCGGTGGGGGCGTAGTCTTGTTCCCGGGCGGTGACTTCATCGAGGATGATGATGATGACGTTTTGTTGTCGATGGCGTCAGCCCCACGCGGCGTTCCGCCACCGGCACCTGAATTGGGATGACTTGGCTGCCGGCCAGGTCGCTGTTTTCCAGGGAGCTCTGGGCGCCTAGCCTTGCGGCCGGGCACCTTGACCTGCCTGAATTTCCCCGTGCAGTCCCGGGAGTTGGTGGCGGGGGCTTGCCCACAGACTGCACAGGACGGAGTGCACTCATGCGGTGTCTTCACCCCGTCGACGGTCGACACCGCACGGCCACAAAGGCCCCAATTTTGATCCGGGCAGGGGCATGTGTCCGCTCGGTGTCCCACAGTACCGCACCGCACGCAGGCCGGGATCGTTTTCTTATTTGCACGTACAAGGGTAACTTCTGAGTTGTAATGAACGTATCGCGGCACCACCTTGCTCACGAAGGTGAGCGCCGCGACGTCTGATGTTCCAAGCTTGCGGATATCGGCAAGCTCTCCAGCACGCCACTGGATCTTGTTTTGAAGGGACTCACTGGTCTTGTTTGTTTTAATTTCTCTAAAATGAACTAATGACGCGCACAACCTGGACACATTTATTATTGTGTAAATAGTTTGTATATATTACTTCTCCCCCTATCCTCTCTTCCAGTCCCCTCACCTCTTTAATTTCATTTCTCCATTCTGCCTGCTATCCTTTATTTCTGCTGCCCCAGCTCAGGTGCTTTAGTAGCGATGGCAGATGCCGGGGCTATCCAAAATCTTTTCCTTCCTTTTTACTCTTATTTTTAATAAAACCACTACCACCACCACCACCACCACCACCACCACGCGGCGGCTGCGTTTTTATGGAGGAAAAACGCTAAGTCGCCCGTGTGCTGTGCGATGTCAGTGCACGTTAAAGATCCCCAGGTGGTCGAAATTATGCCGGAGCCCTCCACTACGGCACCTCTTCGTCCTTTCTTCTTTCACTCTCTCTTTTATCCCTTCCCTTACTGCGCAGTTCACGTGTCCAAAGATATATATCAGACAGATACTGCGCCATTTCTTTTCCCCCAAAACCAATTATGATTATTATTATCACCACGACCTTCACTCCCGCCACCGGTTGGCCCGGTATTGCACTACCTCCGGGATCGGCCTTGTCTGCAGCGCGTATTCACTATCTTGTCTTTCTGTTCCATCTTTCAACTCTCCTACTATATGCACGTGGTAGCGAGCGTGGCTCGGCTTGAGCCAGTGAGCAGGCCTGTGCACTTTCCTTTCTTTCTTCCTGGCAGTAACAGACAGACAGACAGACTCGCGTCTTTACTATCCTGTCTTTCTATCCCATCTTTCAACTCTCCTACTATCTGCACGTGGTAGCGATTGTGGCTCGGCTTGAGCCAGTGAGCAGGCCTGTGCACTTTCCTTTCTTTCTTCCTGGCAGCAACAGACAGACAGCGACGATAGGGATTGGGGCAGCTATTGGTGCCGCTTGTGTGCTTCTGGTTAGGAGAAAAATCCTCTGTGTTTTCCGCGCCTTCACTTCAGCTTTTCCGTGCTTTTATTGACTCTGATAAAAGTTGTTTGCGCGGGGCAAATGAAAAGAAGGTAAAATGGTTTGAATTGAGGCTTTGACTTTCGAGGGGGCAGGGTTCGGTCGAAAATCGCAACCCAACCAGCGCGCCCTATTGTGTTTGCGATGATGGCTTCGCGAAAACGTTATTTGGAGTGTGGCGAGAGATATCACTACGGGTGTAGAATATCAGTGTTTGTTGCGCGTGTCGTGCACTGTATGCGTGCCATGTGTGTACATGAATGAAAGTTTTCTACGTATTTGCGGAGCCTCTCGCTGCACGGCGGTGAGGTTGGCGAAGTGTGCATGTCGTGGACGCAAGACCTAGACGCTTGTATGCTTGTATGCGGTGTGCGAACTGAGTTACGAACCACGCACACACGCGCATTGCACCACCCGGAACGGCTGCATCCCAACTCTCCTGCGGAAGTCTGGGAAGGCATCACCGTGATGGCTAAGTGGTTATGGCAACCGGCTGCTGACACCGAACACGCGGGTTCGATTTCGGCCACGGTGGTTCCATTTCGATGAAGGCTGACTTCTTGAGGTCCGTGTACTGTGCGATGTCAGCGCACGTTAAAGAACCGCAGGTGGTCGAAATTTCCGGAGCCCTTGGTTAAGGCGTCCCTCGATCATAGCCTTGAATCGGGTTGCTAAACTCCCATGGACCATAAGTCTTAATGTATAGCGAGTGTTTCATTTGAGACCACACGATTTCTAAAAAAGTGCTTCTTGATTAGAAAAGCGCTTTTTCGGCATAGCATTGTCAGCGGTGTAATACACCAGAATAAAGCTAAGATGTACTAACTAACAGGCTGGTATCTAATGTCTAGTAAACTTTTAAGCTAATACATTTAGGCTTTTTAATTATTAAAAGCCGTGTATTCCGCGGTAAATAGTACCTATATACGTTTCTAGAATTTCGGAAACGTGGTTAACTTCTGCGATGTGGACCAGCAAATTATGTGAAATCACGCCAAAATACAAGCGCTTCCTAGAAGCTTGCAGGCGAAGCAACCTCTCCAGGTCACGTAACTCGTCGAAATGGCCATAATTTGTTGACACACACTGCCGAGGGTAACCGCGTTGTGAAAATTCAAAAAATCAGTGTGTGTATTGCTTACGTTAGGCTACAGACCTTTCAATAATTAACGAGCCGAGAAGTAACACTTAAAAAGTTAACTATTCAATATTAGTTAACCACGCCCCTATTTAGCACCGCTTAGCTGTTAAACAAGAAGAATGGTCTCGTTGGTGCTGGGACTGTGGATGCGACGTGTCAGCTATCGGGAATAAAACATTGGATAGAGACAGAGAAACAGACAGGACACGCGCTAGACATGAACTGAAGTTTAACACACAGCCAAGAAAAGATACTCAATTCGCCAAATCCCGTCTGCGCATGCGCAAAAAAGTTTTTAAAGACGTGATTTGGCGAAATTGAGAATCTTTTCTTGAATGTGTGTTAAACTTCAGTTGACGTCCAGCGTGTATCTCGTCTGTTCCTTTGTCTCTGTCCGATGTTTTATTCGCGATTGCTGACATGTCGCAGCCAGTGTCATGGCGGTATTCTGATGCACTACACCACTCTCAGTTCTATGCCGAGAAAAGCGCTCTTCTAACTCAAAGAGCCTATTTTTAAAAATAGTGTAAAGTCTTATCAGGTGAGATACCCTGAATGTATTCATTTGAGCTGATTATGTAAACAAGCCCTCAGTGCCACCAAATCTCAACGAAATACGCGCACAGAACGCGAAAAAAAAATGCAGTGATGTGATCGGTAGCGGCCACAATGAAGCTTCCGACTATTTTATTTGGTGGTGGTAGCGGTTTTATTAAAAATAATAGTAAAAGGGAAGGAAAAGATTTTTGCTAACTCCGGCATCTGCCATCGATACTAAAGCACCTGAGCTGGGGCAGCGGAAATAAAGGATAGCAGGCAGAATGGAGAAATGAAATGAAAGAGGTGAGGGGGCAGGAAGAGAGGATAGGGGGAGAAGTAATATGTAGAAACTATTTACACAATAAGAAATGTGTCCAGGTTGTGCGCGTGATTAGTTCATTTTAGAGGAATTAAATCATACACGCGCACAGCACTGTGTTGGTTACAACTGGAGTGGGGCGTCCAGTTATTAATCGTTCAAGGTAGAACTCACGGAGCGTTCGGTCACTGCGTGTAACTACCTAACGGAGAACAGACGGGACGTCAAGCCCGTGTGTTCTAGGAATGCACAGAGGCTCACCAAAGTTCGCTCACGAGTGCGCGCACTGCCCTGCGGCCACAATAGCGTCTTGATGGAGTCTGGTAGTATGCCCTGCGCCCTATAGGCCGCGAGCATATCGCGACGAGCATCGGCGAACGTGGTACAGTGAAGTAGCAGGTGTTCTAGTGTTTCCACTGCACCGCATCCGTCACGCACATCACTCGTCGCGATTCCGTGACGCAACCGTCGTTCCCCGGGCCACACGCAGCCAATGCGCGCGCGGAGGATCATTGCACGTTGTGACCGTGTAAGTGCGCGACAGCCGGTGACACTGTCGATGCGCTCACCTCCCGCGATGCGTGGGTCGGGGTGCTGCTTTCGGAGATGGTCGTGGATGGCCGCACGCACGTCCTCCAGCGCAAGGGGCAGATCGCTGGCAGGTAATTGGTGTGCAGCGGTCGTGAGGTCGTCAGCTTCTTCGTTGCCGGCGATGCCGCAGTGACCGGGCGCCCACTGTGCACGCACGGCACATCCCACATCCTCTCTGCGCGAGCGAATTTCCCGCACTAGTGGGGTACCGCGGCCATTAGATTGCAGGCGGCTGAGGGCGGCGCGGGAGTCGCACAGCAGAGCACTCCTGGGAGGCGTAGGGCCGAGGGTGAGCAGCAGGTCCAGCCCTAGCCGGATCCCCATCAATTCCGCCGTGGTGGAGGAGCCGAGGAAGGTCGTATTTTTTTCTCAAGCTCTCTTTGCACCGATTTAAACAGTCACGTGGTGGCTTTGACATCAGAGACGTGTTTAGATAACACTGACATCTCATGAGGTGTGCAAAAACAGCGACAAATCGCAGCTTTTTCGTTTTAATTCAAGCGAACTCTTACGCCAGCCTGCTCCAAAATTGGAGGCGATAGTTAGCTCCGCCTTAAGGTTATGACGCAGTAGCCTTAATGCCCATAAATACAGAAATGGCTATTCTCGACTTCGCATCCACAGATCGCTGGGAATCCTCATACCCCTCCTGGCGCAGGGCTGCAGCGGTTAAGCGATGCGCAACTGCACTCCGATGGCAGGTGCTGCCACAATACAAAAACGTCCTTGGGCGTCTGTGGAAAAAGCTATGTCCGTCTATGGCCTTTTATGAACGTCTATAAGCACCCACAGAGGTGCTTATTGCCAGCTATTGAAAAATATATGCCACTAAAGCTATAGCTTTTGATCCATACAACTGTCTTAAGCTGTCTATAGAAAAATATATAAGCCTGTATATACAACTATAGACAGAAATAGGAAAGGTCTATAGCTATTTGGGCCAATATCCTATAGCCGGCCATAGGCCATTTTTGTATGGTCATTGTGGGGCTTGTACGACCCAATTTGCACTCCTCGAGCAACATCTCGCGACCAGTCATTAATTTAACTGCCACCTGCCACAGTGGGCAGCTTACTCACCGCCCAGTGGGCAGGTTGTGATGACGCCACAATGTCACGTGACCTAGGTTGCCCAGATTACCTGCTGAACGGCAGCCTTAACGCTGTCGCGTCGATAATCTCTAAACAACATCGGATGGTGGAAAGAGACAACGAAGATCTGCATTAGCAGCTGAGGGTTTACTATATCACCGCAGTCGCTTTTATGGATCAAATACGTGTGCATGCTCAAAACGGCCCTGAGGCGAGGGTGAGAAAGCGAAGGCCAAGGAACACTAAAAAAAAAATATACGGACGGCTAGCATGTTCTACAAAACACGGATCATTGAAAACAATTGGGTTTCACACTGACGCAGGCTTACTGGCTTCGACGTGGTAAATTTTGTGGAATAGTTTTAGAGATGGACACATAGGATGCTGATTAAATGTTGAAAACTTTACTTTTTTTTGTAGCGTGTTGTCTGTGTATATAATTAATTGTGATGACAAAATTGAAGGTGAACTTCCAATCAAGTGTTTATATGATTATCCATCTGATAAATATAGTTTTCCTACAGTCGAGCTGAGAAATGGCTTGCTTACCAGATAGTAAAAAGCAGTCTTTTTCGAGGTACAGAATACTAAGAATTTCATTCAGCACACCCGGTACACGCTTTGTTTCTGTGTAAACAGAGTCGGTGTGTTAAAGACATGTTTCGAAAGGCGCCATTCCTATAAGGGTTCCTTCACGAACTAAGGAACAACACACAGTTAGAACGACATTCATTCGTTGCTTTGGAATATAACAGAACTGCGCGAAAAGTATTGTTACATCTGAGAGCGTTGCGCCGACTTGTAACCAAATTCCTCTTGCGTTTTTCGTTGTTTACACAGAGCGGCGAAACCTTTCTCAGCAATGCTGCGAAGCCCGGAGCACAACTCAAGTATTTTGAGGGCCAGCATGAATCAGTTCGCTTCTAAACTGCACTCAGACGTCTGTACGGTGAAGTATTATTAATATATGATGAATGGATTTATTTATTTAACATGAAAAACATTAAATCTGATGTAATGAGCTTTCGTGAAAAATTTTCAACGGCAAGCATGCAATGCCTGCCCAGTAATGTACACAAGACTTCCTTTTCTATTTTTCTGCAGAAGACAAAAATTCTACCGGGAGCACTGGAGGTATGGCCATAACAAGGTCGTCCGCCCTTGGGTTGTTTAATGCCACAGATATTTTTAATTACAAGATGCCGAATACCAGTTAGCAATAAGAATGATTTCGCATTATTTTTTTTAGAGAGAATGAGCGTCTGAACTGCAAGAATAAACCGGAGTGCTGTATAACTTGCGACAAATCTTTTTGCAAAACTGGCGAAATGTTACCGTAAGATACGTTGTCACTGTAAAAGGTTTTTATTTTATCTGCAGTCAACTAGCCGCTGAAGAACACTATTCCTATTCTTTCCAGGTTTTTTTTCCTATTTACACTACTATCCTGTCTAGTGTTACATTATGCCATCTGATAGTTATAAATTGTTTTAAAAAGTTTGCACAGACTTTTAGTCACGCATTGACGAAATATTCCTCCTCATTACGCTGATCGTTCGCTTGGATAACATTTGCACGGCTGTCATCTCATCCTTTCATGTTTCAACCAACTTTAGGGTATTTGGGAGACATGTATGGAGAGTAGTCGAGATCGTGGCCAGTGGCCGTACCTGTAGAGTCTATACACGTATATGTATATGTATACGAGAAGTCCATAGACTGCCTATAGATCATTTTTGTAAGGGCTGGCTGACACGCCGAACATCGTGTTTCTTGGCCTCGCAATCCTAATCTAGGTTCATGAAAAAGGCACTAGAGGCGGCCATCCATAATGGAATAATCATGTAACAACGCAATAAGAAAGAGTGGCTGCTAAATTTGTCGATGCGATCCTGGCGAGTACACCTTTGCAACAAACACCCTCCCACAGAGTAAAACGTTCCCGCTATTTCAAATGGTATTATTAAAACCTCTACAGCGCTATTGCTCCCGCCATTACATAAGCACCACCGCCCACAGCCGAGCGACAGCTAAGACGCTTCCATACATGACACACGGTGTGGCAGTTAACCACACAAAGGAGCAGATGATTCGCAATGTCCTTTCGCGCACTGAGACCGTTCTCTTTAGAAATGTACAAAAGATGACGGGGAAAAAGCACAGACAGGAGGCAGCCCTGTTTCTTAAATGCATGAATAATCGGGCACCTGGGTACACCAGAAAGGTATCCTTGGCAGCAGACAACCGCCACTTTTCTGGTCGGTAAAAAACTAGCAGAGGTTTAGCGCTTGTTAAACGTGGTGATACGAGCGAAAGCTCTGATAAACAAGCATGGTTACGCAAGGTTTGGCGCCCATAGCCTCCGCCTAATGTCTCGAATACGGGGTGAAAAATCTTCGCTGATAACGTAGTCGCTCCCCTTCAGTTTGTGACAGCTTCGCAAAATTTTTGTTTCCTCCCGGAAATCTAACAGCTTTAAAATTATTGGCCTTGTTTTGTTTACCTCCGGTTTGCCTAATCGATGAATCCGTTCGATTGAGACCTCATCTAACTTTAAAGTATCCTTAATGACCTTTTCGTTCACTGCCTGTTCCAGGGATTCAGAGTTTTCTTCTTCATCTTCTGGCATACCATACACGATGAGGTTAGATCTTCTGGATCGATTTGCTAGGTCATCTATTCTTAACTCCAGGGATGACACTTGTTTTTGTAGGCTAGCGATTTGTTTAGTGCAGGCTGATACATTATTTTCAAGGCATGTTAGACGTTCTAGCTTTTCTTCGATCGACGTCAGTCGTTCTTCTTTTATAGATTTTATGTCGGCAGTGATTTGTTTTAGCTGTTCTGAAAGTTCCGACATCCGGCGAGTAATGTCTCTAATGATGACGACGTCAGCAACAGTGTGAAGCGAAATTTTGCACCACACTGCCGTGGATCTTGCGGGAATTTAACTGCCACTAATAGATGCAAAATACTCGCACGGATAGACACGTACTTTGTACACATTAGCTTGCGAGTTCAATGCACCCCTAGTATATACTTAAAGGCCCAATCATGTGTTTCTTTAAATAACTATTAATTTTCTTGTTTTGCGTGTATGTGGCCTATGTGCGCCTCTGAGTACAAGCTTGCACTATTTGTGGGTTCCTTAACACGAAAGAGATGGACAATATTGAGTACGTAACCAAACGCACCCTCAAAATAGACGGTAAAGCGAGGAATTCGCACTTTACGTATATTACTTGCCAATGACTACGTGAATATGGTAGGGCGCGATAAAAGTCAAATTACAGTTTCGCAGAATAACACAGGCGAGTAATGAGCACCTCGTGCGCAAAAAAAAGCGCGGAGACATTCCTATGGTTAGTTCGCAGGTCCGACACACGGAGCATACTTGTTCACCTTGTAGAAGTGGACGACTCTGTACGTGCTGTGCTTGACTTGCGTGGTCCAGGTACTTCGCGGCAAACATGCTGGAGTGGGCGTTGGAGCACGGCTTCTCAGGCGTCCACCTGGACTGGCGAGGGTTCGACTCCCACCTGTGCAGCAGACCCGGAAATGACGCCGCTCTGGGAACGATTGTGCGGCACCTTCGCGAGCTGGCTGCACTCAACCGCGTCCCCTTGGCGGGGTCGCCCTGTCCGCAACCCCGCCACAGCCGGCGGACCTGGTCGACTTCTACCTGCTCGAGGGCGACCACTGCGGACGCCTCGAGGACACGGGCTTCGAAGCGCTCTTCCGCAGGCTTCGCGAGTCGGACGCATCCGCCAGGTTCTCCATATGCTGGCCCGTGTCGGCCGCCGTCGAGACGTTCACCAGGGTCATCGCAGCCAAGGGGAGCCGACTGAGGTAATGCGTAACCGCAACTTGCTGCTGGGCTAGAGTGGCAACGACATTCAGTGCATGCCCAACGTGATTTCAAATGTGCAGCTTTACACGTGCTTGTGCAAATCACCTTATTTGATACCGACTTTAATGTATCGTAACTGCACAGTTCATTTTCCTGAAATAGCTCCTAGGGAGCTTTCGTAGCCATAGCTCCAGCAGGCCTTTCTTGGAGGTCGTTAATTTTTTGAATGCTGGACAAGCAGCTATTAGTCATTTTGTATTTTTTCCATGATGAAATTACACAGCGCGAATAACGCCACCTGAAGAGAAAGGCGTGCTGGCTCTAAAAGAACTTCATTCACTGTTTCTTCTAAGTCTGTTTCTTTTGGCCTATGTGCCATAAAACCAAGCACAACCAATTTGAAGCCTGTAATGTGCGGCGTATAACGTGCGATAAGCGCTGCGCAATTGTCTCGTCCGTTCCCCATGTCGGGTCTGGCTGGACATGAAGTCATAGTTCAGGCTGACAATATCGTCTTTCGTTGTAAGCAAGCGCGTCTCTACTGGCCGTCGACTGTTGTCTCTCGATGTTCGTCAAACATGGCAGTATGCACACTGCACCATTGCAGCTTTGTTGGCCTGGCGCAGCGCAGCCCGTTCTGCCAGCTCGAGTCCAGCGGCAACTTCCAGGAGTGCCGTGTGGGCGAGCTCCCGCTCCCGCAGAACCAGGGCAGCGGCGGCGGACTAGTCTTCCGGTACCGAGCCCTGGAGAAGGTGGCGCAGAACGCACACAACTACACCACGATATGGCAGGGCCTGGACCTGCAGGTGGACTCCATGTGCGCCATCTACTCGGACGGCGACTTCGACGACCCTGTCGGAGAGAGCGGGGATCCATTCCCGCTACTTCGTGCGCTGCGGTCTTGGTAATGCTGTGCCCCTGCGTGCAAAACGATCGCACAATCACGGAGTGATGCGCAGTGCTGTACAGAAGACAATGGGTCCGTACCTCCCACGTCTCCCCGTAGCCGACGTGTCATTTTGTAGGTCTGGCGGCAGATATTTTTGCGCAAAAGGGGCTCTTCGTCAGGAAAAGAAGTCTAGAGGCGTTTATTTTGCACTGGAGATGTGCACATTTCCGGGACAGAGCTGGTCAGAAGAAACTTTTTCCTTCGACATGGCCGAAGTTGCCGGGCACCAATAAGTTAGATCAGAAGCAACCTCTTGTCTTTCCATATCCTTCTACCGTATGATGTAAAGAAGTTGCACATGAATTATGTAATACCACCTCCCCCAAGTTCGGCCTGCTGTCTGGAAAAGACACTTCAGACTCGTAATTTTATTTCCTGCCGATATTTACTGCTGCCTTCGCGTAAGATGATGCACAATACGCAAATGCAATTGATGTGCGATGTAGTGTCTTTTAATACGATTGGTAACTGCAGATATTACAGTTCGCACCCAAGCGATAAGCATGTGAATTTATGACTACGCTGTCTGCTTTTCGATGTCGCATTCTTTGTCTTTAGGCACGTATGTCCAGCAGGTGCACCTAAGCGTCATTGTCAGCTCTATTGTCAGAGCATGAAGCTGGTTCGTACAGCTCACAGTAAGCAGCGCCGTGCACACAAGCAGCTTTTTGCGAAGTTTTAAGTGTTTTGGGTAATGATTAGCCATTGCTACTTATTTGTTCGCAACGAACTGCATTGAACTGGGTTACATTGAATTACAAGCAGGACTTTTTTTGGCGTTCTATGGAAGTTTGTTGGCTAAATATCCGACTCCTTATGCATTCAACACCACCACCTGTACAACGTTTACGTACCACGTTTAAAAAATATTCGCCACTTCGAGCACAAAGCCCTTTCAGACGGACGAGGAGCTGAACACGTACAAAGATATTCTTAGTCATTGCAGATTAGGAAGACGGACACTACCTGGAGCATGCATGCAACGGGCCTCAGGAAAAAGGGAGAGGTCATATGGAGAAAGTTACAGGCGGGGGTTTTTCCCAACCCGCTAGCACTAAGAAGATAGCGTCCGGTGATCCATGACCCGAGGTGTAAACACTAACGAGAGAGGGGGATGGTTTATTGACGGGAAAGGCAGACAGGTTGGCTGGAAAAATGAATATCTGGCCTGCTACTCTGCACTGGGGAACGGGAAGAGGAGAAAAAAGGAGGGTCACGATGGGGGATAATGATGACGTGAGGTGGAAGGTGAAAAAAGACAAAAAAAGACGAGGCACACTTTCTAACATCCCAAACGCGAATCAAGGGCCGTGTCGTTTAAACGAAATTTCAGGCATGATCCACATGGTGTGGACAAGCCATAACATTAAAGAAGCAGGAATATAGAGTCCTGGGTGGCTTTAATGGTCAGCCAGAAGGAAGAAGACCAAAAGTAAGCCATCCATCTGACCCTGGACACCGCTGAATCCCAAGGAATCCCAGCCTGCTGAAAAGGGACGAAGATTACGGCGTTCAAGACAGAAGTCTTCATCGCCCTTTGAATCTCTGACAGGTGCAAATAAAGTTATTTCATCATTATCAGGCTACCTGTTCCCCGAGAGTAGAGGTAAGAATGAAATGCACTGCAGGTAAGGCGTAACATATATACTGATATCCGTACTCGAGTTTCGGGGAGCGTTCCGCATCAGCCACTTTTCTTTCATTCAGCTTTCCTTCACGACCCAGAACATGCAAAGACGTCTCCTGAGTAAGGTAGGAGGATGTTCATGTCGGGATGTTCAGATGTTATCAGGTTCACCTTAATTGGTCCACAAGCAGTCCAACAGAGATCTCTCTTTCCGTCCGAAGCGCATACTCGGGATGTCTAGAGGATCATGGTTGGGGACGTTTTCAGTACTTGTCCAGGATTTGTATCAAGAGCTTTTTTTCATAAGTGTGCCGCATTCAAAGCTAATGTAAGGGAAGCTAACCAGAATAACAAAGACAGGGTTTTAACGTAGTTAAACCAAGCAGACGTGCGAAAGCAAGTGTTTAACCTGGTTGGCTCATGGTTTTGCATTGCTCGGTTCTCTACACATCTGGTTACGATATGCGGCTCAGGATAAGCTCTGACCTGTTTGCGCCGCAGATGGAAGTTGATGAAGACGACGATGTGCAATAATGCACAGCGCGAGAGTCTTTTTTTAAGCGAAAGCTTTACTACGCCCGCCAGCAAGCCATTTCGGCTTGTCGCGCAATTCAGCCGTAGGCAGTATGCCGCGTGCTCTGGCCGACGAACGACCTTGAGCCGCCACTGCCTAGCAACGCCGCAGCCGCGCTCCATCAGATGGCGCAGCCGTCGACGCCGCTTCCGTCGCCGCTCGCTCCACCAAATATGCTCCAGAGTGGCCCTGCTAAATGGTCTGCGTCCCTAGTCCGGGACACCCCATGTCGAGGCCCCGTCTCGTGCCCATATCACCAGGGTCCTTTGGGACTCAAGCGAGGAGCTGATGATGAAGGCAGTCTCCCATGCCTCTCGGGAAGGGGTAGCGGAAGGGGGAAGAGGGGAAGGTGGCGGGATGTCTGATGCGTCAAGATGTGCCATTGTATCCACATAAATATTATGCTGATCGTGAGCATGGCCGCGAATCCAGTGTATACGCACAGGAGAGGGATATTTTGTGCAGAGTTTTTGAATGGATTGTGTGATTTGGAATGTGCGCCGAACGCACTTAAGCTGCTTAAGGGTGGCAAGGGAGTCAGTGTAAATATTAACAACATCGAAAGTGGGTACGAGAGGAAAGGAAGCAACTGTGCGTTCTCTTCAGAACAAGATTGATGACTTAGAAGCTCGAAGTAGACGGTCAAATCTACTAGTGTTCGGAGTAAAAGAAGAACCCAATGAAAGCGACGTTGATCTTAAGCAAAAAGTACTTCAAGGTATTTTTCCGAAAAACTTGAAGTCTCGTGTTCTTCTATAGGAAGAATCCACAGGATTGGTAAGCCAGGGAAAACAAGACCTGTCATTATCTTTTTCCAGGACTTTAATGAAAAGCAGAAAGCTTTGAAGAATGCTTTAAAACTTAAAGGTGAAAACATATTGTCGCGTAGTTTTGACGGAAGTCGAAGGAGCGATGAAGACGGACAAACGGTCTTAAATAAAACTGTTTATGGGCTGACTTGCGCCCGCAATGGACTGAATCACTCGGCGGCGGCGAAGCGACAAGTGTGCTCGGCGGTCGTCGAACAGAATGCCCGCCGCTGTCGGCCGTGCTCAATTTAAAGCTGATAGCGAACTTTCGAGATAAAGCGTGAAAAGTTACTAGAACATTCCGGAGCAACGAAGAATCAGGTCTGCCTGGCTGCGATCAATCGAGATAAATCTAGTCGCGTCTTGCGTAGCAAACAAAACGATAAGGTGATGTGGCGGCAGATTTGAAAAACGAACACACTGCAAATATTCGCGGCATTACTCACCTCTCAAAGAAGCGTCGACCCGATGCATTAAAACAAATATAGCGACTAGTAAGAGATAAAGCGGATCTTGCGAAAATATAGTATGGAAATTGAACGCCCATAAGCGCGCATAATACGGCATCAGACGGACTACACGGAAAACTTCTGCAGTTGTACGCGGCGCCGCTGGGATGCAGTCATTGCGTCAGGGATGACTTCATAATCCAGTTCACCTTGCCGACGGAGAACCTTGTACGGGCCGAAATAGCGGCGCAAAAGCTTTTCACTCAATCCACGGCGGCGAATGGGCGTCCAAACCCAGACTCAGTCTCCTGGCTTGTATTCCGCGTTGCGTCTTCGTAGGTTGTAGCGTCTGGCGTCGGACCGCTGCTGATCTTTGATCTGTAATCGGGCAAGTCTTCGAGCTTCTTTTGCGCGTTGAAGGTAGGCGGCAACGTCGACGTTCTCTTCTTCTGTAGCGTTGTACAGCATGCCGTCTAGCGCGGTCGTGGCCTCCCTGCCATGGATGAGCCTAAAAGGCGTACTCTGGGTGGTCTCCTGCACTGCGCTGTTGTAGGCGAAGACGACGTAAGGCAGGATGGCGTCCCAGGTCTTGTGTTCGGCATCTACATACATGGCGAGCATATCGGCGATGGTTTTGTTCAGGCGCTCGGCCAGTCCGTTGGTCTGCGGATTGTATGCAGTTGTCCTCCGGTGGCTGGTCTTGCTGTTATGCAGGATGGCTTGCGTTAGTTCCGAAGTGAATGCTGTTCCTCTGTCCGTGATTAGCACATCCGGGTCGCCGTGTCGAAGAAGAATGCACTCCACAAAAAATTTGGCGTCTTCTGCTGCTGTTCCGTTCGGTAGGGCTTTCGCCTCGGCATAGCGGCTAAGGTAGTCGGTCGCTATGCTGATCCACTTATTTCCTGACGTTGACGTTGGAAAAGGGCCAAGCAAGTCCATGCCGTTCTGCTAAAAAGGCCTTGAGGGAGGTTCAATGGGATTCAGAAATCCTGCTGGTCGTGTGGGAAGGGTCTTTCGTCGCTGGCAATCTCGGCAGGTTTTCACATAACGTGCGACATCGGCAGACAGTAGAAGCCAGTAATACTTGTCTTGAATGCGACGGAGGGTGCGAGTAAACCCGAGATGTCCAGCTGTCGGCTCGTCGCGTGAAGTGTGTAGAATTTCTTCGCGGATACAAGCAGGCACAACAAGGGGGTAGGCTGTTTAGCTCACTGAAAAGTTCTTCACAAGGGCCTCATTCTGCACACATAAGGAAGACAGTCATCGCTTGAATGTAGCGGGGGGTGAAGAAACCTTGCCTTTAAGGTACTCGATGAGGCGTTTCAGGTCGGTGTCCGAGCGTTGCTGTTGAGCGAAAGAGCTGGGGCTGATGGGTCGCAGGAAGGCGTCCTCATCGTTGTCCGGCAGCGGTGTATATACAGGGGCTCGTGAGAGGCATTCGGCGTCAGAGTGCTTGCGTCCGGACTTGCAAACGACGGTGACGCCAAGCTACTGGAGGCGCAGACTCCGTCAAGTGAGTCGGCCAGAGGGGTCGTTCAAATTGGCAAGCCAGCACAGCGCGTGGTGATCGCTGAAGATCTTGAACGGTCGTCCATACAGGTAGGGGCGGAATTTTGACGTAGCCTAGATGATGGCAAGGCACTCCTCAGTTGTCGAATAGTTAATAATAATAATAATAATTGGTTTTTCGGGGAAAGGAAATGGGAAGGGATAATGGAGGGAGTGAAAGAAGAAAGGAAGAAGGAGGTGCCGTAGTGGAGGGCTCCGGAATAATTTCGACCACCTGGGGATCTTTCATGTGCACAGACATCGCACAGCATATGGGCGCCTTAGCGTTTTTCCTCCATAAAAACGCAGCCGCCGCTGTCGGGTTCGAACCCGGGAAATCCGGATCAGTAGTCGAGCGCCCTAACCACTGAGCCACGGCGGCGGGTCGAATAGTTAGCCTCGGCCTTGGAAAGGGAACGGCCAGCGTATGCGATGACTTTCTCTAGCTAGCCCGTCGCTTTTCTGAACGAGGACGGCGCCTAGACCCATGCTGCTTGCGTCGGTATGAACTTCAGTTTCGACTACTGATCCGGAGTTCCCGGGTTCGAACTCGACCGCGGCGGCTGCGTTTTTATGGAGGGAAAACGCTAAGGCGCCCGTGTGCTGTGCGATGTCAGTGCACGTTAAAGATCCCCAGGTGGTCGAAATTATTCCGGAGCCCTCCACTACGGCACCTCTTCTTCCTTTCTTCTTTCACTCCCTCCTTTATTACTTCCCTTACGGCGCGGTTCAGGTGTCCAACGATATATGAGACAGATACTGCGCCATTTCCTTTCCCCCCAAAACCAATTATTATTATTTTCATCAAAATGCGCGAGGGTCGGTGGGGACTGTAAACGACGCTGAAGTTCCTTGAAGGCTTCTGCTTGCGGCGCTTCCCATTTAAATGGCGCGGCTGCCTTCGTCAGTTGGGTCAGGGGCTCGGCGATGCGCGAAAAGTTTTTCACAAATCGTCGGTAATATGCGCACAGTCCGAGAAATCTGCGCACTGCTTTCCTATCGGCCGCCGATGGAAACTGTTCAATAGCAGCTGTTTTCTGCGGGTCTGGGCGTAGTCACTCCTTGCTAACGATGTGGCCTAGAAACAGCAGCTCTTCGTAGACAAAGTTGGTTTATGGGTTTATAGGGGTCTAACGTCCCAAAGCGACTAAGGCTATGAGGGACGCCGTAGTGAAGGGCTCCGGAAATTTCGACCACCTAGAGTTCTTTTACGTGCACTGACATCGCACAGCACACGGGCCTCTAGAATTTCGCCTCCATCGAAATTCGACCGCCGCGGCCGGGATCGAGCCCGCGTCTTTCGGGCCAGCAGCCGAGCGCCATTACCACTCAGCCACCGCGGCGGCCCGTTCGTAGCCGAAGTGACACTTCCTGTTTTCAAGGTTAGGCCAGACGACTTGATGGCGTCTAGTACTGTTCGAAGTCTTTTGAGGTGCTCTTTTTTTAATTGTTTCTTTAATTGGTTTTTGGGGAATGGAAATGGCGCAGTATCTGTCTCATACATCGTTGGAGACCTGAATCGCGCCGTAAGGGAAGGGATAAAGGAGGGAGTGAAAGAAGAAAGGAAGAAGAGGTGCCGTAGTGGAGGTCTCCGGTATAATTTCGACCACCTGGGGATCTTTAACGTGCACTGACATAGCACAGACCACGGGCGCCTTAGCGTTTTTCCTCCGTAAAAACGCAGCCGCCGCGGTCGGGTTCGAACCCGGGAACTCCGGATCAGTAGTCGAGCGCCCTAACCACTGAGCCACCGTGGCGGGGCAGCTTTTTTTTCCTTTATTTTTGTTTACTCTGCTGTAAGTTGTTAATACAATTCGCAGTTTCCTTAAAAAAAAAAACGTCTTCCTACACTTTAAAACTTATGTCACCTCTCTGCTTTTGTGCCACCAATCCTCCAATCGCTTTTTGCTAATTTCCACCGCAGATTTATTTACATGACTATTGTTATCTCTAATCCCTAAGGCCTCAGGAAGAGTGACTGCACTGTGGCTGCATCGACATCGGTATGGATAACATCGCATATTAGGATGAGGTGTTCTATTGTTTCTTTAGATTTACCACACACAGCACATGTGTCATCTTCTTCGTTAAATTTCTTTTTGTAGATGAACGTTCTAAGACTCCCTGACCTATGGACCTCCTGCATGTTTGTAAACAAACGAGGTGGCGCTGCAGTCGCTAGCGAGCTCGTGGTAGGCAAAAGGTCGGGGAGTGGCGTCGCGGATAGGTGTACAGCGCGGGTTTTCAAGGCTTGTAGGCGCGTTTCCAGTTTCTTTGAATCATAGCAATGGTCGATGCTCCCAACTTAGTAATTTGTCGAAGTACACGAGCTCGCGTTGGCCACGTGCGGCCTATGAAGAGAAATAGTTTGACACTGTGTATTGTATATATGGTTAGTAGTAAACATGTAGAAAGCGTTCCTGCCGTTTATTTATGCGCTAGGCATTGAATAAAACAAGTTTTGACACTCTGCACTAGCCGGAATTATTTTTCTTCGGGACAGTAGTGAGGGGAAGTGCTGGCGTTGTTTCGCCGAAGCAGACATGCGCTCATCGTCTGCTGACATACGTACGTGCCGCGCTGCGCGAAAAGTGTGGACAGCGTCGTGTCCCTGATCTCCTCTGTTTCGCTTAGCGCGGTTTTTAGCCGCATGACCACGCACCAGCCAGGCCGACTTGTCCTCTTGTTAAGCTGGTCGATTTGGTGAAAATTTTTGATATCTAGAATTATTTTCTTTCCTAGCCCTGAATTCAAGTTTCGTGACGAAAAATTATAGCAAAATATTGAATACAAATTTATAAATTACTCTATTTAGAAGTGTGGTCGTCAAAAATTGTGAGGTAATTTCTTTGATTTCAGTGCCGCATTTCTTTGACCAAAGCGAAAGCGAAGATGCCATAAACGAGGGAATAAACTTTAAGGTTTGTTTTTTGACCTCTCACATTTTCTGCGACTGGATCACTCACCTTCGTAATTCGCATGAAAATCAAATGATTCCGTTTCTCGCAAACTATTCCTGAGACGTTGAGGAGCGTAATAAATCTCGATTTTTTTCCCTACACGTGCAGTATTGTGTTATTTTTGTAAGAAACGTTTTCATGTAATTATGCATGCATAAGTACTGATCATATAGAAAAAGAACTAATCGCGTCATCATACAGAACAGGGCTTTATGTACATGCTGGCATAAAAAAACTGCGCACTATCTACTCAATTATTTGAGACCTTGGGGGGACTTGACGACGGTGTTAATTATAATTACCCAGAACTGCACCAGGTATTGCTATAAATAAAAGGAATTACTGAAACTAGCGTAGGAATTTCATATTTGCACCAAGTTTAGTTACATATCGCATGCATGAATAACGAAAACACTTTTTATGCCGCGTCCCCTCTCAATCTCGCCACGTGTCTGTTAGTAGCACGCCTGCGGCTGCTTCTTTCCAAACAAGCTTCGCGATCATGTATTACCTCATGAAACATGACACATGCATGATGCAGTAAAAAAAAATTGGAGGCTTATCAAGGTTAAGCCCAGTGGATGCGAAGCATGTTATACACCCTCGGAGCGTTGTCGTCGAGCCGCATATTGAGCGCGCCGCTTGGCTAGGCGTTCTTCGCGTTCTTCATCGGTTTCCGTAGCACGCTGCAGCCTTCGTTTTGCATTCCTATTATTAACGTCCTTAGCGTTTGGAGGCATCTTGACCGCATACACGCCCGGCGCAAAGACGCTGGCGCTGTTGCGGGCACAGAGACTGACGCGACGGCGGGCGCGCGCCGCTTCATCCCTGGCGTGACGTCACATATCACGTGATGCAGCGATGGTGGCGCCGCCGCCGCGTCGCGCGCGACGGCGCGATCCGAAGCGTGGAGGCCACCGCCGGGCGACGTCCGACGGCGCGATATGAGGCCCCATCTGCAGCCGGTGTGACGTCATCACGTGACCTCATGACCTACTTGAAGGTCAATGGTGGCCACCGCCGGGAGGCGACCGACGGCGCGATATGAGGCCCCATCTGCAGCCTGTGTGACGTCATCACGTGACGTCATGTCACTTGACCCCACTTCAGGGTCAATGGTGGCCACCGGCGGGCGTCGCGCGAAGGCCCGAAACCTACGTTAATATGCTTCGCATAAAAACAAATGGCGTTTAGCACACTTAAGGTACGCTATTCTAAGCACACCAACGCGACCGCGCAATATTGACACAACTTACCAGACTTGTTTCTACTCGAATGAAATAATTACGTCGTCATATCAAGAAACAGTTTCAAGTAAATATTAAATGCCATAAAACGAGCCATTAAAACAGGGTGTGCTATTAACAAAAAAAAACGCATTCCTTGGGGGCGAGTGAACCTGTCGGCGCCCCGTGCACTCCGGCTCAAGGTGATAAGTACGTGTGCAGCTACATATATCTTTTTTTTACTTGAGCAATTATCAGCCTACTATCCTGATGTTCAGGTGAATGAACGCAGTAACTTCCATGCTATTAAGTGCATTGAGTGGCAGTGCCTATCGACTCCCAGACTTCGAGCTTTACTACCGTGGCCCAATGCCTGTCAGCCAGTTTCCGAATGCGGCATTTATGCACGAGAAACCGATCGAGGCTAATTTAATATTTTCTATGCTACTACGCGGATACAGCAGTGACGCAGCTGGTCAATACATGCTGCTTCTGCAGTGCACAGGCTTGAAGCAGCCGCCGGTAACTGCGGCAGCTGCGGTAGGCACGGGCAAGCGGAACCTGTTTTGCCTACCATGCAAAAGTCGCTGCTAACATCAGCGCCACCGCATCTTCGTGACGTCGCGGGGTGAAGGAGGTCCATACTTCAAAGAGGAGGGCACTGCCTCTTGAGTTATCACAAAACGTTTTCTTCCTGATCTGCCTTTCCCAGCATCGATATAGTTCTACACTATGCTTCTTTTCCATTGAATCTATCCAATTTTTACCTTCGACGTTTTTAACCTGTCGTTTAATGCTCTTTCTTTCTCCTTCCTCGTCTCTGGCAAACTCACTGGCCAGCTTTCTAGTTCGTTTCCGTCACTGTGTGTCAACGCTCTTTCTGTACAGGTATTTAGATACCTTAGCTGCCCACCTGTTATCATCCAATTTCCTCAGGCGTTCTTCGTATAGTACTTTACTCTGAGCTTGCCGTGTTCGAACGTTGCCCAGCCCATATCCCCCCGTACTACCTCGTTTGTGGTTTTCTCGTGGGCACCTAGTGCTAATCTTCCGACAGTTCTCTAATTTACTTCTAATCGCGACTGAACTGCAGCCCTTAAGCATAGAACCGCACTCCGAAAGTAAGCCCCGGCATCATTATTCCTTTCCAAATACCTCTGAGGACTTCATTCCTGTTGTACCCCCACAATTCCCTGTTTCATTATCCCGGCACCTCTTCGCCCTTTTGCTATGAGAGACTATTCGTGCTTTTCCGTGTACATATGCCCGTTGTTTACCCATACCCCGAGATACTTGTATTCGGCCACTCGGGGTATTTCATGGCCTTGTATTGTAAGCTTCTGATCAGTTGTGCCGTTGAAAACCTTCACACCTGCCATTGTAGCGCAACAGCGCCACCTGCACCCTGGAAGAAGAAATAAAGTGAACGTAGCCTGCGATGAGGTCCGGCAGGGGGAGCAACGGTCACAAACTCGAACCTGGAAACAAGGGCTTCCGCGGATTCTTTCACTCCCGTGGTGCAATCCGTAGGGTATAAAAAAGGGCAGTCGGGAGCGACGGGAGGTGGCCCCTGCGCGCGCGTTCTTCCTTCTTCTTCTGAAACCCTACCTATCCTTCTCTCTATCTGCACGCCGGCAGTGGTGGTGGTGTTTTAACACCAGTCACAGGCCCGTGCATTTTCCTTTCCTCTTCCCCTTTCATCCACTTACTACTACTACTACGACGGGAGGCGGCAGTCACCGGGCTGCAGGGAAGCATTGGCCTTGCCCATCTCTTCCCGAGCTTGCCGTGGACCGTCGGAGTCAGCGATGCGGTACTGGTGCCCACCAGAAGCCCTAGCTTACTGCTCCGATGGTTCCCCGTCGAGGCAGTGTAGATATCCCTTACTCGGACCCGCGGACTTATCGTTGCGGCACCGGTTGAACACCGGAAGCCCTCGTTACTTCCACGGCCCCCCGATCAGCTCCCCTAATCGTTCACGGCAGCGTCGCGCTGCGTTAGTATTTTATTCCCCTGCTGTCGGACCCTCAAGCCAGGTGTTGGAATTAATCGCCAAACCCCCCGGTTCGGTTCTCTGAATTCTACGACTCTCCGTCGCAACCAAGGGTGTTCCCATCTTACTCGCGATACCACTTTGTTGGGCTGCAGCAAGACAGCCAAAAAACTGGACTTCGTCTGCTGTGCCTTGATCAGACAGAGTGAAGGAAAGGAATAAGGTTGCAGTTCTCCCGTATGTGCACCACTTTTCGCATAACCTGAAAAAAGTGGCGAACAGGTACGGGTTGTCTTTTCAGCTCCTAAAAGACTTAAAAGGTTGTGTGCTATGGTGGAAAGACAGCCCAGGTGAAAATTTGTTGATGGGAACCTACTGGTTTGTACTTGTTCGCCTAGAACCACCAGGTTTCCTGCTGGTTGTACTGGTTCCAGCAGGGTGCCTACTGGTTTTCTGCTGGCTGTACTTGTTCCAGCTGGGTGTTTGTAATGGTTTTCTGCTGGTTGTACTGGTTCCAGCAGGGTGCTTGCTGGTTTACTGCTGGCTGTACTGGTTCCAGCAAGGTGCATACTGGTTTTCTGCTGGTTGTACTGGTTCCAGCAGGGTGTTTGTAATGGTTTTCTGCTGGTTGTACTGGTTCCAGCAGGGTGCTTACTGGTTTACTGCTAATTGTACTGGTTCCAGCAAGGTGCTTACTGGTTTTCTGTTGGTTTCACTAATTCCAGCATCAGGACTTTTTGCTGTTCTTTTCGGAGGCCTTTTTCGTTTGTTTGCATGGTAGCAATATCCTTCAGCTAACAGAATTTTGCAGCTAAATCTATTCAACTGTGAGCGCTAAAAATTGAATAAATAGTGTCAAAATTTAATGAGAGAGCTTTGTTTATTAACCATTCCCCACTAACACTTGTGGGAGACCCATCTTGAGGGGTATATAAGCATGAGGCAGGCCATATGGTATTAGAATGTGAGTACGGGTTACACTTGGAAGTTGTATGCATATTATAGGGCTGTTGCTATAGCTGCTTTTCAAGTGGGGTTTAAAGCTGTACTTGTGTTCCTACTATGGGTAGATTTACATGGCCCTGCAGGGTGAGTTTATCAGTTACCGTTGGTTTCGAGCGTTTTTTTGCTCTTTCTTTTTGTGCATGCTTAACGTTTAGGAAGTTACTATTTGTTTTAAAGTTTCAGAAAATTTCGAAAATTAAAGGATATATTGCATGAATGATTTATCTACACAGAATTAAATGTAATTAATGTTTCGGTGCTGTATGGAGGCTAATGGCCCCAGCACCTACTGGTTCCATCAGCTGCTGGTTCCATCAGCTGCTGGTTCCATCAGATGCTGGTTCCAGTAGCTGCTGAGA
The DNA here is from genome assembly GCF_052857255.1 of Amblyomma americanum. Lineage (NCBI taxonomy): Eukaryota > Metazoa > Arthropoda > Arachnida > Ixodida > Ixodidae > Amblyomma > Amblyomma americanum. The sequence continues at coordinate 73,020,095 of NC_135504.1, read as the reverse complement.
ATGTGCTTATAAACCAGTACCACTGGAACCAGTAGGATCCCAGCAGAAAACCAGCAGCAAATTTTCACCTGGGACTGGCTGAAAAACAAAATGAATCCCAAAGTACCTGTGGAATTAAACATAAAACTAAGCATGCTCCATGCTCTGCAGGAGTTGTTTATAAAATTCGTTTTTCCGGCGGACAAGTCTACATTGGCGAGACGGGTCGTTGTATTAACACGCGCCTAACTGAGCATGCTAATGCCTTCGAGGCTAATAAACCTACTAATCTAGTCGATTATGCTAGAGGCTGCAAATCTTGCATCCCTAATTTTCATCACAGTGATGTATTGTACAGTCACCGAACGCAGTTAACTAGGGAGATTATGGAGGCTTTCTAAATAAGGAAAAATAAACTAGATTGTGCGTTAACAGCCTGGCGGTTTGCCTGCATGACAGTGAAGTTCGTTTCCACGTAGCTGCACGTTTGTTTGTTTTGTTATTTTGTTTGTTCGCGCCCTTTACATTCCTTCCTTTCTGTGAATAAACCTTCAGTTGTGAGTTAGCGCTGGTTCTGTTGTTTTCTTTCCTTGTCCTCGTCCTTTGCGCTATTTTCGCTTAAGTATGTATCACCAACTCGCCCGTCTTGCCATCGTGTCATCCAAACGGGGTGTGGTCTATGCTTGGGAGCGACGGACGGCCGTGTAAGGACCGCTGGGTTCCGGGAACCAGCTGGGATATGACGAATTCCTAAAAAAATTTTTAATTGCTGGCTTTCCAGAAAACGAAATGGCGTCACACCAGTGCACGGCGAGCGAGCAAACCAAACGAAGTTGCAATATTTGTTAGGACGGGTGCTGCCATCTAGTGACGGGACAGAAAACTACTTCCGCGGATACCTCGAGCCCGCGGGAGCTGTCTAGGTGGATACGTGACACGAAGGGACGTGTGAAACGATGAGTGAAAACGCATGCGGCAATTTGTGAGATAGTGCAACGCAAAACGCGTCTGCAGCTTACGCAGAACGCCTCATTAACAATAACCCAGCTTCATGGGAAGCGCCTTGGCATTCACCGCAGTCGTGGAACAGTGGTCTGGGCGTCCGCCTCGGCTGCGGGAGGTGGTTGGTTCGAATCCCACCGGTTAAAAGTGGGTACAAGCCACCACCCGGCCCGGCGCCCGGCCTTTCGATGTGTGTGCTTGGAGGAGGCTCCGCAAACACCGCTGCGCCCCTTCGGGGGCGAACCCAATGTCGGACACTCAGCCTGCAAAGGTGCCGGCAAAGCCTACAAAGCTCGTACGCTCTAACCAGCGTCAACACTTCTCTGAGCAATCGCTTCGTTAAACGGACGAACCGATTCAGAGCATCACGACGGTCCTGGCCAAGTCCGGTTTTTCTGGCTGTCCAACCTTGTGAGAATAGAAAAAAACAAACCTGGGTGTGGCCGTAACAGTGGCGGGGGTTGCGGTCACGTTGCCCGCGGAGCTTCTCTTTTTTTTTCTTGCCCCTTTCAACAGAAAAAGAAAAGATTCATCTACCCTGCTGCTGTCAAATGTGTGGCATAGAGGCAGCGCGTCAGCGCGAACTCCAGACGTGGCACAGAATGTCCAACAATGGAGTAAGCCGGGCTAGTTGGTACATTCTTTGCATGGAAACAGCGCAGCAGACGGGACCAAGAAAGGAAGACACACACACGGGCGCTGACTATCAACTGAAAGAAATTTATTGCGGCATCGTTAATATATAAAACCCATACATATGATAAAAGCATGAAACTAGGTCACAAGATTCTTCTAATCAGCCATCGAGAAATCTGTTTCTTTTCTTTCAGGTTAACAGAAGGAGTGCTGACGTACTTCTCCCCTCGTTGATGTATAGCATACCTCATGCCAGTGCACTGCCACTTTGGACAGGACCAAGGTTCTTAAACGCTACAAGAACCAGCTTGACCGCGAATTTTTTTAGGCGTATGCTATACATCAACGAGGGGAAAAGTGCGTCAGCACTTGTTCTCTTAACCTGAAAAGAAAAGAAATCAGATTTCTCGATGGCTGATTAGAAGAATCTTGTGACCTAGTTTCATGCTTTTATCATATGTATGGGTTTTATATATTAACGATGCTGCAATAAATTTCTTTCAGTTGATAGTCAGCGCCCGTGTGTGTGTCTTCCTTTCTTGGTCCCGTCTGCTGCGCTGTTTCCATGCACAGAATGTCAATATATATACTTTTATCTCTCACATACCTGCCAAGTCACATCCAGGCACTCGGAACGGCGACTCCAAATTGAAGACTGCAGCAATCGCATTGGCATTGGCATTCACTGGAGCAATCGCAGTGGCATTTCAGTTGTGCAGTGTTGTCTACAGACAGTCGTTATAGGGCTGAAAGACGATGTTGGAAAAAGAGTGCATGGAGGAAAAAAAAAAACTCGCTCAGGAGGTAGCGTTACGTCATGTTTCTGGCTTCCGCCAGCTAATGCCTCTTGAAGTCGTCTCTTCTGCTTTCTCTCTTCGGGCACTCCAAAGTCGGCCCAACGTGATGACCTCGACCATTGCTGTCTCACTCGGAGTGGCAACTATAGCTAGGCCGTGCTGTGAGAAAAGAAAGTTTCTTTTAAATGCAGAAGCATCCTGGGAGTCCCTCGCCTCGTTTACATGAACCCGACAGCGGCGGGTCGAGATAGGCGTCGGGCCTCGATACCAGCGAGTTAACAATCGCGGCGCACCTTGGTCCGATCACTTGCAGATCGGGTCCAAGAACGGGCTGTTCGCAGCTGAGAGTACGTGCCAAATGCGCTTGAATCGATTCGTGCTGTCCTAGTCATTTCACTTTAGGAGAAAAGTTCACCTGAAATCCAGAGAGAGGATTTATTAATGCAGTTCCGTCATCGAGGATGGTCTCAAGCCCAGCGCTGGCTGCGATGCCCTGCGCTCGGCCGACCAGCAGAATGTGGTTGCTGTTGACCTCAGTAAACACGGCACAGACCCGCGCGGGGGGATTGGCCAAGGTTATGGTGGTGAATTCCAAGAAGAATCGCATGGATAATTGCAAGGAAAAGAAAGGGCATGAGGCGGAGGAGCAGAATAGGGAAATGACTCAAACTTGGAAAAATAATAATATAAAATCGATGAAAAGTAAAACAATTAAATTAAAACAGGAATAAAAAATACATATTTTTAGACATGGGGAAGAAATTCGAATACAATTAACATGTTAATCGTCCAGTTTGAATAATGTAGTCGTGAACGTATCCGCAAACCCTACTTGACACTGGCTGGCAAAAAAGAGAGGAAAATTTGTTGCCGTTGGCCTCATACAAATGGCGCGTACAAACGTGTTCCTGAACCGTCAACGGTACATCGCATCTGGTGTGATTCTATGTAGTGCATCGAGGCACCCTACGCGCACCCTAGGGTACCTGTATATGCTCCCGCAGGGAGGATATACATGCTCTCTCCGGGAGCATATACAGGAACTCTAATCGCACCAACTTAGCTGTGCCACCTAGCGGAGTATAGAATATTTATGAGAACGGTTAAGTGGACAGTTAACACCGCACATCATTGTTGCTTCTGTGGCGCAATGGATTAGACTTCGTATCCTATTTTTACTCGAAATTACCTTTAATGGTTTCTTTCTTCTTTTTCAGTACTCACACCACACAAATCATTTGTCATTTTACCCTCGGGTTGTCTGTTGGCTTTTAGGTCGCACTCTGAAATGCGAGTGGAAATAGCTCTTTAAGCCACTCAGTTCAAAGCAGTTTTGCTGGCCCTTTCCTTTATTAGAACAAGTAATTAGCGCCCCCCCGCAAATAATTTGCTATTTTCCGTCGCGGTGTGTGTTACCTTGTATATAGGTTCTATTGTGATGAGCTTGGAGCAAAAATCGCCGCTCAAAAAGATTTCAGACCTGCCAGGAGACAAGACCAGGAGCTGGTGGGTTGTATCTTTGACGGAATGGAAATGCACGCCGCATACCCACAAAGGGGCTGGCCATGCATACAAAGAAGAGGAAGATGGCCGACTCGCATTCGGACCTATAAACTTCGCCCTCTTGTGCTTTTGGAGCGTGAGGCGTTGCGCCTTTGTCTGGGGCTTCCAAAATATGTCGCCAATGCTGTTCTGCACCTTGAGGCGCGAATGCCTTCGTTATCAGCTAGGTTTCGCCTTTTAACAGTTCAAACATTTTTAAAATTGTGCGACTCACCTCTTCACGCTTCCGGTATATTTCTTAGTCAACCTTCCGCCTTTTTTAGTGCTGCCTGGTCTCGATTTCATACCCCGCAGATGTGTTACGTGCAGTCCCCTCCTTGATCGCATAAATATTCATTTCACAGATGTCCGCCAAATATATAACTACTCCTCATCTGTCCAGATTGAATCCGATGATATTTTCCCATCGAATGCAAAGCTGCAGCCCTTCCCGCCTCTTCAGGGTCTATTGCAGGACCACCTAAGGTCCTTTCCCTCTCATGTTCTTATTGCTACCGATGCCTCGCAGGATCGCGAAAAGGCAAGTGTGGGAATTTTTTCGCCTTCACTGGATTGGTTTTTTTCTCTCCGTCTTCGTGACTTCACTCCAATTTTTCTGGCTGAATTATTAGCAGTAATCTTAGCCTTACGAAAATTAGAATCTACAGTTTCCCAGGTCGTGGTTATGACAGACTCTCTGTCCATTTGCTCTTCCTTATCCTCACCCACTGACTCTCGGCCATTACGCCTCTTTAAGTTCCTGATTCCGCTCCATATAAATTCGGTAAGGTTGCTTTGGGTACCCGGTCACATGGGCTTTCACTTAAATGAGGTTGCAGATTCCTTAGCAAGAGCCTCTCTCAGCGGCCCAATTGTTGCTGTCCTGCCATCATGTGCATATACAGCTGCGGTGAGGTTTCGCAGCTACACAATATTTCAGGAATTTGCTGCCTCGGCTCTTACATCATCTCCCGAATATCAGCATCTTCTGCATCCTTGGAGTAGCAAAGACTGGCGCTCACGCAGACTAGAGGTCTCTTTCACGCGCTTGCGTTGCCGGGTTCCCCTTCTAAATTTCTACCTTCACAGATCTGGCCTGGCAGCTTCCCCACTGTGCCCTTTTTGTGCCGAACCTGAGACAATAGATCACTTCCTGCTGTGTTGCCGCCGCTTTTATCAATTGAGGAAGAGTATTTTGCAGATTCCATTTCATCAATGGGGCTTGCCTGTGTCTTCCGCGGTTGTTCTTTCCATTGGCGCTTCTTTTCTTGGACGAAGCGACAGGAGTGTGCGCTCTGCTGTGCAAATTTTTCTTCAAGAAACGCAGCGACTCCCATTCTAATTTCTTTTTCCCGCCCTCAATCAGTACGACATTGCAACATTACAGGCATTGTGTACTATTATGCACATTAAGCAATTGTCCCATCTTTGATCTCCAAGTTAACTGGACCCCTTTCCTTCCCGCTTCCAATCTCTCAGACTACATGCTATTATTACTCCTTTTCCCGTCAAAACTTTCCTGTATCCAGTAATTAACCGCCTGTGTCTTGGCCACTCCCTCGTAGTGGGTATGTGCCAGCGACGTCTGAGGCCTTCCTTCCTTCCTTCCTTCCTTCCTTCCTTCCTTCCTTCCTTCCTTCCTTCCTTCCTTCCTTCCTTCCTTCCTTCCTTCCTTCCTTCCTTCCTTCCTTCCTTCCTTCCTTCCTTCCTTCCTTCCTTCCTTCCTTCCTTCCTTCCTTCCTTCCTTCCTTCCTTCCTTCCTTCCTTCCTATTCAGCGACAATGTCTGCCGAGTCGCGCCTCCCGTGCACAACGCGTTCTTCGTTTGCTGGTCCGTGTGCTCTGCGACTTTCGCCATACTGGTCGTTCCGGAGGTCTACTCCTGGTGCGCAGTCTTCGCGCCGACGAGGGCCCGCGCTCAGGTGGCGCCATGGTCGCGGTTCTGCCTTTCCGCGACCAATACGTGGCCCCCGAGCGGACTGCGGTTCGGGCTCCGCCGCGCTGCCTGCTGCCCGAGGAGCCGACTAACCTGACCTTCGACCTTGCCAAGCAGTACGCCCCTAAACTCGCTGGCCTTGAAGCCGCACCTGCGGTGCCGGGCTCGAAAAAGGCTCTGCAAGTGTTCTGCTACTACATCAAGAGTCGCGTCACCTGGCTACAGGGAGGCCAGTCGTGGTATGTGCACGGTGGGAAGCTATGCCTTGAAGCGAACTGAACGGTAGTCGGCTCAGCCTATAGAACATTGCACCATTGTACCCTTGTACCCTTGTATGAAGTGGCATAAAGCGGCAATAGGGCAGCATTTTCTCTGTACTTCACGTTTCACCTTTTACGCTGGTGCAATGCTTCACATGACGAAAAACCGATACAAAAGTTTCTTTACACAGTCTATAGACAGTCCGTAGACTTCTGTCTATGAAGTCTATAGACTCTCTATAGACAAGATAACAGTCTATAGGCAAATAGCTAGCTGACCTCTGGTTTAGCGGGTGTACGGCCATCACACCGACCTTCGTGAGCGAGTCAATGGCGTGTGTTCTGTAACAAAGGAACATTCCGCCTCTTTTGTTCCACAAAATATTATATTGTTACCTGCATTATTATCATTTGCTGATTTTAATGGTACGTACTCAACAACGAGTAACACTATTACTACTGGTATATGTTACATCCAAATGGTAGTTTCGGTTGAAATCAAGCTCCTGGCTTCGCTAACTTCGATGTCACGTGAATCGTCCAGCGTTTTCATGTTCAGCGACCCGCTCTATTCACTCTCACAGCGCCGTTGAGGTGTCCATCTAGAAGTAAGCTTAGTTACTGCGCCATTTTTCTTTCCCCAAAACCAATTTTCTAGGTAAGTGAAGCGGCTAACGACTTGCCGTTGGTGCACTCGTATGTTTTCAGGTTCGGCGTGGCGTCTGTGCCGTTCTCCTTCTGCCGCTACGTTATCTATGGACCGATGAGGCTGGACGGCTGGACCGCCAGTATAAAGACCACGGCTCGTGACGTCATCCTGATCGAACAACTCAGGGGTTCCGGTGGCAAGAACGCGTCGTCGTCCCTTCTGGTCTCCGTCAGAGGCCGCTGCGAGTTCACGGACCTCCGCCGATCGGCGGGGAACGCCAGGTGATGCGCTACGAGTCGCGTGACGCTTCCATTTTAAACACGCACAAAAATAATCATTGAGAATTTGCAGAAATTGCAACTTGCGTGAAAGCGACAACTATGGGGCATCGTTGTTGTGGTATTGCTAAAATATTCAATGCTTTCATTATTGTTCTGTACGCTGCCACCACATCCGATGGTCATCACACGCAGGGAACATATGCACAAAAAGTAACGGTATGCTGTTTCTACCTCTCTGATTCTCGAGTTACTGTACAGTATTCAAGACACATCAAGGCCAGCTCTCTTTGAAGTCTGTTTTAATTGAGGCAACTGTGGTATATTGTAAAATACTGTTATGAACCTTTTTATGGGAACGGTATCGCATTCCGATGCATGACAAAATCTTGCTCGCTAAGATCGCCATTCGAAACAAATGGGGTACATTTTTGGCACTAAATACAAGAAAACTACAAGCATCCCGAGGCGGGATCTGCAGATATGATTGTTAATCATGGTGTCATCTTGCAATATGCGAAAAAGTTGCGTTCATAAACAGTTTCCAGAAGTTTTTTAAGTGCGTTCTTTCAACGGGAAGTTAATTATGGACAATTGTCCAGAATTTCTTGGCATGGACAAAACCTACACATTGAGCTCCCTCAGTTCGTTTACAAGCCTGTTGCCCTTCACTCTTGCGTTCCGCACACGGACTCTACGAACTTACGATGCTTTCAGCAGACATTCTTGCAGTGTTAAAACAGGTGTGTAGTCCCGTCGCTTTCCTGTCGTTTTTTTTATTTGATACTGAAGTCCCATCAGGGACTGTAACAGGAAGGGCTCTGAATGATACAGTTGTAGTGCACATGTTAGTAGTAAACAATTTGAACAATAACATATAACAAAAATAGTTACAAAATCGGTTAGAGAATTCAAGTTGAGGTACAAATAATAGGCGGCAAACATGATGACAAGCGTACCAAAAAAAGGAAATCGGCTGCAGTTAGTGTTGTATTTTCAATCTAGGCACAAACAAAACGGTAAAAATAAACAGGGCAGAAAAGTGTGGAAATGAGACTAACTACTGGGAAACACACAGGTGATCTATAACCAGGGCACTGAACGCATCTAATGATGAGCTGTTAGTAATATCTATGTCTAGATTGTTCCAATCTCGTGTAGCTCGAGGAAAAAAATGAGTATTTGAATATGTCAGTACGGAATGGAAACTCGTTTAATTTGTGTGTGAGGTTGTGGCGAGTCGATCTAGTTTTTGTGGTCGTTATGTATTTTGTAGCGGGCACTTTTAGTTGGTTGTGTATTAGCTGATACATAATTTTAAGTCTTGCGAATTTTGCTCTGTTCTCCAGGGTTAGGAGTTCTGCACGTTTTAGTAATTGTGTTGGTGAGTCTCTAAGGGAGTGTTTATTTTATACACATCTTAGTGCCTTTCTCTGCACTTCTTCAAGTTTTTTAATGAGCTTTTTAGTAAAGGGAAAACAAACGGTGTTGCCGTATTCTAAAATTGGCCTGACAATAGTTTTATATGGTAGTAACTTTGTTTCAGAGGGTGCTAGTTTAAGGCGTCTGTTAATGAAGAAGACTTGTTTTAGTGCATTAGATTTGATGATATTAACGTGCGAATCCCATCTGAAATCAGAGGTTAGTGTCACACCAAGGTACTTGTGCTCAAGGACAGATGCAAGATGAATATTATTAAGCGTGTACTGAAAAGCTGATGTGTTTTTTCCTAGTTATAGATAAAAGAACAGATTTATTTAAATTGATGTCCATCTGCCAGTCCTGACACCATTGGTACACTGCTGTTAAGGCGTTATTTAAAACTATATGGTCATCAAAAGAGTTAATTTCCTTGTAATGGACGCAGTCATCTTCAAAAAGTTTAATATCCTGTGAAACACAAGCTGGTAGGTCATTTATAAATATTAGGAAGAGTACTGGTGCTAGGACACTTCCTTGAGGTACTCCCGATGTAACATTAGTTGTCGCTGATTTCTCATCGTTAATTTCAACAAATTGCATGCGATTGCTAAGATAGTCTTTAATCCAGTTTATAATAGGGCCAGTTCCTAAAATAAGTTGAAGTTTTGCAATAAGTTTAGTATGCGACACACGGTCAAATGCTTTCGAGGAGTCTAAAAATATAAGGTCAATTTGTTTCTGGTTATCAATGGTCTTGGATATGTCATGTATTAATTCAATTAATTGAGTAATAGTAGAAAGACCCTTACGAAAGCCGTGCTGACACAGGGTTAAAATGTCATTTACTTGAAGATAAGCGTTTATGTGTTGTAAAACAATATGTTCTAATAACTTGCATACTGTGCTCGTTAGTGATATAGGTCTGAAGTTCGAAGGGTCGGATTTATTTCCTGATTTGTGTATTGGTGTTATCTTGGCGGTTTTCCAATCCCTAGGGAGGGTGCAAGTGGATAATGATTTGTTAAAAAGTAGTACTAGGAGTTTAGCTATCGACTCGGCATATCTATGTAGGAATATGTTAGAGATGTTATCAGGCCCTGGTGCTTCCTTAGTGTCCAGATTTAGTTAAAGGTTTAACACTCCTGGTTCAGTTACCGTTAGTGGCTCGATTGTCACGCCTGTGCTAGGGTTCATTCCTGGTAGCTCTCCGTTATCCGTTGTAAAGATGGAGCAGAAGAAGTTATTTAAAGTAGTTGCTGCATTTCTGTTATCCTCTGGCGATGTCTTTCTTTCACCTTGTTTTTTGGGGTTTATATAACGCCAGAATTTTTGGGGAGAATTTTTCAGAAATTTAGGAAGTGTTTGAGTAAAATAATATGTTTTGGCCCTCTTCATTTTTGATTTCAAATCATCAACAGCGGAAATAAGTTTTAGAACTGTTCGTTGTGACGGATGGTCTTTCTGTCTCTTTCTGAGTCGTCGAACTTTTCTTTTTGCGTGGATTACGGTTCGAGTTATCCAGGGGTTATGTTTGTGGGTCCTTTTAGTTTTCAATGGTACGTAGTTAGTGACACAGTATGACACAACTGTTTTAAATATATGCCATAGGGATTCGATGTTTGTGCTTGTATCGTGTGCGAGTTGATGGAAGGATGAGAGTTCGAGTGATAGTGTATCAATGATGCCTGTATCATCGGCTCGGCTCTGCTGTAATATTTATACATTATTGTTGATCATGAAGAAGGTAGAGAACCATTATATGGGACAGCACAATAGACCAGTTTGTGGTCTGACAGGCCGGCTGACACTTCGGATTTTGCCTCATGGATAGGCAAATGATTACTAAGAAATACTAAGTCTAAAATGTTTGAGCTAGATCCTTGTACCCGCGTAGGCTCGTTTATTATCCGGGTTAGATCGAAAGAAAGCATGATATCAAAAAGAACATCGGCGCAAGGTGATCGATGATGTAGTGTGTGCCAGTTAATGTCAAGTAGATTGAAGTCGCCCAGTAATATCACCATGTTTCCCTTCACATGCTGATGCATATACGCGTACAAAGATTGCATTGTAATCAGATCGGAAGAAGGACAGCGATAGATGCATCCCACAGTGATGGTAGTATCTACAAGGCAAAGTTTACAAAAAACTGCTTCAACTCCTTCAACGCCAGGCAAGGTAATGAACGGTATTTCTTTTTTATCAACAAAGCAACGCCTCCGCCTCGTGTTGGCCGATCTTTGCGAATAATGACGTAGTTTGGGGGAGTTATTTCAAAGTCTTTGATGTCATTGGTTGGCCAAGTTTCTGTTATGGCGATGAATTCTGGCTCAAAATTTAATATTATCGATTCGAGGGGATGAAGCTTGTTAATTATACTTCGAGCGTTAACATTAACGAAGGTTATTTTGGACACTGGGGGCGGCGTGGACGCAGGTTGCGCGTATCGGGGTCCTGGTTTTTTGGTTTTTTAGAAGTGGATACTATGGGAGACACCGCAATTTTTTCTTCATCCCAAAAATAAAGGCGACTGTTGATCTTTAGTTTGTCATAAACCAAAGCCACTTTATCACCAGAGTTCTTCTTTGGTTTCCCATATTCCCATAGCCTCCGCCTAATGTCTCGAATACGGGGTGAAAAATCTTCGCTGGTTACGTAGTCGCTCCCCTTCAGTTTGTGACAGCTTCGGAAAATTTTTGTTTCCTCCCGGAAATCTAACAGCTTTAAAATTATTGGCCTTGTTTTGTTTACCTCCGGTTTGCCTAATCGATGGATCCGTTCGATTGAGACCTCATCTAACTTTAAAGTATCCTTAATGACCTTTTCGTTCACTGCCTGTTCCAGGGATTCAGAGTTTTCTTCTTCATCTTCTGGCATACCATACACGATGAGGTTAGATCTTCTGGATCGATTGGCTAGGTCATCTATTCTTAACTCCAGTGATGACACTTGTTTTTGTAGGCTAGCGACTTGTTTAGTGCAGGCTGATACATTATTTTCAAGGCATGCTAGACGTTCTAGCTTTTCTTCGATCGACGTCAGTCGTTCTTCTTTTATAGATTTTATGTCGGCAGCGATTTGTTTTAGCTGTTCTGAAAGTTCCGACATCCGGCGAGTAATGTCTCTAATGATGACGACGTCAGCAACAGTGTGAAGCGAAATTTTGCACCACACTGCCGTGGATCTTGCGGGAATTTAACTGCCACTAATAGATGCAAAATACTCGCACGGATAGAATCGTACTTTGTACACATTAGCTTGCGAGTTCAAGGCACCCCTAGTATATACTTAAAGGCCCAATCATGTGTTTCTTTAAATAACTATTAATTTTCTTGTTTTGCGTGTATGTGACCTATGTGCGCCTCTGAGTACAAGCTTGCACTATTTGTGGGTTCCTCAACACGAAAGAGATGGACAATATTGAGTACGTAACCAAACGCACCCTCAAAATAGACGGGAAATCGAGGAATTCGCACTTTACGTATATTACTTGCCAAGGACTACGTGAATATGGTAGGGCGCGATAAAAGTCAAATTACAGTTTCGCAGAATAACACAGGCGAGTAATGAGCACCTCGTGCGCAAAAAAAAAAAGCGCGGAGACATTCCTATGGTTAGTTCGCAGGTCCGACACATGGAGCATACTTGTTCACCTTGTAGAAGTGGACGACTCTGTATGTGCTGTGCTGGACTTGCGTGGTCCAGGTGCTTCGCGGCAAACCTGCTGGAGTGGGTGTTGGAGCACGGCTTCTCAGGCGTCCACCTGGACTGGCGAGGGTTCGACTCGCACCTGTGCAGCCGGCCCGGAAATGACGCCGCTCTGGGAACGATTGTGCGGCACCTTCGCGAGCTGGCCGCGCTCAACCGCGTCCCCTTGGTGGTCGCCCTGTCCGCAACCCCGCCACAGCCGGCGGACCTGGTCGACTTCTATCTGCTCGAGGGCGACCACTGCGGACGCCTCGAGGACACGGGCTTCGACGCGCTCTTCCGCAGGCTTCGCGAGTCGGACGCATCCGCCAGGTTCTCCATACGCTGGCCCGTGTCGGCCGCCGTCGAGACGTTCACCAGGGTCGTCGCAGCCAAGGGGAGCCGAATGAGGTAATGCTTAACCGCCACTTGCTGCTGGGCTAGAGTGGCAACGACATTCAGTGCATGCCCAACGTGATTTCAAATATGCAGCTTCACACGTGCTTGTGCAAATCACCTTATTTGATACCGACTTTAATGTATCGTAACTGCACAGTTCATTTTCCTGAAATAGCTCCTAGGGAGCTTTCGTAGCCATAGCTCCAGCAGGCCTTTCTTGGAGGTCGTTAATTTTTTGAATGCTGGACAAGCAGCTATTAGTCATTATGTTTTTTTTTCATGATGAAATTACACAGCGCGAATAACGCCACCTGAAGAGAAAAGCGTGCTGGCTCTAAAAGAACTTCATTCACTGTTTCTTCTAAGTCTTTGTTTCTTTTGGCCTATGTGCCATAAAACCAAGCACAACCAATTTGAAGCCTGTAATGTGCGGCGTATAACGTGTGATAAGCGCTGCGCAGTTGTCTCGTCCGTTCCCCATGTCGGGTCTGGCTGGACATGAAGTCATAGTTCAGGCTGACAATATCGTCTTTCGTTGTAAGCAAGCGCGTCTCTACTGGCCGTCGACTGTTGTCTCTCGATGTTCGTCAAACATGGCAGTATGTACACTGCACCATTGCAGCTTTGTGGGCATGGCGCAGCGCAGCCCGTTCTGCCAGCTCGAGTCCAGCGGCAACTTCCAGGAGTGCCGTGTAGGCGAGCTGCCGCTCCCGCAGAACCAGGGCAGCGGCGGCGGACTAGTCTTCCGGTACCGAGCCCTGGAGAAGGTGGCGCAGAACGCACACAACTACACCACGATATGGCAGGGCCTGGACCTGCAGGCGGACCCCATGTGCGCAATCTACTCGGACGGCGACTTCGACGACCCTGTCGGAGAGTGCGGGGATCCGTTTCCGCTACTCCGTGCGCTGCTGTCTTGATAATGTTGTGCCCCTGCGTGCAAGACGACCGCACGATTACGGAGTGATGCGCAGTGCTATACAGTAGACAATGGGTCTGTTGCTCCCACGTCTCCCCGAAGCCGACGTGTCACTTTGTGGGTCTGGTAGCAGATGTTTTTTTGCGCAAAGGGGGCACTCCGTCAGGAAAAGAAGTCTAGAGGCGTTTATTTTGCACAGGAGGTGTGCACCTTTCCGGGATAGAGCTCGTCAGAAGAAACTCTTGCCCCCGACAGGGCCGAAGTTGCCGGGCGCCAATAAGTTAGATCAGAAGCAAACTCTTGTCATTTCATATCCTTCTACCGCATGACGTAAAGAAGTTGCACATGAATCATGTAATACTACCTCCGCCCGAGTTAGGCCTGCTGCCTGGAAAAGACAATTCGGCCTTGTCAATTTATTTCCTGCCGATATTTACTGCTGCTTTCGCGTAAGATGATGCACAACCCTTACAAAAATTTCTTTTGACAGTCTAGAGACTGTCCAAAGATTTCTGTCTGTAAAGTCTGTAGACTATAGAAAAACTTTAGAGGACACTCAATAGGTAATACAAAACCTATAGAGTGCCTGTAGACAATCTATAGATTTATGGCCATATACATTTAGCAGAGTTTTGTCTCACGTACGCGTTTTGTCATATCTCAACAACCGTGTACATTTTGTTAGCATTGACGGTTATCAATCAAATTCTTTACCACTTACTTCAGGTGTTCCACAAGGTAGTGTGCTAAGTCCGTTGTTATATATATATATATATATATATATATATATATATATATATATATATATATATATATATATATATATATATATATATATATATATATATATATATAAATATATATATATATATATATATTGCATTTTGTTCAACGAAATTAACAGCCCTAAAGACCCAATCCTCCTTAACTCTAGCCTCCAGAAAATTGACAAATGGTGCAGTAATTGGGATGTGCAGCTTAATTAATTCCATGAAAACAGTTATGAAAATCACCAACAAAAACATTCTACAAACATTTCCTTACAACCTCCCATCGCATCCTCTTGTAGAAGTTAAGGAATATAAATACCTCGGTGTTACCATAACTTCAAATCTAAGTTAGAACAATGATATTGCCAATACATGCTCATCCTCCTACAGAAAACTTGAACTTCTTCACCACAAACTTAAAAACGTTCCTTTCCGGATAAAGCAGTTAGCATACTACAGCCTCATAAGTCCCAAACTAGAGCAAGCTTGCACAGTCTAGGACCCTTATACCAAAAAGAATATTGAGGCATTGAAGGCTGTACAGCGGAAAGCCGTGCGCTTCATCTTTTCTAAATATCGTACATCTGAGTCTCCTTCCATTCTAATGAAAGAAAATGCCATCCCACTACTGCAAATGCGTAGAAAAATCCAGAGACTTAAATATCTATTCCTGCTTAAAAACAACCAACTCGCCATGAGTTCAGACCTTAACCTTGCACCGCTTGCAACTCGTCCCACAAGGCATCATTATGTGACATTCTTTAACGCCGTATCAAATTAAAATTAATGCCTTTAAATATTCTTTTTATCCACGCACTATCAAGGAATGGAACAAGCAGCCTTCTGATGTAATGATGTCCATTGATTCCATTGAAAAAATTTGTAGTCTACCTTATAGGCGTGTTTCGTATTTATCAATGTTTTATTGTAAGAGTTGAACATGTCTCAGTGTATTTTGCTTATGTTTCCCCCGATGAATTGATATTCACAATGCTGCATTTTTTTTTGCGCCCCTCCTGCTTGGGCCCACTTAGGGCCTGCAATATTTGTTAAAAATAAAATAAAGTCGCTGCGCTGCGCAGCGGTGGAACACACCTGTGGCTCGGTGCTACTAGTGCAATACCACCTAGAGCTAGTCTAGGTGGTATTGACTAGTGGCGCATGCGCAGTTGTGACTAGGGAGCGATAGAGAGAAATGCGCCGTGTGACGTCACTGCTCCTCGCGCATGCGCAGCACGGCTCTCCAGGAATCACGCGAAACTGCTCAACACGCGGGCAGTAAAGATTTCGCTTTACAATAAACGGCGTCTTGAGAGAATTCAGGAGTGGGCGCGTTTGTGCACTTATGACGATAGGGTGTGGGGCAGCTTAGTGCCGCTTTTCCGCTTGTTTGCTTCTGGTTAGGAGAAAAATCCTGTGTGTTTTCTGCGCCTTGACTTCAGCTTTTCCGAGCTTTTATTGACTCTGATAAAAGAAGTTTGCGCGTAGCAAAACGAAAGAAGGCAAACAGTTTGAACGGTCGCCTCTTCTTTCGAGGGGCTAGGGTTATTTATTTATTTGTTTATTGATACTGTCAGCCGTAAGGCCTTTACAGGGTGGATGCATACAACTCAAGAAGCACACACAGCCACAAGTACAAAATTTATACAACTATATGAAATCATCTTGCCAGCAGATAAAACCACAAGTGTGCCAGATAGGTAAGTGTTCATAATAATACGCTCGGCGTCAGACCACCGAGGATAGAACCCGCAGGTAAAGAACGTAATGAATAACAGCAATGGCAAATGGTTTCTATAGGCTTAAATAACGGGACAGATAAGTTTCAAACTGGTGTAGATTGTCTGCTTGTAAAATGTCCTGAGGCAAGGAATTCCATTCAGCTATGGTTCTGGGGAAGAGGGAGTATTTAAAGGAACTGAGTCGGGCCGTCATGGGTGTAAGATGATCTTTGTGAGGAGACCTCACAGCTCTAGAAGAACGCTGTTTCAAGTAGTTGCTTGTGTTCAAGTTGAAGTGGTTATTATATAACAAATGAAAATTTTTTAACCTGGCAACCTTCCTTCGCATTGAAAGTTGAGGCAAGTTTAGTTCACGAAGCATGTCAGTCACTGAATATGTAAATCTGTATTTTGACAAAATGAACCTAGCCGGCCTTCTCTGAACTTTTTCAATCCTGTCAATTTGGTTTTTCTGCTGCGGATTTCATATGACGCTCGCATATTCCAGTGTCGGTCGTACCAGCGCGAGATAGGCTGTTAGTTTTGCTTTTGTGGAAGCAAGCTTCAGTTTTCTTCTTATCAACCGCAGTTTTGTTTCGGCCTTTGAGCATATGTTATTGATGCGTGTATGCCAGTTTAGATATGAAGTTATAGTGACGCCTAGATATCTGAAATGGTGGACTCGAGTTATGTACTGTCCATCTATTTCATAATCAAAAGAAAATATATTTTTATTTTTATTGGAAATTGTAACAAAGGAAGTTTTTGCATAATTTGTTTCCATTCCGGATAATATGCACCGTTGATTGATAGCGCTCAATGCCGAATTTAGTAGTAACTGGTCTTCTCGATTTGAAATGACCGAGTAAAATAAACAATCATCCGCAAAAAGCCGGACTGTAACGTGGGGCGGAATAGAAACTGCGATATCATTGACGTAGCATAAAAATAACAAGGGACCCAGCACAGATCCCTGAGGGACTCCCGAGGGTACCCCCAGGACGTCTGATTTAGCGCCACCTAATTCCACGAACTGGGTTCAGTTAGTTAGATAAGCCTGTATCCACCGTACAATATTCCTGTTTATGCCAAGCTCGAACAGCCTATAAATAAATTCATCATGTGGGACACTGTCGAATGCTTTAGACATGTCCAGGTAAATTGCATCCACTTGATCCCTGTTGTTTATTGCTTAGGAAAATCCTGAACAAGCTGGGTAACAGTAGATAACCTCCGTCTGAAACCATGCTGATTGGGATTTAGCTTGTTGTTGCCCTCAAGATAGTCGGATAAGCAGTTTGCCCAGACAGGCTCAAGTATCTTGCAACAGGCGCAAGTGATAGAAATATGTCTGTAATTATCGGGAATGTGCTTGTTTCCAGATTTGCGTATTGGTACTATCCTAGCGTGCAGCCGATAATTTGGTAAAGAATGCTGCTCTAGAGATGCCTTAAATATGATGAGTAAATATTTAGCTACCCATTCGGCATATCGTCTAAGGAACTCATTTGGAATAGAATCAGGACCAGAAGAATTTTTCGTGTCTAAATTAAGCAGGAGGGAAAATATGCCTTGCTCAAAGTGACATCTGCTATGTCTGACAGCGTTATGCACTTTTCGCTACTAGAATTCTCAGAATTCGGTCAAACATCGCAATCGAACCAGCGCGTCTTATTTGTTTACGACGATGGCTTCGCGAAAACTGCGCTGCACTTCGCGATCTAGCGGTGCAGAACCTCGAGGGATGAGATATTTGCCTACGGGTGTAGAGGAAGTCTGTTTTTTTTTGTCATGCACTCTTTGCGCCCCCCATTTGCACATGAAAGAAAGTAATTTTTTTTGCGTATTTGCGGACCCTCTCGTTAAAGCGATAGCTTTACTACGCCAGCCAGCAAGCCATTTCGGAATGTGGCGCATTTCAGCCGTATGCCGCGTGACGTGGCCCACGAACGACCTTGAGCCGCCGTTGCTTAGCAACGCTGCAGCCGCACTCCAACAGATGGCGCCGCCGTCGCCGCTAGCTCCACCAGATGTGCTCCGCAGGGGTAGAGGGAGAGGAGGTGTCGCCTCGCGGGGTGTATATATATTGTAAAGACGAAGATGTGACAACGAGGTAGCGGCAGTGCTATCGCTGAGCGCGTGCTGCTGCCGGGCTCTAGAATAACCGCGGACGCCTAGAAGGCCCCGTTCTGCGCCTGGTCCTGCCTTCCTGGTTCTGGTGGTGCCTGAGCTATTAAACCCCCTTTCAAGTGGTGGAGGTTGCTCCTGATCCCGTCCTGGAGCTCCGCAGCGGCACTGTAACGTCAGCAATGCCGAATAACGCCCCCCTGGCTCCCCAGCCACCAGATGCTCCGCTTGTCTGCTCCGGCACACCTCGACAACGGGACCCGGCTGTCTTCAGTGAGCTCGGCGACTCTGACGTCGAGGACTGGCTGGCTTACTACGAGCGGGTCAGCACGCACAACCGCTGGGACGACGCCACGAAACTAAACAACGTCATCTTTTACCTGGCTGATCTCGCCAACCTCTGGTTCCGTAACCACGAAGCCGATATCGCCACATGGTCCACGTTCAAAACGAGCTTCACTGAGGTATTTGGCCGTCCTGGCGTGCGCAAACTTCGCGCCGAACAGCGCTTACGCGAACGGGCTCAGCAGCCTGGCGAGACATTTACTAGTTATATTGAGGACGTGGTGGATCTTTGCAAGCGCGTGAACAGCGATATGACCGAGGCTGATAAGATCCAAAATATCATGAAGGGTATCGATGAAGATGCGTTCCAAATGCTTCTAGCCAAGCAGCCGGCCACCGTGGCCTCCGTCATCAGCTTGTGCCAGAGCTACGAGGAGCTCCGCAAGCGACGCGTCCTCACTCGTCGCACCGTACAGCCTGCCGACGTCCTGTCCGCTGATGTCGAGACCGCAGGAGGGCAGCAGCTCAGGCATGACATTCAGAAGTTCATTCGAGAGGAGATCGCACGCCAACTAGCGCTCATCTCTGGAGTTCGGAACCCCCTGCCAGCGCTGTCTCCCATCCTTCAGCAGACGATCCGAGCCCAAGTCGCGGAGGCCCTGCCACCAATGCCCCAGCAACCTGTGGCTGCCCCTCTTACGTACGCCGCCGTTCTTGCCAGACCACCATCCCATCCCTTGAGCCCTTTTCAAGACGCCACTCAAGCGCCGCCACCTTCGACGCCCCCGCCTGATTTCTCGTATCGGGCTCAGGTGGCACAACCGTCGCCTCGCTTCATGCCGGCAGTCTCGCACTACGGTCGTTTGTGGCGTACTCGCGACAATAGGCCTATTTGCTTTGCCTGCGGCTTAGCCGGCCATGTAGCCCGCTACTGCCGCAGACGTCCTTCTTCGCCTGCTGACGTCCTGCCACCATCTGCGTATGGGTCTTACATACAGCCGCCCCGCGTGCAAGCGGACCCATTGCCTCCTGCCTTCTCCACAAACCGCCAGGCTGGCACCTGTCATCGTTCCTCTTCTCCGCGGCGCCGTTCCCTATCTCCTATGCGCCGTCGGGCCAGCCCTTCCGCTGCAGAAAACTAATGAGCGCAGTTCCCGAAGCAAGAGCTGCGTCCCCTGGGAACTCTACAAGGCCTCTGCTTTCACCAACAAACGTTATTGATGTTTTTGTCGAAGGTGTTGCAACCTGTGCTCTCGTGGACACCGGAGCTGCTGTCTCAATTATGGACGCGAAATTTTGTCGAAAACTGAAGAAAGTCATGACGCCATTTTCGGGAGTTTCTCTTCGCACTGCTACCGCCGAACAGGTCGAGCCGCTCGCAACCTGCACCGCGCGAGTCGTTATTCAAGACGTCTTTTACATCATTCAATTCCTGATCCTCTCCTCTTGCTCCCATGACGTAATTCTAGGATGGGACTTTCTTTCTGAGCATTCCGCCGTCGTCGATTGTGCCCGCGCCGAAGTTACTTTCTCTGCCCTGCCCAACGCCTACCCGGCCGCACCGTCTCCTGAATATCCGGCCAAAGTACACCTGTCTCACGATGTCGAGCTCCCGGCAAATTCCTCTGTCCTTGTATCCCTCTCGTGCTCCTCACCACGCAACCAACCTGCTGTAACTGTACTCTTTACCCCCTCGGAGTTATTTCTTCGCCGCAAGAACATGCCGCTACCCTTCGCTGTGCTCACGGTGACCTCCGGAACGACAGCCATGATCGTCAGCAACCCTCTCTCATCTCCAGTGACCCTGATTCATGGTGAATGCCTTGGGTGCGTCGAACCGGCTGAACTTCTGCAACTTGACGACGACCGAGAAGCTGCTCTCCCACCATCGCTGGACTCTCTTACTCCTGTTCACCTGTCACCCCCACCGCCCTCTGACATTCTGTATAGCGCCATCGATCAAGATCTCACTTCTCCCTACCGTGACCAGCTGTTCCACCTGTTACGCCAATTTCGTTCATCGTTTGACGCGTGCCAGTCTCCCCTCGGGCGTTCTTCACATGTCCACCATACCATCGATACTGGCTCCCATCCACCTCTGCGACAGCGCCCATATCGCGTGTCAGCGACAGAGCGTCGAGTCCTCAACGAGCAAGTGGACGACATGCTCGAGCGTGGGATTATACAGCCGTCGCACAGCCCTTGGTCATCCCCGGTCGTGCTGGTTCGAAAGAAAGATGGCTCCATAAGATTCTGTGTGGATTATCGCCGCCTAAACACAATAACTAGGAAAGAGGTTTATCCTATACCACGCATCGATGACGCCCTCGATTGTCTGCAAGGTGCGGAATTCTTTTCGTCCCTGGATCTGCGTTCTGGATACTGGCAAATACCCATGTCCAAATGCGATCGTGAAAAAACTGCTTTCGTCACGCCCGACGGACTATACGAATTTAACGTCATGCCATTTGGTCTTTGCAATGCCCCCGCAACATTCGAACGCATGATGGATAACGTCTTGCGCGGCTTGCGCTGGAAGACGTGTCTTTGCTACCTCGACGACATCGTTGTTTTCTCGGCCGACTTCTCCACACATCTGACTCGTCTGCGCCAAGTGTTGACCTGCCTCACCGCCGCCAGCCTGCAACTAAATTTGAAGAAATGCCACTTCGGCGCTCGCCAACTGACCGTCCTCGGCCATGTCGTATCCAAAGCGGGCATCCTTCCGGATCCGGCAAAGCTTCGCGCTGTTGCCGACTTTCCAAAGCCCTCTACTCTCAAAGAACTGCGGAGTTTCATTGGCCTCTGTTCCTACTTTCGGTGCTTCATCCGAAATTTCGCTACAATCATTTCGCCTTTGACGCGGCTTCAAGCCCAGAACTCCTTTGTCGTCATGGTCCTCTGAGTGCGATGAAGCTTTTGTTACCCTACGTCGACTCCTTACTTCACCTCCCATCCTTCGCCATTACGACCCTAACGTCCCGACAGAAGTACACACGGATGCTAGCGGCGTGGGCATTGGTGCTGTGCTCGCCCAGCGAATACCTGGATTTCCAGAATACGTTGTCGCCTATTCGAGCCGCACGCTGTCCAAGGCCGAGATCAATTACTCCGTCACAGAAAAAGAATGCTTGGCCATTTTGTGGGCGATAACCAAATTCCGACCATACCTCTACGGCCACCCCTTCGACGTAGTCACCGATCATCACGCTTTGTGCTGGCTGTCATCGTTGAAGGATCCATCGGGTCGCCTTGGCCGCTGGGCTCTGCGCCTCCAGTAGTACGACATTAGAGTCGTCTATCGCTCTGGCCGTAAGCACTCTGACGCTGACGCCCTCTCCCGGTCTCCGCTGCCTTCCGACACTGCGACCATCTCGAGCATTGACTCCGAGCTGCCCTCGCTGCGCCCGGTAAAATGCTTGTGGAACAGCGCAAGGACCCCTGGATTACATCTCTCGTGCACCATCTGTCTGGGCCCCCTACGGCAGCTGCCTCTCGCTCACTTCGGCGACAAGCCCGCCACTTAACTCAGCATGACGGTCTCCTCTATCGTCGCAACTACATGCCCGACGGTCGAAAATGGCTCCTCGTCATCCCTCGCCAACTACGAGCTGAAGTCTGCGCCTCTGTCCATGCCGACCCTCAGACTGCTCATGCTGGTGTTTTGAAAACCTACACTCGACTTCGGCACCGGTACTACTGGCGTGGAATGTACAGCTTTTTACGCAAGTACATTCACTCATGCATTGCGTGCCAACGCCGCAAGTCTAAGTCACAGCGCCTTTCTGGCCCATCGCAGCCATTACCTTGCCCTGCCCGTCCCTTTGATCGCGTCGGCATCGACCTTTACGGGCCCCTGCCCTCTACCCCTTCAGGTCACCGTTGGGTTATAGTCGCCATAGACCATCTCACGCGCTATGCTGAAACGGCGGCTCTTCCGGCGGCTACAGCGCGAGACGTGGCCTTCTTCATTCTCCGCCAGCTCATTATCCGCCACGGCGCCCCTCGTGAGCTTCTGAGCGACCGCGGCCGTGTGTTTTTATCCGAGGTTGTCCAGGCGCTTCTGCAAGAGTGCCGCATCGTTCACAGAACCTGCACAGCGTACCATCCTCAGACCAACGGCCTCACCGAACGGTTTAACAGGACACTCGGTGACATGCTCACCATGTATATCAGTCCCGACCATTCCCCAGTGTAGGGTAGCAAACCGGAGACTCACATCTGGTTAACCTCCCTGCGTTTCCTTTTCATTCTCTCTCTCTCTCTCTCTCCAACTGGGACCTCGTTCTTCCGTTCGTCACCTACGCATATAATACCGCCGTCCAGTCCACCACAGGCTATTTTCCGTTCTTTCTTCTTTACGGCCGCGAACCTGCAAGCATGCTTGACACCATTCTTTCCTACCATCTTGATGCATCTGACTGAGCAACTGCTTCTGAAATTGCCAAGCATGCCGAGGAATGCCGCCAGCTCGCCCGTTCCCTCACGTCCGCTGACCAGAATCGACAAAAAGAGCGTCGGGATTCCGGTAGTCAAACTCACGTACCCCTTTCCCCTGGCTCACTTGTCTGGCTCTGGATCCCTGCTGGCTCTTCTGGCCTGTCGTCCAAATTACAAGCCAAATATCAAGGCCCTTACCGTGTTCTTTCTCAACCTTCCCCTGTGAACTATGTCGTCGAACCACTGACACCCTCCTCTGACCTTCGTCGTCGTGGCCGTGAAACGGTGCATGTCAGTCGCCTCAAGCCTTACAATGACCCCTTGATCTGCACTACGCCTTGAGTCGCCAGGATGGCTCCTTTCATCCCCGGGGGCCATTGTAAAGACGAAGATGTGACAGCGAGGTAGCGGCAGTGCTATCGCTGAGCGCGTGCTGCTGCCGGGCTCTAGAATAACCGCGGACGCCTAGAAGGCCTCGTTCTGCGCCTGGTCCTGCCTTCCGGGTTCTGGTGGTATTTGAGCTATTAAACCCCCTTTCAATATATATATATATATATATATATATATATATATATATATATATATATGAACTTCCCCTCAGTGTATAGTAGTCGTTATAGGGAGCGCGGAAGAGACGCAACAACGACGGAACGATGCGAGGAAGAGACAACGCGCTCAAGAGACGCCAGAAGAACGCGCCGCACGATTCGAGAAGCGTCGTAACGAAGATGCGGCTATAAGAAGTCGTGCCACTTTCCGGAGTGAATTTTCAACTACGGAACAGACCGGTTAGAGTTCTCGAGAGCGTCAGAATGAGACGCTGCGTAGATGACGTGCCGAGAGACGAAGCTTTCGCAATTCAACTAAGGTTAATCAGAGCTAATTAAAGCACACCCAATTTTTTATTCGAGAAGCGTGCCATGAGGTATCAGTTGAGAAAAGGAGAATGGAATGCAGGAGATAGAAAGCTAAAAGCTGTGAAGAAAAGTTTCGCGGAGGTAGTCGCAGAGGTTGCCGGGGAAATGATTGTTCATAGTCCACTGCAATCTAACACGAGGAGTGATGGGCTGCGGAGATAACATGCTCTTGTGCAGTGGCCACCGAAGCTGATCTGTTCGCGCCGCTGCGGGTTCGACACCCAGTCGCGGCAATATGTATTTTACTTTTGCACCCTCAAGGTCATGCAAAGTACAGGATTCTTGGCTGGGTTTGACACCGTGAAGTGGAGAAAGCAGACCCTTCTCCGCAAACGGTGGTCTGGTGTCACGCTGTCTTTTCTGATCCAAGTAGAAGAGTAGTAGGAAGAAGGTTTATTAGTAAAAGCACAAGTACTAAGAATAATAGTACTTGACGTGGAAGCTATGGTCATGGCATTCACACATTCTACTGCCTCTTCCGGCGTGGGAGTACGAACTGTGGCAGATTCAAGGGAGCCAGTATAGGGATACAGCTGCCGAAGCAAAAGCTCTCGCTGAATTCAGCGGCGTCGACGTTTGTGGTGTGTTCGAGATTTTGGTTTTGCAGCGATAGCTACATTACGGTAGCATTTGGAGCCTTCAGCGCGGCTGTGGCACGTAACCATGGCGGCGGCACGTGACCATGGCGGCGCAGTCACGTGGTTGGCCACGTGACCAGCCACGTGGTGCGGAGCAGCACCTCCGGCGAAGTCGAGCTGCAACTGTGCGCATGCGCAATGTCAAGTGGGACAAATAAGAAAAAGGAACGCCCAGCGAAACGGAGCGGCGAAAGACTGGCTTTGCAGTTCAACTGAGCAAGTTCCACTCGGCCAGCTGTAGCTATCGTGCCACTCCAGGTTTAACCAGAGCTAGACCACAGCCATTTACTTTGTGGAGAGCCCTGGCGCCTGCATCTCGCCAGTCAATATACTGAGTTGGGTGCGTGTTCTCGGGTTCCAGAGATGGTGGTGGTAACAACTTTGTTTTAAATAAAGCAACAAGAAATGGCACTGGCTTTTCTTGGCTAACCCTGGAATTCAGCGAAAAGAAAGCACGCTTGCTAAGCGTGTAAGGCTCGTCTATGGCAGATCCGCTACACGCTCGCGACATCCGTTCGATATATACCCACACGACCACGTGGCTGTGACGTGGTATCACGTGGTCTTACAACACCCCCATCGGATGTCTTCACGAGGCTTCATATGGCCACATCGCATGCTCTTAAGATCAAAGGTCAACACGAAGGTCACCCAATACCAAGGGTCAACCAAAGGTCATGGGTCAAGAGTTCGACACCATAACTGTAAGACGTATGGCCATAGACGGCTATCCTTGGTTGAGCTGATGGTCGTTCAAAGCCGTTGTGGTGCCAAGCCGAAGACTGCTTTACTTAGCGTAGTGAAACATACATACATACATACATACATACATACATACATACATACATACATACATACATACATACATACATACATACATACATACATACATACATACATACATACATACATACATACATACATACATACATACATACATACATACATACATACATACATACATACAAGTTTTATTCTCCACAAAGAAGTGGAAGGAGGCGGAGGGAAAAGCCGTACATTTGCGGCTTGAAAAATCCTCCGCCCCCTTACAGTGCATACAGCAGCAGAGCGGGACAATAGACAGTCACATTTTTTTTGTTGCAAAGAGGCAAAAAAATTAAAAAAAAAATAAAAATAAAAATAAACAGCACTATATCGCATCACAAAATAAAATAAGCCTAAATAAGAGTTTCAATAGAACACTGGGTTTGGACTCCTGGAAAAACATTTTTTGTTTTTGAAAAGTAAACAATGCAATGTAATTGACCATAAAGATAGACCTGTGCGTTCATTCACAAAAAAGAGTATGAGTAGCAAAATATTTGTACATATTGGGAAGAGACATATTGGATACACCAGCGCCTTCTTTTTCTGCAGCATTCAGTAATCGCAGCATTCAGTAAACCGTTCAATTAAAAAATTTAGCTGCGCTCAAACTACCCTTGAACCTGGTTAGAGAGCGAAAGTTGTGTGCATCGGCAAGCTGACGCGGCTTGGCGTTTGTAACGTTGAGTGCGTTCTGGACACTGGATAGGCTGCGCGCCCACCCTGCCACCCTGGCAGGTGGCAGTTATGGTTGATCGCTAGAGGTTGCACACCATGCCAAGGCTGCGGCCTATTGCAGCAGTGCCGCTTGTCTGCCACAACGTTGTCAGCGCTAATGCATGCAGCCCACATATCTCACCATCACCACGAACATAATAATAATAATAATAATAATTGGTTCTTGGGGAAAGGAAATGGCGCAGTATCTGTCTCATATATCACCACGAACGTCAAAGCGCGATTGAGTCGTCCGCTGATATTGAGGAAAGGAAGGGAGCATAACTGGCTCCCTGGGTCAGTGGACGGCGAGTGACACAATGACCCAGAGAGCCAGTTATGCTCTCTTCCTCTCCTCAAAATCATTGGAGTCTAGGATGGTGTCAACGCCAATGAACACATTGAACGACGAATGCCTGTAGCTGAAGTGACACGTTTCTGCCACAAGAGAAAAGACTCCTGCGGATACAACCAAGAAGAGAACATCTCTGAAGATGCCCCAAAACTGCAGAGCTCGGCTACTGATCCGGAGTTTCCGGGTTCTAACCCGACCGCGGCGGCTGCGTTTCGATGGAGGGGAAACGCTTGGGCGCCCTTGTTATGTGCGATGTCACAGCACGTTAAAGATCCCCAGGTGGTCGAAATTATTCCAGAGCCCTCCACTACGGCACCTCTTTCTTCTTTTCTTCTTTCACTCCCTCCTTTATTCATGTTTCCGCCGATATATGAGACGGGGAGCCCCAGATGCGGCTACCTGGCTACATTGGCTACCACTCAGCCACCACGTGCGAGGAACCCACCTGTGCTGCAGTGCCCTGTTGTGTCACATCTCATCGCCCCGGGAAATCAAGGTGCGCGATATACGTCCGGCAGGACGTCCAGCACACCCTCGTCGGCTCGGCGGCGGCGACATCTGACGCCCAGGAGTGCGTGGTGGTGACAGTGCGCGTCGGTGGTGTTGACACGTCGGTGGCCAGTGTTTATGTGCGTCCAGCTGTCGCGTGGAACGCGCTGTGTTTTCGTGCTGTGTCTTCGTGCTGTGCCCCGCGCCAAATCATCTGTGGTGATTTTAACGCCAACCATAGTGCGTGGGGCACTGCGCACCACTCCGCGCGTGGAGACGACCTGCACGACGCAGCAACGCAGCTGGGACTCACCCCCTTGAACACCGGCGAGCCCACCTTTCGACGACGTGGAAAAACCGGCTCCTGCATCGACGTTGCCTTCGCATCCAGAGGCATCGAGGCGACATGGCGCCGATCACCATCTCTCTGGGGCTCGGATCATTACTCGATCCTAATTGAACCCACTGCGATGGAGGCGCGCCCCAAACGTGCCTACTCCATTACCAACTGGAGTGCGTTCAGGCGGGCGGTCGTCGAGGCGGCGGCCACTGGCGCAGATTTCTTTTCAAATCTAGTCCGAAGCGCTCTCGCAGCCACCCAACGAGCAGAGGTAAGGGCAGGGCAGCCCACACCTGATATGAAGCTTCTCAATCTGCGCGAGAAGAGAGATCGCGCAGAGCGACGGGCGCGACGGACAGACAGAGCCGCCGACTGGACTGTCTACAACCGCTTGGACGCAGAAGCTCGTCGCCACGCCAACAAGCTATACCGCCGGCAGTGGGCTTCACTATGCCAACGGATGGAGGAAGATGTCAGCTCGCGGAGGCTGTTTGACACCCTGCGGCGCATCACCGAACCACAGGCAAACCGTCAACCGCTGGCCGCCCTCGCAATCTCCAGCGGGCTCAGCTTTGTACAATTGGCAGAGCGGCTTGCCGATCGGTTCGCGCCGCCCAGCCCCGCAAACGCCGCTAACATAGCTGCTCCTGAGAGCCCCAGAAGCGACGCCAGTCCCTCGCCCGTCGCCTCGGAAGGTCCATGTGATGCGCCGTTCACCGCGAAACCTGGATGCGCAGCAACGACAGATCCTCCTGCAGCAGATCAACCTGGTGTGGGAACGCGGGGAGCTACCGGAGGATTGGCGAACCGCGGTCGTTTGTCCCATCCGAAAGGCAGGGCGCCCACCTACGGAGCTGAGCGGATACCGGCCAATGGCATTAACATCGGCGGCAGGTAAGCTCATGGAGCATATGGCGTTGCAGCGTCTGAACGAGCGGGCTGCGGAGGCTGATTTGTTTGACGAGCGGCAGACGGGTTTCCGTGAGATGCGGTGCACGGCTGATTCTATATCGGACGTTGTTACAGCGCTGGAGCATGCCAGGGCAGCAGGCCAGGTCGCGCTGCTGCTGCTACTGGACGTCTCGGGCGCTTTTGACAACGTTCACCGCGCACCAATTCTCGCGGTGCTAGAGGGGGCCGGTGTGAGCGGGCGCCTTTTGCGATACGTTCATGGCTTCCTGAGCCGGCGCACCATGCGCGTACGAGTAAGGGGTAAGCTCTCCAAGCCTCGCCCGGTCGACATGGGCGTGCCGCAGGGCTCTGTCCTATCACCATTTCTGTTTAATGTGGCCATGTCGGTGGTGCCGGCCTCCCTCCCCACGAGCGGGCGACACCATGTGTACATGTCCATATATGCAGACGACATAGATCTGTGGTGCCGGGGACCACCGGGCGAGGCGTTCCGCGTGCGGGGGTGCCTTCAGGGAGCTCTGACCACAATCGATGCCAGATTGCGCGGCCTTGGTCTGTCGCTGAGCGCGGACAAATCGGTGGCCATGGCCTGCGTTTCGCGCTCGCGCGCGCACCTTACGCCACTGTCACTGGACGGGACTCCGATTCCTTGGCGTAAATCGGTGCGGTACCTTGGCCTGGACATCGACTGGCGCCTTTCCTTCCGCCCCGCGGCGACCAAGGCCTGTCTGCAGATGAAGAGGATCACCGCCGCCGTGCACAAGCTCACCGCTCGAGGCCAGGGCATCTCCCAGCAAGCCGCGCTGCGTCTATACAATGCCGCAGCTTTGGGGGCGGTGCTCTATGCGCTGCCGCTCGTCACGGTGCGCAAGCCGTGCTGGAAAAAGCTCGAGCTTCAGCACCGCAAGTCCCTGCGCGTGTGCCTAGGCCTGCCCAAAAACTCGCAGTGCGCCGCAACGTTGGCCGAGGCAGGAGCATGGCCCCTTGAGCTCCAAGCAGCGCGCACGGCACTGAATCACATCGACCGGCTTCACCACGCACCGGACGGCGGCTCGCTGCTGCAGCGTATGCGCTCGCACCCGCGCTCACGAATGGGCGCGGCGCTGCTCGAGTATGAGCAATTGACCCAAGGCCCACCCACCTACGGCTCCTGCGCGCCCTGGCCTGCTGCCTCGGAGGTACAGCGAGAGATCGTCGGCATCGCGAGAAAGCGGAGCACACCCCTCTGCGCTGTGCAGCAGCTGGCCAGAGCCGTCATACACGAGGAGCTCCAGGACCATCTCCTCGTGTACACCGACGGCTCAGTTGCCCGCGACAGCTGCTCCCTTGCTGCGGCGGCCACCATCCCCGCCCTGCGACTGCACAGCCAGCCACACGCAACCTTCCTGGGCTTCTCCACCACGGCGGAGTTGATGGGGATCCGGCTCGGGCTGGACCTGCTGCTCACCCTCGGCCCTCCGCCGCCCAGGAGTGCTCTGCTGTGCGACTCCCGCGCCGCCCTCAGCCGCCTGCAATCTAACGGCCGCGGTACCCCACTAGTGCGGGAATTCGCTCGCGCATCGAGTGCCTCGCGCAGAGAGGTTGTGCCGTGCGTGCACAGTGGGTGTTTACAGTGGGTGCCCGGTCACTGCGGCATCGCAGGCAACGAAGAAGCTGACGACCTCGCGACCGCTGCACACCAACTACCTGCCAGCTATCTGCCCCTTGCGCTGGAGGACGTGCGTGCGGCCATCCACGACCATCTCCGAAAGCAGCACCCCGACCCACGCATCGCGGGAGGTGAGCGCATCGACAGTGTCACCGGCTGTCGCGCATTTACACGGTCACAACGTGCAATGATCCTCCGCGCGCGCATTGGCTGCGTGTGGCCAGGGGAACGACGGGTGCGTCACGGAATCGCGACGAGTGATGTGTGTGACGGATGCGGTGCAGTGGAAACACTAGAACATCTGCTCCTTCGCTGCTGCGCGTTCGCCGATGCTCGTCGCGATATGCTCGCGGCCTATAGGGCGCAGGGCATACTACCAGACTCCATCAAGACGCTATTGTGGCCGCAGGGCAGTGCGCGCACTCGTGAGCGAACTTTGGTGAGCCTC
This sequence comes from Amblyomma americanum, assembly GCF_052857255.1. NCBI lineage: Eukaryota > Metazoa > Arthropoda > Arachnida > Ixodida > Ixodidae > Amblyomma > Amblyomma americanum. The sequence continues at coordinate 72,989,958 of NC_135504.1, read as the reverse complement.
TGTGCATTCCTCGAACACACGGGCTTGACGTCCCGTCTGTTCTCCGTCAGGTAGTTACACGCAGTGACCGAACGCTCCGCGAGTTCTACTTTGAACGATTAATAACTGGACGCCCCACTCCAGTTGTAACCTACACAGTGCTGTGCGCGTGTGTGATTTAATTCCTCTAAAATGAACTAATCACGCGCACAACCTGGACACATTTCTTATTGTGTAAATAGTTTGTACATATTACTTCTCCCCCTGTCCTCTATTCCTGTCCCCTCACCTCTTTCATTTCATTTCTCCATTCTGCCTGCTGTCCTTTATTTCCGCTGCCCCAGCTCAGGTGCTTCAGTATCGATGGCAGATGCCGGGGCTAGCACAAATCTTTTCCTTCCTTTTGACTATTATTTTTAATAAAACCACTACCACCACCATTATCAATTTTACGTTGAATTCAGGTGTGAAGATGTGAGACATCCTGCGCTATTTTTATTCCCCAGGAAACCAATTTTACAAGCAAGCTTTATATCCTCTCCTCGTCCTGCCACAACGTTGTCAATCCCAACGCATGCAGCGCACAGCTGTCACTACCGCCACGCCACGTAGCCTAAATGGCGAGTGAGGTTGGTTGCTTGGCCTGAAATAAAGATGGCACATACCCACTAGCGAGAAGTGACCACTGAGGTGCCCACTTTCTCAGGGCGCCAGTTAAGCGCCTTTCCTTTGCTTTTGGTTGGTTGGTTTTTTAGCGAAATATAATGGCGCAGTACGCCTCATATCGGCAGTCACCTGAACCGCGCCGTAAGGCAAGGAATAAAGGAGGGAGTGAAAGAAGAAAGGAAGAGGTGCCAAGTGGAGGGCACCGGAATAATTTCGACCAAATGGGAATTTTTAACGTGCACTGACATCTGACAGCACAAGGGCACCTTTAGCGTTTCGCCTCCATCGAAATGCAGCCGCCGCGGTCGGGTTCGAACCCGGGAACTCCGGATCAGTAGCCGAGCGCCATAACCACTGAGCCACCGCGGCGGTTTGGGTTCGAATACGGGAACCCGACCATGACAGCTGCGTCTTAAGGGGAGTGATAAAGGAGGGAGTGAAAGAAGAAAGGAAGAAAGGTGGAAAGGTCAGGGTTCGGGCTAGTGGGTAATCAGCATGAGGATTCATGCTGATTACCCACTAGCATGTATTCTGTTCGCTATGAATCCTCATGAAGAAAGGTGCCGTAACGGAAAAATTAATAATAATAATAATTGGTTTTTGGTGGAAAGGAAATGGCGCACTATCTGTCTCATATATCGTTGGACACCTGAACCTCGCCGTAAGGGAAGGGATAAAGGAGGGAGTGAAAGAAGAGAGGAACAAATAGGTCCGTAGTGGAGGGCTCCGGAATAATTTCGACCACCTGGGGATCTTTAACGTGCACTGACATCGCACAGCACACGGGCGCCTTAGCGTTTTTCCTCCATAAAAACGCTGCCGCCGCGGTCGGGTTCGAACCCGGGAACTCCGGATCAGTAGTCGAGCGCCCTAACCACTGAGCCACCGCGGCGGGGCAACGGAAAAATTGAAAATTGTTTTTTGGGGAAAGGAATTGGCTCAGTATCTGTCTCACATATAGGCTGAGACCTGGACCACGCCGTAAGGAAAGGGATAAAGGAAAGAGTGAAAGAAAGGAAGAAAGAGGTGCCGTAGTGGAGGGCTCCGGAATAATTTCGACCACCTGGGGATCTTTAACGTGCACTGACATCGCGCAATTAACACACAGGCGCCATAGTGTTTCGCCTCCATTAAAACAAATTTTTACTTTGGCGCCAGTGTGCTGTGTACGTCACTGCACGTTAAAGATCCCCAAGTCGAAATTATTTTGGAGCCCTCCACTACTGTACCTCTTTCTTCCTTTCTTCTTTCACTCTCTCCTTTATCCCTTTCCTTACGGCGCCCTTCAGGTGTACGCCGATATGTGAGACAGATACTGTGCGATTTCCTTTCCCCGAAAAACCAATTACTATTTTTAATCGTGTGTACAGGTGGAAAGCGACCACAATAAGGCCGTCTTCTCAGCGCACCGTTATCTCGAAGCAATCAACCGCCCGGATAAATCTTCGAAGCAATTAATCTTCGTCAGTAGTTACTCACAGTGACCAAGCACTCCGCGAGTTCTACCTTGAACGATTAATAACTTGCCGCATCACTCCAGTTGTAGCCAACGCAGTGCGGTGCGCGTTTGTTTTAATTTCTCTAAAATTAACTAATGACGCGCACAACCTGGGCACATTTATTATTGTGTAAAAAGTTTGTATATATTACTTCTCCCCCTATCCTCTCTTCCTGTCCCCTCACGTCTTTAATTTCATTTCTCCATTCTGCCTGCTATCCTTTATTTCTGCTGCCCCAGCTGAGGTGCTTCAGTATCGAAGGCAGATGCCGGGGCTAGCAAAAATCTTTTCGTTCATTTTTACTATTATTTTATTAAAAAAAACCATTACCACCACCACCAATTTAAGAGAATGCAGGCCCGGGTTCGAACCCGACCGCGGCGGCTGCGTTTTTATGGAGGAAAAACGCTAAGGCGCCCGTGTGCTGTGCGATGTCAGTGCACGTTAAAGATCCCCAGGTGGTAGAAATTATTCCGGAGCCCTCCACTACGGCACATATTTCTTCCTTTCTTTTTTCACTCCCTCCCTTATCCCTTCCCATACGGCGCGGTTCAGGTGTCCAACGATATATGAGACAGATACTGCGCCATTTCCTTTCCCCCAAAACCAATTATTAATTATTAAGAGAATGCAGGAGTGGGTGCGTTCATGCACATGCGACGATTGCCCGGACCCGTGGAGTATGTTGCGGGTCCAAGATGGACTTATTTTTGGAAATGTGGCGGAGAGTTTGAAGGATGCTTCACTCCCGCCACGGTTGGCCCGGTATTGCACTACCTCCGGGATCGGCCTTGTCTTCAGCACGTTTTTACTATCCTGTCTTCCTTTCACCTCTTTCAACTCTCCTTCTATCTGCACGTGGTAGCGATTGTGGCTCGGCTTGAGCGAGTGAGCAGGCCTGTGCACTTTCCTTTCTTTCTTCCCGGCAGCAACAGACAGCGACGATAGGGAGTGGGGCAGCTATTGGTGCCGCTTGTGTGCTTCTGGTTAGGAGAAAAATCCTCTGTGTTTTCCGCGCCTTCACTTCAGCTTTTCCGTGCTTTTATTGACTCTGATAAAAGAAGTTTGCGCGGGGCAAAAGAAAAGAAGGTAAAATGGTTTGAATTGAGGTTTCGCCTTTCGAGGGGGCAGGGTTCGGTCGAAAATCGCAACCGAACCAGCGCGCCTTATTGTGTTTGCGATGATGGCTTCGCGAATACATTATTTGGAGAGTGGCGAGAGATATCGCTACGGATGTAGAATCACACTGTGTGTCGTGCACTGTATGCGTGCCATGTTTGTACAACGAATGAAAGTTTTCTACGTATTTGCGGAGCCTCTCGCTGCACGGCGGTGAGGTTGGCGAAGTTTATATGCGTGGACGCAAGACCTAGACGCTTGTATGCGGTGTGCGAACTGAGTTACGACCACGCACACACGCGCATTGCACCACCCGGACCGGGTGCATCCCAACTCTTCTGCGGAAGTCTGGGAAGGCATCCCCGTGATGGCTCAATGGTTATGGCAACCGGCTGCTGACACGGAAGACGCGGGTTCGATCCCGGCCACGGTGGTTCCATTTCGAAGAAGGCTGACTTCTTGAGGCCCGTGTACTGTGCGATGTCAGCGCACGTTAAAGAACCGCAGGTGGTCGAAATTTCCGGAGGCCTTCGCTAAGGCGTCCCTCGATCATAGCCTTGAGTCGCTTCGGTTGCTAAACTCCCATGGACCATAAGTCTTAATATATAGCGGGTGTTTCATTTGAGACTTCACACGATTTCTAAAATGTGCTTTTTGATTAGAAGAGCGCTTTTACGGCATAGCATTGTCAGCGGTGTAATACACCAGAATACAGCTAAGATGTACTAACTAGCAGGCTGGTATCTAAAGTTTAGTAAACTTTTAAACTAATACATTTAGGCTATTAAATTATTAAAAGCCTTGTATTGCGCGGTAAATAGTACCTATGTACGTTTCTAGAATTTCGGAAACGCGGTTACCTTGTGCGATGTGGCCCAGCAAATTATGTGGAATCACGCCAAAATACATGCGCTTGCTAGAAGCTTGAAGGCGAAGCAACCTCTCCAGGGCACGTAACTCGTCGAAATGGCCATAATGTGTTGACACACACACTGCCGAGGGTAACTGCGTTTTCGAACTTCTAAAAACTAGTGTGGGTATTGATTACGTTGAGCTACAGATCTTTGAATAATTAACTAGCCGAATATTAACAGCGACAAAAGTTAACTATTCAATATTAGTTAACCAGGCTTCTAGTTAGCACCGCTGAGCTGTTAAACAAGAAGGATGGACTTGTTGGTGCTGGGACTGTGGATGTGGCATGTTAGCTATCGCGAATAAAACATCGTATAGAGACCGAGAAAACAGACGGGACACGCGCCAGACATCAACTGAAGTTTAACACACAGTCACGAAAAGACTCTCAATTCGCCAAATCTCGTCTGCGCATGCACAAAAAATTCAACTTTGTAAGACGTGATTTGGCGAAATTGAGAATCTTTTCTTTAATGTGTGTTAAACCTCAGTTGACGTCCAGCGTGTATCTCGTCTGTTCCTTTGTCTCTGTCCGATGTTTTATTCGCGATAGCTGACATGTCGCATCCAGTGTCATGGCGGTATTCTGATGCACTACACCACTTTCAATTATATGCGGAAAAGAGCGTTCTTCTAACTCAAAAAGCCTATTTTTAAAAATAGTGTAAAGTCTTATCAGGTGAGACACCCTGAATGTATTCATATGAGCTGATTATGTAAACAAGCCCTCAGTGCCTCCAAATCTCAACGAAATACGCGCACAGAAAGCGAGAAAAATGCAGTGATGTGATCGGTAGCGGCCACAATGAAGCTTCCGACTATTCTATTTCAGAGATTTCCTTTTCAGCAATGAAATCAGGGAACGCATATGGCTGGGTAACGCTTCGACACCAGGGCGTTCCCCCATTGCAGTTACTGTCGAGCGCCAGTGTGCAGCTTTCAGGAAGACTACGAACGATTCCTATGCTTGACCACAAATAGCATTGTCCATCAATTGAAAAACAAATAAAGCACGAATTTAAGATCTAAACTTGCCTTGTGCGAAAAACATAAAATACATTTTGAAGAAATACACTTTCAAACCCACCTTCAAGCATCACGAAGCTCTTCGTACAGTACCGGGCTGCAAAAAAAAAAAAAAAAACACGAGGTGCACATTTAGGACTAGCACAAAAGACGTTGTGCATAAGTCCTTATACTCATCATCATCGTTTCTTTCCACCCTTTATGTATGCTACATTCACTGAGTACGTCCACGTTCGCGGAAGCAGTCGTGCTGTAGCCGGTTAATGACGCTGGATAATTAGAGAGTCGGGAAGCGTATACAGCCGAGCCCACTTATAACGAACCTGACCGCCACGCGGGTTGCAGTCGTTGCATCCGAAGTTCTTAGTGAGTGGACTTCCCATATTACATCTAAAGATACGGTTCCCCGAAAGAAGGGGCGTTCACTCTGTTCAAGTGCGTTATGTGTGTCTATTCCTACTGAAGCTAGAATCAGCGTTCTTTAATGCACCTGAAGTTTACATCGGGCTCCCCATAAACTACACAGTTCGATGGAAGCTAAGAGCCAATAACCATCGTTTTCAAGGAAATACACCACTTGAACGAAACCATCAAAGCCATCTGTGTTTGGATGTCTACACTGTGACCTGTTGGTTCCACCTTTATATGCTCCCGCCATGGAATCATGTCTTTGCGATACCTGCAAAGAAAACATATTCACCAGTCACAGGATCCTACGATGTTCCTTTACGCACCAAGATATTAAGGGAGAGGTAGAAAAAAAAATTTTGCCTGTTTTTTTTTTTGAAATGGGGCCTGAGATAGAGGCATGATCGCTACTGGGGTTTTGTCTGTGCCTGCTGAATAATTCAAGGTGGTGGTGGCGGTAGTGATTTTTATTAAAATAATAGTAAAAAGGAAGGAAAAGATTTTTGCTAGCCCCAGCATCTGCCATCGATACTGAAGCACCTGAGCTGGGGCAGCGGAAATAAAGGATAGCAGGCAGAATGGAGAAATGAAATGAAAGAGGTGAGGGGACAGGAAGAGAGGATAGGGGGAGAAGTAATATGTACAAACTATTTACACAATAAGAAATGTGTCCAGGTTGTGCGCGCGATTAGTTCTTTTTTGAGGAATTAAATCACACACGCGCACAGCACTGTCCTGGTTACAACTGGAGTGGGGCGTCCAGTTATTAATCGTTCAAGGTAGAACTCGCGGAGCGTTCGGTCAATGCGTGTAACTACCTGACGGAGAGCAGACGGGACGTCAAGCCCGTGTGTTCGAGGAATGCACAGAGGCTCACCAAAGTTCGCTCATGAGTGTGCGCTCTGCCCTGCGGCCACAATAGCGTCTTGATGAAGTCCGGTAGTATGCCCTGCGCCCTATAGGCCGCGAGCATATCGTGACGAGCATCGGCGAACGCGGCACAGTGAAGGAGCAGGTGTTATAGTGTTTCCACTGCACCGCATCCGTCACACACATCGCTCGTCGCGATTCCGTGACGCACCCGTCGTTCCCCGGGCCACACGCAGCCAATGCGCGCGGAGGATCATTGCACGTTGTGACCGTATAAATGCGCGAAAGCCGGTGATACTGTCGATGCGCTCGCCTCCCGCGATGCGTGGGTCGGGGTGCTGCTTTCGGAGATGGTCGTGGATGACCGCACGCACGTCCTCCAACGCAAAGAGCAGATCGCTGGCAGGTAGTTGGTGTGCAGCGGTCGCGAGGTCGTCAGCTTCTTCGTTGCCGGCGACGCCGCAGTGACCGGGCACCCACTGTGCACGCACGGCACATCCTCTCTGCGCGAGCGAATTTCTCGCACTAGTGGGGTACCGCGGCCGTTAGATTGCAGGCGGCTGAGGGCGGCGCGGGAGTCGCACAGCAGAACACTCCTGGGTGGCGTAGGGCCGAGGGTGAGCAGCAGGTCCAGCCCGAGCCGGATCCCCATCAACTCCGCCGTGGTGGAGGAGCCCAGGAAGGTTGTATTTTGTTTTCTCAAGCTCTGTGCACCGATTTCAACAGTCACATGGTGGCTTTGACATCAGCGACGTGTTTAGATAACATTCACATCTCATGAGGTGTGCAAAAACAGCGACAAATCGCAGCTTTTTCGTTTTATTTCAAGCGAACTCTTACGCCAGCCTGCTCCAAAATTGGAGGCGATAGTTAGCTCCGCCTTAAGGTTATGACGCAGTAGCCTTAATGCCCATAAATACAGAAATGGCTATTCTCGACTTTGCATCCACAGATCGCTCGGAATCCTCATACCCCTCCTGGCGCAGGGCTGCAGCGGTTAAGCGATGCGCCACTGCACTGTGATGGCAGGTGCTGCCACGATACAAACACGTCTTACGGGCGTCTGTGGAAAAAGATATATCCGTCTATGGCCTTTTATGAACGTCTATAAGCACCCACAGAGGTGCTTATTGCCAGCTGTTGAAAAATATATGCCACTAAAGCTATAGCTTTTGATCCATACAACTGTCTTAAGCTGTCTATAGAAAAATATATCAGCCTGTATATACAACTATAGACAGAAATAGGAAAGGTCTATAGCTATTTGGGCCAATATCCTATAGCCGGCCATAGGCCATTTTTGTATGGTCATTGTGGGGCTTGTACGACCCAATTTGCACTCCTCGAGCAACATCTCGCGACCAGTCATTAATTTAACTGCCACCTGCCACAGTGGGCAGCTTACTCACCGCCCAGTGGGCAGGTTGTGATGACGCCACAATGTCACGTGACCTAGGTTGCCCAGATTACCTGCTGCTCGGCAGCCTTAACGCTGTCGCGTCGATAATCTCTAAACAACATCGGATGGTGGAAGGAGACAACGAAGATCTGCATTAGCAGCTGAGGGTTTACTGAATCACCGCAGTCGCTTTTATGGATCACATACGTGTGCTTGCTCAAAACGGCCCTGAGGCGAGGGTGAGAAAGCGAAGGCCAAGAAACACTAAAAAAAAATATACGGACGGCTAGCATGTTCTACAAAACACGGATCATTGAAAACAATTGGGTTTCACACTGACGCAGGCTTACTGGCTTCGACGTGGTAAATTTTGTGGAATAGTTTTAGAGATGGACACATAGAATGCTGATTAAATGTTGAAAACTTTACTTTTTTTTGTAGCGTGTTGTCTGTGTATATAATTAATTGTGATGACAAAATTGAAGGTGAACTTCCAATCAAGTGTTTATATGATTATCCATCTGATAAATCTAGTTTTCCTACAGTCGAGCTGAGAAATGGCTTGCTTACCAGATAGTAAAAAGCAGTCTTTTTCGAGGTACAGAATACTAAGAATTTCATTCAGCACACCCGGTACACGCTTTGTTTCTGTGTAAACAGAGTCGGTGTGTTAAAGACATGTTTCGAAAGGCGCCATTCCTATAAGGGTTCCTTCACGAACTAAGGAACAACACACAGTTAGAACGACATTCATTAGTTGCTTTGGAATATAACAGAACTGCGCGCAAAGTATTGTTACATCTGAGAGCGTTTCGCCGACTTGTAACCAAATTCCTCTTGCGTTTTTCGTTGTTTACACAGAGCGGCGAAACCTTTCTCAGCAATGCTGCGAAGCCCGGAGCACAACTCAAGTATTTTGAGGGCCAGCATGAATCAGTTCGCTTCTAAACTGCACTCAGACGTCTGTACGGTGAAGTATTATTAATATATGATGAATGGATTTATTTATTTAACATGAAAAACATTAAATCTGATGTAATGAGCTTTCGTGAAAAATTTTCAACGGCAAGCATGCAATGCCTGTCCAGTAGTGTACACATGACTTCCTTTTCTATTTTTCTGCAGAAGACAAAAATTCTACCGGGAGCACTGGAGGTATGGCCATAACAAGGTCGTCCGCCCTTGGGTTGTTTAATGCCACAGATATTTTTAATTACAAGATGCCGAATACCAGTTAGCAATAAGAATGATTTCGCATTATTTTTTTTAGAGAAAATGAGCGTCTGAACTGCAAGAATAAACCGGAGTGCTGTATAACTTGCGACAAATCTTTTTGCAAAACTGGCGAAATATTACCGTAAGATACGTTGTCACTGTAAAAGGTTTTTATTTTATCTGCAGTCAACTAGCCGCTGAAGAACACTATTCCTATTCTTTCCAGGTTTTTTTTCCTATTTACACTACTATCCCGCCTAGTGTTACATTATGCCATCTGATAGTTATAAATTGTTTTAAAAAGTTTGCACAGACTTTTAGTCACGCATTGACGAAATATTCCTCCTCATTACGCTGATCGTTCGCTTGGATAACATTTGCACGGCTGTCATCTCATCCTTTCATGTTTCAACCAACTTTAGGGTATTTGGGAGACATGTATGGAGAGTAGTCGAGATCGTGGCCAGTGGCCGTACCTGTTGAGTCTATACACGTATATGTATATGTATACGAGAAGTCCATAGACTGCCTATAGATCAGTTTTGTAAGGGCTGGCTGACACGCCGAACATCGTGTTTCTTGGCCTCGCAATCCTAATCTAGGTTCATGAAAAACGCACTAGAGGCGGCCATCCATAATGGAATAATCATGTAACAACGCAATAAGAAAGAGTGGCTGCTAAATTTGTCGATGCGATCCTGGCGAGTACACCTTTGCAACAAACACCCTCCCACAGAGTAAAACGTTCCCGCTATTTCAAATGGTATTATTAAAACCTCTACAGCGCTATTGCTCCCGTCATTACATAAGCACCACCGCCCACAGCCGAGCGACAGCTAAGACGCTTCCATACATGACACACGGTGTGGCAGTTAACCACACAAAGGAGCAGATGATTCGCAATGTCCTTTCGCGCACTGAGACCGTTCTCTTTAGAAATGTACAAAAGATGACGGGGAAAAAGCACAGACAGGAGGTAGCCCTGTTTCTTAAATGCATGAATAATCGGGCACCTGGGTACACCAGAAAGGTATCCTTGGCAGCAGACAACCGCCACTTTTCTGGTCGGTAAAAAACTCGCAGAGGTTTAGCGCTTGTTAAACGTGGTGATACGAGCGAAAGCTCTGATAAGCAAGCATGGTTACGCATGGTTTGGCGCCTGAATCTGTACGGCGCGCGCCCCATCCATGGCGAGTCACGTGGTACTGTATAGGCTAGTCTCCTAGCGAACGCAGCTGCGGCGCCTCTCCGCAGCGAGTCACGTGGCATGAGGTCACTTGTTACGCCACCGCTGCGCCGGTTCGAGGTCAAACGCGCACCAAACACGACTTTTGGGAGTTGTAGTGCGGCGTTGTAGAGCAAGTTCGCTCTAAGATGCTAGAGTACAGAGTATTCCTTCCGATTAACAAATAAGCTATGGCATAAGTCATTAGTTAGAGAATTGGTTTATTTCAGTTTCGGCGTGTACTTTCTTCGTGATGACACGCGTTTAAGAATTTTTTAAAAAGGGATTCATCAGCTAATGCGTCTACGATTGCTCCGTATGTACAGTCTTTGTAAAAAAATATACAGCCCAAGGAGTTTGCTTCTAAGCCCTTGAAGCGGGACTCTTAGCCGCATCTGACAGTCCTAAGCTTGGGAGGGTCGAGGACTTTAGTTCCCCCCGCCTTCGTGAGATTAGGGTCTCTGAGTACGCAAGAGAAGCCGCGCTGCAGGGCTCAGAAGCAGACCGCTTTGGATGTACAATTTTGACGAAGACTATACATGTAGTGCTGAATGCTCGGTGAGGGTGTTTTCTCTCGTGAGAACGGGGTTGGGAAGCTCGTTAAGCAGACACCGGTGACGTATTTAAGCAGCTTTGTTGAATTAGGTGACATGCATGTCGATTGAATATTGCCTCTCTCACATTTACATTTTTCCGCGGCTTGTCAGCTTCTGCAGACAGCCATCACGGTGGTTTTACCTATTCCACCTGAGTGCTGTTTAAGCCATGAACAGCCCTGGAAAAAGTACTTCATCTAACAATCCAAGCTGCAAAATAGCATCTGTAAGAAATCTGGGTTGACGAGCTTGCCAACAGTGAGGAAGGCACGGTAAACTATGAGCTATTTTCGGAATGAACTCCTCTCGAGAACAATTTCTTTTTTTTAAATTTTCTGCTTAAAACGACCATGTCTATGACGCGCTGTCGTAATTGATTTATGTAGGACGCTATTGGTCCGATTTGTGTCCAGGAAGAAGGTATGTAATAAAACAAAAAAATCGCATTTCTATGAAACACGAAAAAATTTGAAGTCAGTGGCAGAAACATTAAAAGGAGAACTTTCTACAACACTGCATAATATGAAAGAATGTCCAGCTCCAGACAGGAAAATATTTTCTGGTTTCCTGCACGCACAAGATGCAGAACTCGGTTTAATTTGAGAGCTGTAAGCAGAAAAAAGCAGTATGTATAAAGCCAGTCGACTGGCTCACGCGCTGGCCCTTAACATTTTTTTTTTACTTCATGTCCCATGTCTCCCTCATCCATACTCAGGTGAACACACCCCGGCTCCCCATAACCACTTCCACAGATAAACTTTACGCAACAGGTCTCTCCCATCCTCATCGAACTCTCCTTTCTCTTCATTGCGACCAAGAAGTGGCTCCCCTTTCCACTACAGCTCACGGGCGTTGGCTTCTCAACCAGGCTATACTATTCCCCCATCTACCCAATCGGCACTGGAAATCCCTTGGATGTCCTGCGGACGTCCTGAACGTCCGCAAGAGCACCACGGGAGTTTTAATGTCCATATGGGATATGTGGCCTTTTCCCCTATTATCTTCCCTCCGGAGTCTTGTAACCTTCGTACATATACTTCCTCTTCCCTCATCATAGTGTCCCCTTCAATACACATGGAGTAGCGCACACCGATGCTTCTTACGTGGCTACTCGCGGCTCCGGGAGCCAGCTGTCATTGGCAGTCGCGTTGAGAGGAACTGTCGTTTTGCAGCAAGGCAGTAATTTAGGGTATAATTTTTATGACCTCTTGATGACGGCCTGAAAACCTACCCTAGGCACAGTCACTGTCAAGGCAGCAGTCTATTCGCGGCCATTGTGAAGTTGCAGCCCATTTTGTGCGAACCAAACGCGGGCTTCCAAAATCGCGAAGACGCTGTGCCGCACGTAAGCATAATAGTTATACGTTATCACAGCCTTCATTGCCGACATGATAGAATTTCGAAGGAAAGCCAAATATCTCGCTATGTTGTCTACATTGGTCTTGGAACGCGCAGGTGATGTCTCCACTTGTGTCCCACGTACCAACTCACTCCCCGACAGCTTCGGAACTACAACGTTCAAGGAAATATCGAGATTAAGGTTTCAGCAGAAGTCAGTCCGAGTCCTTGATGTCCTGCACCAACAGGTATTGTCTCACGTGTCGCCAGCTGTCCGAGTCAAGCTCGTCCAGCTGCATACTGCCGTCGGCACGCGGCTGGCACACGACTCGCTCTTTGACAACGCCAGCCACTCGCATGAAGTCGTGGATGCCTTGGATGACGAGAAGAGCATTTCGAATCATAGATGCGCCCTCGGCTTCACTTGTCGACAAGACTTCCGAAAATTCTCGAACAAGGGCAGGGTGCTGTGACACCACCTCCAGAGCAATGGCGTTGAACCTGCAAAGCAGGTGGTTTACGCCATTACGTTGAGCATGAATATGTCGAAAGTACCAATTCCGTCAAATATATGCAGTCCAAGGGGTCTCACCCCAAGTCATATAGCGGGGCCTCTTTAGCACATTTTACAGTCGCAAGCTTGGGAGGGTTTGGGACTTAAGTTCCTTCCGCCTTCGTGATATTGGGGTCCCTACGTATTCAAGAGCAGCCTTACTGCAGGGCTCAGAAGCAGACCCCTTGGCCTGTGTAGTTTTCGCAAAGACTGCACATGTATCAGGCTGAAGGTTGTTGCATGCCAGTCGCGGGAGCAGAGCATGAGCTTCGAAAATGGCTACGCAGGAACGAAACTTTTAACAGATGCCAGAGATTAATATCTGCCTATAGCGAGACATTTCGTTTCCTTACAGTGAGTCTCCACCGCCCTCATCACTGATTTCAATAGCACTAATGTCTGGCCCAGTACTTGCTCCTGAGCTCATTTGAGAACACATCTCTGCCTAAAATCTATTACCTCGCTGGAAGCTACACCATATCGTCCCCAAACCCCAAAGCTATGTGGCATGCGTTTCTTGTTCACTAATAAATGTAACACCCACCTAACCCCCTCCCCCACCCCGATGTCATCTTCTAAAGTGCTCGGTGTTTATCGATCTTTCTGGAAATATATAACATGCGAGAATGTGGTATTGGGCAGTGATGAAAGTTAACACGTCAAGAATTCATATTATAAGACAAAGTTTGCAATGCTTTCATACTTTTCTTTTTAACTTAAAATTTTACCTCCACTGCAAGACACAACTAAGCACTACCAGCTGTAGCCCCTCAAAATGACTTCGCTGGAGAGTAGTAGTTCAAGTGCAGAATGAGTGTCGATGGCAACATCGAACACTGATATGCTCAGATTCAATCGCAACCACGAGCACAAGTCTTTTCATTGTTTTGCTTGTACAATTATCCCAGACGTAAACGGTACTCATGGCACCTTAACTAATCGTTTATTTCATGTCTCTTGCTTTACAATTATGTAAATATTACATTGGTGCATTGCGGTGGCGCGTTTCTGCTTAACGCGTCGGTCGCCGCCAGACTGCATCGTCATTTATGGCAATATCTACAGCAGCTAAGGCTTCTATGAGGACTGTTGCTACGACATATAGGGTATTGTTTCTCTAAATCATGTAAATCAAGCGTCTGTCATTTTTGCGCGTAAGCAAGAGCATGCCCAACAGTGCAGGTAGACTTACTTGTCACATATGGTAGCCGTCGCAAATAAGGTAGCTCGGGTCACGAGGTCAGAGTTGCGCCGCACCGCATTCAACACTGAAAACCAGTCCTTTGTAGGCCTCATTCCGGCACGGAGAATGACCCCAGTGATCGTGTAGTTGGCATCAATATTCGCCGACAGCCTCCGAACAAAGGCGCTTGGTCCAGTGGGAATCCGAAGACACATATCGAGTCTTCTTATATGTGCACTCAACATCACTGCGTCCGCCAAGCCCTCGACGTCTTCAAGGTTCACGTTAGTTACGGTGACAATCAGTTCACTTATGCTTCTGTTTGCAGACAGCGACTCGAGAATGACGCTCCACCAGGTATTCGGGACATTGGGGTCGCTGTCATTAGGTGAAGCGAAGAGTTTAAGCACGCGCAGTGTTAACGTTTCGCGAATGTAATCGGCGATGATCGGAGCGAGCGAGAAGTCATCTCCGGATAGGGTAAAGCATACGGTCCTAATATAGCTGAGAGAAGTCAGGCGCTGTAGGGTGCTGCGCTCGAAGCTGCGAAGGTTGCGGTTGAAAAACCAGACTTCTGAAAAGCCTCTGCATTCCCATCCACTCATGTTACCGTCATGGTAGTAAGTTCCCAGATGAACTTTCTCTTCAGCACCGCTTCCGCTCAGCACCTTGCAGACGTGCCGAAGCGGTTCTCTGTCCCACATGTAAGACTGAACGGTCACCTTTTGCAGCATGACTTTACGAGGCAGTTCCTTGAAAAGCAACTCCCAGCTTTCAGGCTGCCAGAATTGGATGGGAAGGCTGAGTTCTTCGAGTATTTCGTTTCCTATGACAGCCTCGAGGCAGCAGTCACAGACGTTGAGAGGTTGAGACTGCGATATCCCCGAAAATGAGTCAATATGAAGAATGCGCAGTACTTTGTTTCCTAAAATGATATTCGCTAAGTACTGCGCGAACTCCCGATCAATTCTAAAATATTTAAGGGTTAGGGATGACAGGGTTTTGTTCGCCACGATTCCCTCGAGAACAGAGCTGAGCCAACTTTGAGTATTCATTTCAAGGACTGCCACAATCTTCAACGTCGTTAGAGTGGCGGTGGACTTCAAGTAATGGCACAAAGCCCGCCGGTATGCGTCGGTTCTAGGCCGGTAACGTACGGACAGTTCTCTCAGAGTCGAGTTCGCTGCGAGGGCTGTGAAGAAGGCCACTTCGCCTTCGTGGTTATCTAACAGTGCTTCAGACGTGTTCAGGCTCACTAGGGATGCTGTCGTGCGGACGAGCCTTGATAGTACTGGCGCCATGTTTGGTGGACACATGCCGTTGGACTTGAACTCCAACTCCTCCAAATTTTTGAGCGTGGGGATGGCTGTGCAGACGCTCTCCGGCATGCAGTAGTGGGAAAAGTGCAGTTTCAGTACTTTCACGGATGTGTTGGAATGCAGGGCATTGGCAAAAATGTGAGCGTGAATGCTCAACGCGAGCGGGTGCACTTGTACGAAGGTCACGCAGTGGTGATTCCTGAGCAACCAGTAGAGAAGCGTAGAAGCTCGGTGCGTTTGAGGTTGCTCTAGCTCATGCAGGCTGAGGTGGTCGCCAGGGATGGGAGTCAGGCAGAGATTTCCACTTCTTCCTGGTAATAAGCTTAGATGGAGGCGTATGTGAATCAAGAACTCGTTCCATAAGGGCAATTTCCGGGAGATCTGGCAAGTGTTGTACTGCGTAGCTGTGCAGGGACAGCGGTAGTCTATGTCCGCTCCAGAGAAGCAACCCTTGGCGTTTTCCAGCTTGGCTAACGACTTCGGAACTGCTTGCTCAGGGTCAGGATCGGGTGGCGATGCTGCCTCCTCGGCGCGCCATTCAGGGTCCGCCATTTTTGCCTGCGGGTGAAAGAGACGCTTTAAGAATAACTTGAAATAGTAATTGGTGGCTCCTTGTATACGCGCACTAGAATGAGTACCGCTAGCACCACGCGTTGCCTGTCACACTGCTCTAGGCATAATGCAAGTCGAAAACTGCAGGAACACGACTGCAATGCATGGATAACATCGACAGAGAGGCAGGAGCCAAGGTGTTCGTGGCCCGTTGCCCGTCTTGCTATGACTGAAGTTTTCAGTTTAGCCAATTTTTTTAAAGGCATGCCTCGCGTATTAAGGCCAACCCACTTAGAACAATTCTCTCACCAAAAAGCGACGAACGTCTCACAGCCAACCCAGAGGCGTCATGGGGCAACACCCTCTCAATGCTAAGGCCTCTCCACCGGCCGCGTGACGTCACGCCAAGGGACCGTGCAGGCCCCGCGCTCCGCGATTTCAGCGCGCCGCGCCCGTCTGCACTATTCGGGTACTGCCGTACGTAGCTGCCTTATAAGTGATTCCTTCATTTTCATTTTTGTCGTTGCTGCAGAAAAGAAATTCGCTAGTTTGTGCGCGCCTTAGGCTATCATTTTATCTGCTTTATATATTTTTTTTATTGCAGAACACCTTATTGTCAAGAAAGTTCGAGCTGCTAATACAGTTTTTTATAATAAACAATTTAGCATACGGCCGCCAATTTCGCATTATTGGTCATTATAATAAAAAATTGATTAGTTAATTTCAATTAATCATCTAATTATTAGGTTCTATCACGTACATGATGTCTGCCGTGCGGTAAAATCCATCCGCACAGACCGCACATGCGTATATCTAGTTGTTAAAGTAGAAGTTCGTGAACATTGAAAAAAAAAACACCGTCTACTGCGCATTGTGTTAGTTTTATTCTGTATTGTGTTTTGCTTAAAGCTTTCACACGCAGCAATAATGACACTCACAATAATGTTGCGCTGTTGAGTATTTGTACAGCTAATCTGACCCTTACAATAAAAAACGACGAGACACCAGCAATGAAGTGTGCGCAAAGCATTTTTATTGCTTGGGAATAAAACTTACTTCTTCTTAAGCGTTGCTGCTTTCCGGGCTGCGGCCTTCTGCTGCGCATTGTCTTGTATGGCATCATTTCTTAGTTTGCAAAAGTTGTTTAGAACAACGTTGGTTGCAACGCGTACTACCAAGCGCAGGAGAGTTTGTGCAGTGTGGCCATTTTCACATGTCTCAATGTCGTGTTCGTCCAGGAGGGAAATCGTCTGTGAAATCACGACACCACGTTGATTTCTACAGGAGAGAAAATCTTCCGCGGTTGCTCCAAAAGACAACTTCTCTGCAACTAGTTTAGTCATCAGTACCATGTGAACTGTGCATGGCTGGGGAAACTTCAGCCCTCCTCTCGACAGGTTAGCTATCATGGCAGTATTTTCCGCTTCGATCTCTCGATTTTCAATCACCAATGTGCTGAAGCAAGCAGAACATGAAAGCTTCTTTAAAGCAGCATGAGCAGCGTATCCTGCAATGTAGACAATAGCATCCATGTCAGAGTGGGCGTGTGTAATATCGTCGTCGCTGACAGCCACAGAAAAGTTGCATGGGACAAGATCCTCACTTACGTCTTCAAACTCTGTTTCCTCGCGTGGAAATGTCAAAAGTTTTTGAAGACGAAGCTTCTTCTCACATTCGTAGAGCTGACGCACGGAAATGTGGTACTGTGATCCTGCCAGCTGGCGGTAACGGCCGAACCGGTCTTCTAGCGCATCCGTCTGAAATTTGCCCAGCAGTACGTACTTGAAGTGAAGTTCTTCTAAGCAGTAGCGCGAGAGTTCTACCAGAGAATAGCATGTCAGTCGCAAAGCACTGTGAGTCTCTTTCGTCAGCGAGCCACTGGTGATGTTTATTCTTGCCCAAGCGTCCAACCAGTCCACAACGCCGCTCAGGAAAGCTAACTGTGTGTCATCAACAGACCTTACAGGGTCTTGCATGCTGTCCCTTAGCCTCTGGCCTTTGCAAGGGGTCTTAACATTGACTATTTGCCACCATGTGAGGATAACGTCAATGAAAAGAGCAGTCGACTCAGCTTGAGGAATCTTGAACGCGGAACCATGTGTCCTGAGGGCATTTGAAACAAACTGATTAATGACGTCGAGAGCGAGCTTTACATTTTGCCGCTCCATTGAGGTTGGATTCACGGCTTTTGCGTTCAGTCTGTAAGCAGCCTTCACAAGCGACGTCTTCTCTGAAGAATAAAGCTGCCGCACAGCTGCGAAAGAAGCAGCTTTCATACGAGGAGGCCCTTCGGGCATTGCTCCACTCAAGTCCACTTCAGGGAAATAGAGGCATGTTCCAGGGTTTTTCTGGTTAATCCAATTGTTCCTAATGCACTTCAAGAGATGCACAGGATCGACCACGTAGAAAAGAGGGCGAGCGTTATCGGCTGGATGGGGATAGACAATGCTCACCTGAGGACTTGTAGCAAATAACGACATCATCTTGCGGTTCAGAGCATTGTTGTCCGTTATCACAGCGATAATTTTGAGCCCCATTTTCTCAACATTAATGATTATGTTCTTAGCATGCTCGTGCAAAATTTCTGCGCTCAGTTTGCTCACAGGTAATATGTGAATGACGTCCTTGTTTGCAGAAAGGAGTGATTGTACCATGAACACATGGGCTGTTGTTGCTGGTTCCGTTGAATGAACCGACGATCCTACTATTGTGCCCCCTTTGTAGTCGAAGTATGGTTTTATGTGGATCTCATCGATCATCAGGGTCACTGTCTTCTCGTGGTCTTTCATTGATTTGACTCGTTCTCGGATGTAGGAGAGACAGTGCGGTTGATTTTGCTCCACAAGAGGGTCAGCTTTGTAATTTGAGCAAACACGGCGCAGTGTGGAAGGATGGGGCAGAATGATTCTTGATGCAGCTCTTGTGAAGTGATATGCGTGAGGAGAAATTGAATTCAAAATACTGGCGAATACCAGCAGCTCTGCGCTATACACATGCTGTTTCGCGAGGAGAAGCTCTATCTGCTCAACCAGAAATTTCAGCAAAGAAGACTGTTCTTTCGTCGTATCACTGTCCTCAATGAGGTCTGCAAGCAGTGAACCGACAAACTGCAATACTTTAGTATGTTTCGACTCTTTCGTCACCTCAGGTATATTATGCAAGCCTATCTCGAGTTCTTCTAGCAGCAAGGACAGGCTGGAGGTGTCGCATACTTGAGCTGGCAGAATCCTGCCTGAAGGAAGCGACAGAAGCTTCACTCCATTCAAGAAAACAGAAAGTGACAGATCAGGGAGAACTACCAAGGCGCATTTCACATTAGGTGAAGGATCATTCTCGATGAGAAGGAACCTAACGCACTGCTCATCGACAGAAACGGTCCAGAATTTCGTGTTGCAGATTCCAGGCAACTTAGATTTGAACTCCTCGTAAGATGAAACTTTGTTTCTTTTCTGTTCAAGCTCATTAGACTGAAGTGACTTCCTCATAGCCTCCTGCAAAGCAGCGTTTTCCCTTCTTGCTTTTTTCGTCTCTGGCGATTCACTCCGTCCAGGCGTTGAGGACAAGTATTTTGGGCAGTTTGGAAAAACAGAAGGCGCAGCATCAATCTTCAACTGTAGCCTGTCACGCTTCACCTCTATTATTTTCCCTGTCAGTTCATCTTGGTGTGACAACGTCGTAATGAAGTCGCCTGCGTGGAAGTGCAGTTCACACACCTGCACGAGAAAATGAAGCAAGGCCATTCGCCATGACTCTCCATTGCCTAAAACACTAAGTAAAAAGAGTCTGAATAGTGAACAGCTTTTACATATTTACACAGCTTTTACACAAGCCTTATGCACATCCACAGAACTAAATGCTTCCTGGACAATTCATACATAAGTGTAAGAAGTGATATCATTGCCTACAAAGAGAGCATGCCTTTCCGGGAGCGACAGCTCACAACTAAGATAATTACCAGCGCCTATTAAGCAATATTTCAGAGTCTTACCCTCGAATGCTCTGTAGGTGTGAAATCCTTCCGTGGAATGGCTCGCAACCAGGCTTTTCTTCGTACTTCGTCTCTTGGGAAGCAATAAACACGTACTTTGGGACCATTCTGGTAGTTCCCGCGGCACCCGGGAACACAGCACCGGCCCATGTTTCACGAAGTTGCACTCGCTACACGGCAGGCAATCAGTTTCCCATTCGTGCGCTAGCACAGGTACGCACGCCACACAAGAAACGGCCACACGAAACAGACACAGCCGTGCGAGGAGCGAACGGAAATGCACCCAACGCCAGGCTGAAAGACTCAAGCAGCAGCTAGACGCTCACTGCAAGACTGCGTTCGTGTCTGTGCTTGCCCGGGCAAGCGCGAGCACATCGAGGGAGACAACCGAGCGGAGCGGAGCCGCGCTTGGTGAGCAGCCTGACCGGACACTTGGCGTGACGTAGCGCGTGTGGAAAGGAGGGCCTGGAGAGGCCTGAAGAAAGTATTTAGAGGGTGTTGCATGGGGGGGGGGGGGGGGGGGCGGCGTCCAAGAGGTAGCTGTTAACCGTAGATCTAGTAGAGGCACATATGATCGCCCGAAGGCCGGCCGCTCGCTTGATTTCCAGGTAGCACAAATATTTTCCTCGGAGTACCGTGGCACACGGCTGATGAGGCGTAACATGGAGGTTTAAAAAAGGCTAAATGGCGCTGAATTTTATTAAAATATTGGAGGGAACACTTAAGCTCCTCATTAAGCCTGTTTCACATGCAAACGAAAACGCTAGCGAATCCTGCAGCCGCGATGCAAAAACCTGGTTTTGAGTCGTCACGGCACCCACCGAGGCGGCTCAGTGGTTACGGCGCTCGGCTACTGATCCGCGGAGTTCCCGGGTTCTCACCCGACCGCGGCTGCTGCGTTTTTATGGAGGCAGAACGCTAAGGCGCCCGTGGGATGTGCGTTATCAGTGCACGTTAAAGGTCCCCAGGTGGTCGAAATTATTCCGGAGCCATCCACACGGCACCTTTCTTCTTTTCTTTCACTCCCTCCTTTATCCCTTCCCTTACGGCGCTGTCCAGGTGTCCGCCGATATATGAGACAGATACTGCGCCATTTCCTTTCCCCAAAAAGCAATTATTATTATTAGTCGTCACAGCGGCGAGGTTCCAAACATTTCGAAATTTCGCTGCGACGCGCAGCTCAGTCGCACATCCGCGTGCATGTGAACCAGCCTTTAAGGGTGTGACGCGAGAGCTAATGGGTTGAAGCCCATATATGCAGAATTAGTCATTTCCTACTTAACATTCACAGATTCTTGGGAGCCCCGTACCAGTCCTGCCACAGTGGTACAGCGGTGAAGCGATGTGACACTGCTCTGCGATCGCAGGCGCTGCCACCGGTGGGACATGTGCGATCCAGAGCAACCTCTCGGGGGGCAGGATCTGCTGACAAGGTCTGCTGACCTAGCTGGCCCACCTACCTCCTATAAATCTTTCGGGATTTTTCGCTCACTACCAACGACGCCGGATTTTCTGCGACACGAGCTGCCTAACGCTTTCGCTTTAAGAGGAATAATAATAATAATTGGTTTTTGGGGAAAGGAAATGGCGCAGTATCTGTCTCTCGTATATCGTTGGACACCTGTACCGTGCCGTAAGGAAAGGGATAAAGGGTGTTAAAGAAAGGAAGAATGAGGTGCTGTAGTGGACTCGGGGATAATTTCGACCACCTGGGGATCTTTAACGTGCACTGACATCGCACAGCACAGGGGCGACAAAGCGCGTTAAGAGCCAGTGGCACCCGACGACGGCTGAAAGCATCGTCATCGACGGAGCCTCATCTTTGGACATCAGTCCCTTCGGTCGCCAGGACAGCAGTTTGAGATATTAGGCAGTCACCACTGCGAACGTAATGTAATGGTGGCAAACTGAACCATCACTCACCCACTGATAGAAAGAGCCGGTTCTTGCGGCCTGTCTACGCCGATGCCTTCGTCGTGGCTATGGTGGCTGTGGCCTCTTCGTCTTCCCTCGCGCGTATATGGTGCCTCGATGACAGTGCCGCTGGCTTCGAGGCACCTTACGCGCGAACATTCACTGGCGCCCTCACTCGGTAGCCAGCAAAGCATGCTGAGGCGGAACTGCTACCTGTCTGCATAACTGTTTTCGAACCATGGATCCCCAAGATATTGGATTTGGGGAAAGCAAATGGCGCAGTATCTGTCTCGTATATCGTTGGACACCTGAGCCGAGCCTTAAGGGAAGGGATAAAGGAGGGAGTGAAAGAAGAAAGGAAGACAGAGGTGCCGCAGTGGAGGGCTCCGGAATAATTTCGACCACCTGGAGATATTCAACGTGCACTGCCATCGCACAGCACACGGGCGCCTTAGCATTTCGCCTTCATCGAAACGCGGCCGCCGCGGTCGGGTTCGAACCCGGGAACTCTGGATCAGTAGCCGAGCGCCGTAACCAGAGCCACCGCGGCAGGTCCCTAACATATTGCAAAGCTGTTTGCGAAACTGTTTACGGATTGCCAGAATCTGGCACTCAACTTACCCGCCGCGGTGGCTCAGTGGTTATAGGGCGCTCGGCTACTGATCCGGTGTACCCGGGTTCGAACCCTACCGCGGCGGCCGCGTTTCGATGGAGGCGAAACTCAAGGGCACCCGTGTGCTTCAACAATATATGAGACAGATACTGCGCCATTTCCTTTCCCCAAAACCCAACCAACCAACTCAACTTACCCGCCGCGGTGGCTCAGTGGTTATAGGGCGCTCGGATACTGATCCGGTGTACCGGGGTTCGAACCCGACCGCCGCGGCCGCGTTTCGATGGAGGCGAAACGTAAAGGCACCCGTGTGCTGTACAATGTCAGTGCACGTTAAAGATCCCCGGGTGGTCGAAATTATTCCGGAGCTCTGCACTACGGCACCTCCCTTCCTTTCCTTCTCAGTCCCTTTATCCCTTCCCTTACGCGGCGCGGTTCAGGCGTCCGCGGAGATGAGACAGATACTGCGCCATTTTCTTTCCCCAAAAACCATTCTACAACCCTGACAACAGTGTGTGCGTATAACACTCAATAATATTGTCCAGAGCAGGCCAACAATAAGTACTAGTCCTCGCACCTGAACCCTTTAATTTCTGGCGCTAACGTGTTCTTATGAACACGATTTTAAGGCGATAGCGTTAAGGAGCCTGCAAAACCAGGCGTCGACGTTGGCGTCGTTGACCGTGAGTGACAAATCTACGAAAAATACTCACGCGAAGCAACCTAGGTGGTAGGTTGTGTCACACAACCTGCCCACCGGACTGTGAGCAAACTGCGTAGCGTGGCAGATGGCACTTAAATTAATGATTGGTCGCGAGAGGTTGCTCGTGAATAGAAACCTGGGTCTCACAGGCCCCACCGATGGCAGCACCTGCGATGGCAAGGCTGTGGCGCATCGCTTAATCGCTGAAGTATACAGCTCCAGTAGTAGTATGAGGACTAGGTTTTAAACCAAGGTGGTGAGGATTATAAGGACTAGTGTATGAGGACTGTGAGGACTAGGATATAAATCGTTCGTTAGGTCAAAGTTGGAATTCGCATCACCAGTCTGGGATCCCCATCAAGCTTATCTCATTCTCTAGAGTCCGTGAAAAATCGAGCGGCAAGGTTTATTCACGCATCCTATGCTTACATTAGCGTTTCCGCCTTGAAAACGGCATCCGGTTTACCGCTCTTATCTCCTTCGTCGTACTTCCAGCTTATCTTTATTCCAGAAAATCTTCAATAGCCCTATGCACACCGCTCCTTATATTCTCCCTCCCCCAGCACGCATTTCACTCCGCACCAGTCATTTTCATGTTGCCCGTCCACTCTCGCGTACTGTCACCTTCACCAATTCGTTTTTTTCCCGTCTACTCTCCCTCCTGTCAACTATGTGGCCAACATGCCACTCTATCCCACCTTATCTGGGCTTGCCCTCAGGACTCCACTCCGCGAGGTTTGCAGCTCTCGAATCCAGACCAGTGGGAGGCCGCATTGCTAGTTCCGACTCGGACACGCAGATCCGGGTTGTGACAAGGGCCCTATAAGTCGCCGGACACAACGGGCTCATGGCCACTTGATGGGGCTATAACCCCACACTAACTGCTACCTTGGTCGGTGAAAATAGTTTATCCTCCTCCTCCTCCTCCCCGCACAGCTGCAGACGAACGGCCTTCCAGGTGACATTGACACCATCACCTGTTCATCCAAGTTAACTGAAAATGCAAAAAATTATGTGCCATTGTAAGAATTCTTTTTATTATTAGTCCCCACCCCTTATGTAATACCCCAGTCATGGGGCCTTTAAGGAAATAAAATGAAATGAATGTACGTAGAGAATGGCCACTTCCCCATACGGACTTCGCCCATCAACGCTATCGCGTCATAGGCGGAGCTTAATTGTCTCTTCCGAATTTTTATTTCTAAACACATCACTCCCGAACATCAAAGCTTTTCACGCATAGGTTCGTGTTTTCATTTTGTTTGTTTTGAAGTATCTTAGCTTTAAAGAGGCGAAATTATGAGAATGGTTTCATGCAAAGTGTATGCAACTAGTCTTTTACAATCAGAATTGAATCTGCGGCAGAATTGGCGCCTCACCCTGCGTTTGCTCTTTATTGGTAGAAGCCTAGGGCGTGGCATGACTTCACCTAATAACGAAAGGCGGGAAATTAAAAAAAGGAATCGTTTCGGAAAGGAATTATATTATACGGACCTTGTATGCTCATACCGAAATGCGGAGGGGATATTCAAAACTAATGTGAATGGCACGCTAGGCACAGCAGAACATGTCAGGTGCCGACCTTTTCAAGATTCGAAACGAAACATTTTGAAACCGATATTTTTGCGAGCTCCAATTCTTTCTAACCGTGTGTACCAAATCAGTTTGAAAGTTTCCGGTAGAAAGGAAGAAAATGGGGCAATTTAGATAACACCTGTCGCATTCAGTTGCAATCGTCTGCAGTGTTAAATGAAGTATTATACGTTCTTGACAATATAATTGCATGCCTAACTTTCATAGAGCAGAATACGCATTGCGACCGTTCAGCAAGTGCCTGTCAAAGGAGGCCTTCCATTAACATCGCCATCTCAGTAACAGATTGACTCGATGCCAAGAAAGCAGAGCCTTGAAGTTAAATGAAACATTAATATGTAGTGGTGGCATGTCCTTTGATTGCTTGCAGACTGTAATTACAACACTGCTTTATGAACATCTGATTCTGCTGACCCATTCTGTGCAAATAAAGAAGCCTCCTCATTCTCTCAACTTCCCCATGCTACACATGCTGCTGCTTGTATGACTCAATGCTCGGACGAATCTGAGGGAGGGCACACTTGCATGCAGCGCCCCCCCCCCCACCCCAATTCTATGCAAAGGGGAGGTCAGAGCTTCAGCCATCATTCGAAATGAGCCTCCACACCGAGGCTTATTCCCCCCCATTGACTTTGTGTGCCCTTCTCGAGAAGCGAAAGCGAACAACCACAGTCCGAACAGCGTGCAGTCTGTGGCCCAGTAATCCAAGAGGCCCTGGCAGTAGGTGCACATACGAGCAGAATACGTCAAATCAGTCACAAACTTCATGCTGTAGAAGACATATCTATTGCAGATTTCATACACTCCAGGAGGTGACACCCTGCAAAGACAGCCTGGACTGCACTGCTCGTAAGCCACCCAAGGTATTCTCGGTGATCGATGGAGAGGCATTTCAGGGGCCACCTTTTGAAAATGATTTATGGCAAAGGGTTGAATGGCAGCCAATGCAGTGGGCCAGCTCTAAATTCAGTTCACACATTTAATACTGGTTTCGAAGAAACGTGGATACACAGTCATTTATTTCAACTCCACGTTCAGAGTTCTAGCATCATGCTCGCCGAGCAAATACATTTTCATGACAGCACATAAATTACACACCATGTCTATAAGAATTGCAATTTTACTTTAGCAAATCAAATCTCAGACATCCACTGCTTATATCTGCTGCACCACCGTTAGGTGAAACAAAGAACTGCTTGTACGTACACATACATACACTCATTAGGCAGTAAACAAGTTTCCACCTCACTTTATCAGAGCACTGAAGTGCCAGAGGTGCCAACAGACTTCTGTTACAAAGTTCAGAAGCAAAGTGTTCACAAAGGCTTGCACACATGCACAAATTCTTTTTACCTTGCGACATGTATTCTCTCAATGTTGCACATTCTTGGCAGCCATGGACAACACAATGCATTGCATATTTCATTCAGTTTATTTATAGTTGATGTATACAGCTGCTCATGACAGTTCATGCCGGAAGAATGGAGACCACTCATCAAAAAGGCACCTTTGTATTCGGGAGGAGATGGCTGGCGCTTCTATATACATGTGCGCGGTTAAAAACATTCTTGGTTACCAGTGGTTTCCCCATGGCTTGGCTATGCACAGCTGCCATTAGGCATGTACTCACTTTGCAAAAATATCTTACATTAAAATACTCTCTGCCCCGACAACAGTCCAGACCACTGTGCATGCACCAAAGCCCAAGGATTCTGCACACGTACTTGCAAATAATTGATGTGCCAATGTTTAAAAGGAGCCATTTGTTCGTAATTTGTTGCTCACTCAAAGCACATTGGGAAAGGGAGTACTCAAAATAAACAATGTAGTTCGAGGTAGCTGTTGTACCTTGCGTGGTGCCATCTATGCACAAGCACGTATTGGTGGGTGAGCTGGTTAGACATTTCTATTAAACTGCACCAAAATATAGACTGCTGATGGAGAAGACGATTCAAGACACACATAGGCACACTAACAACTGAAAATTTATTCTTGTTGCACAGAATAAATAACTGCAGCCAAGTGATAAACTTGTCCAGAGGTCTCGTCGAAGTCTGGGACACACTCAGGAGCCTCAAAGTGAGCACTCATGAGGACCAAAGGATTTGATTGGATTTTAACGCCCCAAAGTGACTAGGCTATGAAGGATGGCGGAAATTTCAACCCTTCGGGGTTCTTAACGTGCACTGACATCGGACAGAGCACTGGCCTCTGGAATTTCGCCTCCATCGAAATTCAACCGCCGCAGCCGGGATCGAACCCGCATCTTTCGTATCAGCAGCTGAGCGCCATAACGACTGAGGCACCGCGCCAGCCCATGTAGCCCGAAAGCCGATTTTCAGTCTTGTATTGATGCTCATACTGTAATATTGCCGTATAAGCATCTGCCAGTTTGTCCAACGTATGTAGCACCACATGACAGAGGAACGAAATAGTACACTGCTTTCTTAACACAACTGGCATGCTTCTGGCCGTGTTTCTTACGACAAACCTGCTTGTTTTTTCGATGTTCTCTGTTCACCTTTGCACGCATCTTTCCCAGATGTCTCAGAGCGGAACATGAAATCCTGACGCAAGTCCTTTCGTCCACATTTCTCAGACTGTGGGATATGGCGCGAATACATGGAATGGCTACAAGTCTTGTTCTAGAAGTTGCTGCTTGAACCTGGTCTATATGCTGGGTTTCTTGACAATGACGATGAATTTCTATGGCACAAGGGAGTCTGTGGCCAAAGAACGCCACGGCACAAGGTTATTCTTTTTCTCATGGTGGGTTCAAAGACGCATTTCCCAAGCACTTCACCCCTACAGAAGCCACACTTTAGGCAAGAGAAAGTTTGAACCCATTGTGTCACCAGTGGGCACCTTAAGGTGCAGGGGAACGAACCCCGCACCTTGCGAGGCAGATGCTCAATGTTGTTGGGTTTCTTGAGCTTTCTCAGCATTTTTTTCTGCAACAAATGCCATCACATGGTGAGGATGACGCACCTCATTCAGGTGACGACTGACCCGATGGTGAAAACTCCTTTGCAATCAATGCATACACGACTTGTTAAGCGTGTCATGCGTTAACTTTTGAGTGGGATGAATTGAAGTAAAGGATAGGTTTGTTAGCTCTTCGCTTGAACCTCCAGCAAACCTGACAGTATGAGCAATGAACTTACACTTAAATCTAAAAACCTTAATGATGATTATGGATTTTTATGGCGCAAGAGCATCTGTGGCCAAAGAGCGCAATGACACAAAGTTTTTTTTCTTCTACTCAAGGTAGGGTCAAAGACACATTTTCCAATCATTTCACCCTAAATAAGCCGAGCACGAGACACGGGGAAAGCTTAATTGTGCCCATTGTATCACCGGTGGGTACCCGGAGGCACTGGGGATCGAACCCCACACCTCCCGCATGCGAGGCGGATGCTCAACCACTTGGGCATCACTGCGGTCACTCTAAAAAAAACCTTAAAAAATTATCGGTTGGAGGTTAACGAGTCAGGATTAATGTAGAAAATACTGTTTTAAACACTGGCAATACTAATGGTGACTGGTTTACCACATCCTGAAATGCCATAATCTAAAATTGCTAAATAGTCACCAAGAAATCTGAAGTCCTGCAATACATTTGTCTGCTAAGCCCTGTTTCAACAAGTTTTCACTTAGAACGGGGGCTCCCATACTTTGTGTGTGGTGCATAAATGAAAAAAATGGTACTTTAGTGCGTTTTTTTTTTTGCGCTGTGCATGATGGCACTGCTATCATTTGGCTACTGTTATTTATGCTGTGTGACAAGAATAAGCTACCAATTGTTAATGCACCTATGTGTGTCTCATGTCTTCTTCTCAGTCTTCCCTCTATATTTTGGCGCTGTTTAGTAATGACCTATGCGCACAATTAAACACGACATCTCCTACAAATACTGCAGCACCAAAAACCATGCCTCGCACAAGCAGCTCAAAAAATGCACGAAATTGATGTCTCTGAGCTGCAAGAAAGGATTTGGTCTCTACATTCACAAGAAAATTCTTCAGGTGTCATTATCCACTTCAGTTATATAGTCTGCCCCCTACAATCAGCTTCATCAGCACCAAAAACAGGAGCAAATGTCAGCTGCATATCTACACAAGGCAGCTTCGCAACATTGTAAATTCCATCCATTGCAATGCCAGAAGCATTTGTATGCCTGCTGTACTATAGCAGTCGTAAACAGCACTGCATACAGCAAGTGCTGAAGGTTTTTATAAGCCCTACTGATGCAACAAACACAATCAGCTCTCATTTGACAAACCATAGAACAATCTAAACAAGGTTGAATCAGTGAGATGCAATATGGGAACCAAGCAGCCACATAATTCAATCTGGCACCTTCTCAGTGACACTGAATTTAGTTGCTTACTACGTAACAACAAGCCTACCAGGGTCGTTAGGATGGCAATCGGGATCCTGTGAAGAAACCTGAGCACAAAAGCCAGTACATGGATTGGAAGACTTGAAGGATTGTTGGAATAAAACCACATCACAGTCACAAAGTTGGAGGTTCTTGCTACACACACACAAAAAAGAAAATAGTGGCTCTGAGACAAATGACAGACTCAGAAGTGGAACTACAAAGAGGAAAATATTAGGAAAAATGCTATTTAGAGACTATATATATGAATGTACATATTGTGTACCAAGGTGGCACACCACGTCAAACATCATACATCGCGTATGGGCTCATGATCAGAGGGATCAAGTCTGTTTTTGATCCCAGCTAATGGAATGAAGATTGTTGCACACGCACCAACACACAAGAGTCCATTTCCTTCTCTTGCATCGTTGTCAGCCCCAAATCAGCTATGCATGTAGGCTCTTCAGTATAACCCACAAATTCTCTCCAAGCCTACTGACATGACAGGGGTTGACTTGGAGTCCTGTGTGACAGTCACGTGTAAGATTACTTTCGTGCAAACTTGTCACGCTGACATGCCTACCGACACTGGGAATGCACTAAAGGCAGTCATATTGGCAGCTGGCGCATTAAAACGAATATATTCCACATGATACTTCGAAAATTTTCGGCTTAAAATACAGATACTGCACATATTGCCAGATAAATCGTTCCCCTGGAATTAACACGGGCCTGTGCCTTCTCTTAATAAAGTGCCTAGTGGAAGTCTTGTAGAATCCTAGAAGGTCAAGATCCGTCCCAGAGAAGGTAGCACTCGAGCTTGTAGAATCTGGAATCCAGAAAAGACAAAAATATATACCTCCACTGTAAGTGGTTGCTTCATCAGGACACAGCAGTTTTTATACATGAAAGTGCATCTTCTTTCTCATGAGCTCACATTACGTTAACTGTGACAAGTCTGGTCCTGCACAATTCACCTTGTTAACAAGCATGGGGAAGATTTCGAGAGCACTGGTACTTATGTCTGTATTTTACCCTGCAATACAGCAGCACTAAGCTGCAGACACAGCAGTCTAACTTACCGTATTTGCTCGCATATAACCCGCACCAAAATTTGATAAAACCAGTTTAACAGGGGGGTGCAAGTTATCTGAATTTTGATCTTTTTTTTGGGTGGGGGGTGGGGGAGGGGGTGGAGGTGTGGGCTTCACGGCAACGTGCGGCGGCCTCCCGCATGTAGTACGCGATCCCCACTGTCATCGATGCTTGTCAAGCCAATGAGAGGCCAACGAAAGGCATAGCCAAATCGACATTCATAGTCTGCATATTCTTCCCCATGCAATTGACCATGTTTTCTTCAGCCAGCGTGTTGAGCCTAGTGTCAGGCACTGTTTCATATTTGCTCGCGTATAACCCGCACCAAAATTTGAAAAAAAAAAAACGCGTTCAAAATGTGGGGGTTTGCCTGTT
The DNA here is from genome assembly GCF_052857255.1 of Amblyomma americanum. Taxonomy (NCBI): domain Eukaryota; kingdom Metazoa; phylum Arthropoda; class Arachnida; order Ixodida; family Ixodidae; genus Amblyomma; species Amblyomma americanum. Next base: position 72,959,431 of record NC_135504.1, on the reverse strand, counting down.
TGAGTACTTTGTTTAGGAGCCATAAGTTACACCCTCACACCGACGGACACGTGCGAAAGCTCGATATTCCATTGCTGTGCCAGTGGATTGTGGATGTGTGGAAGGCGATACCAGCCAACTTGGTGCATAAAAGCTCTTAAAAAATGTGCCATCAGTAACAGCTTGGATGGTTCCAAGGACGCTATGTCTTTGAGAGTGGCGATGAAGTCTCGGATGGCAGCAGTAAGAGTGGCAACAATTCGGAATCTGATAACCAGTGACGTGGTGGTGGTCATTTGAAAAAATGTTCTGAAAACAAAATTATCACCGAGTGTGCAGTTGTATCTTTCTGGCGCTAATTTTTTTTTTTTTCAGGTAAACGTGCGGGTTATACGCGAGGTTTCTTTTTTTCGTGCAGTTCAAAGTTAGGGGTGCGGGTTATAAGCCAGTAAATATGGTACTTGCTCAGACAGTGAACCTAAACAAGAGCAGATCATGCAATTCTCCCTGAGGCTACATTTCCCAGACATATGACTTGCAGGGGTGCTTTTGAATCAGCCATGTCATTCACAAATACCATATTCACTCTCATATTTTGCGAACCCATACTTTAAACCAAGCAAAAGGTGCGAGTGGCGAGGCAAAGCCAGCCATACTGCTCTAAGGAAGGTGTCACTGTTGAGGCCAAGCCAAAGTGAAGTCATTCATACCTGATGCATGCGAGCTGCGAGCATGACCAGTTTTTTTGGGGGGGAGGGGGGGGGGGGGTTGAGAGTGCAAGATTAGGACATGGGAACCAACATGCTTCAATAACCTTGATAACAGCGCCTCCCCCAAGTGGAAAGGAGTCGGCACCAGCTAAATAGCCGTAAAGGAGATAACAATGATATAATGGAAAGAAATAACGGCAGCAATGACCACATCGCAGTACATCCTTCTCTTAGGAATCCAAAGGTCATAATGCACAATATACCGCATACTGCCGAGTGCAAGCGGACTCTTTTTTAGAGAAACAATAATTAAAAATTGGAGGTTCATATATATGTATGTGGTGCTGGCCTATATGCCGAGTCTAGCCTACTTTCATCCCAGCTGTGAATAACACAGAGCCTGTGCCCTTGCCCATTACTAGCAAGAAACATAGGGAGCTCCTCAAATAAAAAAAAAAGTCAGTTCCTTTGTACTAAATTGGTTCTCATAAAAAAAAAAAAACTAACTGCACACCATTTATCCTGCCGGTACACACCACAATCAAACTACCAAATCAATTGCTCTTCTGTTTGCCGCTAGTCAACTGCGCCACATGCGAGGGCGCCGTTTCATCACTTTTTATCTTCATTTGAATGCTGGCTTTGTGATTGTATTGTTGTGCAATTATTGTTTTTATTTGCACATTTGCCATCATTCTATCCTGAGAGAACCTGCATAACGTGAGGCGTGGCAGGGCGGAGGGCGGGCTGGGTATGTGTTGACTTATATTTGGAGTCAACTTTTTTTTTTTTACCAGTGAGGGGTGCGAGAAGGGGTGTCGACATATAGGCAACAATATATGGAATGTGTGACGTGCAATGGACTTTGTAGAGCTTTTAGGGTGTGTTTGCAAAATCTCCCCCTGATTTGCACACCCCATTTAAAAAAATTGTGCAAATTACGTGAATAAATATCGTAGGTTTACGCCAAATATAAAGGACCTGTCCACAGATCCATAGGCATCACAATAATACAAGCAGGGAAAAGTAAGCACAATTTTGGTCTTCACGAATAACGAGGAAAGGCCACTGCCTAATGAATGTCTGAGGCATAGCGCAGCATCTTCATATCCAAAGGCTTCCAAGTATTTGCACAAAATGCGATGAAAATGATGTTTTTTTAATGATCACGCTTCCACAATATCTCAGTAAAACATTTGCAAAATAATGGTACATTTCATTTTCCACATCAAGAGAAATCTGCAGGCAGAAGAAATGCTATACTTGGCTATTTAGTCAAAAGGACCAAGGACCGCTAGAGACACGACGGGAAGTTAAAAGAACAGCAGCCAACTACTGCCTGAACAGCACAAGAGTGTTCTCCGGCAGTCTCACCTTGGTCTTGACGACCTCACCGTCGACGGTGATGGTGCTGTCGGTGAAGGTCTCCAGGCGGAATGCGCGCACGGGGATCAGGCGCACGAAAGGAAGGTCCACGTGCTCTCCGGCCTCCTGTGCCTTGAAGTAGCTGAGCACCTGGATGCGCGACGCATCGCCGCGGATGAGCAGGAGCCAGGCGATGCCGTCGTCCAGGCGAGACTCTGGCGCGATGAACAGGTTGGTGCCCAGGTGGCTGACCATGCTCGAGTAGCAGATAATGAAGCGTCCTTCCTCTACCGTCCAGTCATCTGGCACCGGGTCTGTGAGCGCTGGGAAGCCATCCGGCGGCGAGAGCACGGGCTCCTGTTGGTGGAGGAGGCACGAACGTTTGGACATGCGCTTTAATTCATAGACACCACCATGTGAAACGGCTGTTCGCATGCGAATAGAGCAACACAACAGCCACACAGTGGCGCCCGGCAGGAGTTGTAACATGGAAGTTGTAGGCTGGAAGTGCATTTCGCTTTAAAGCAAATTCCATTATAATGTGTGTGCCTTTACTTTTCTGGAAAAATCACCTAAAAAAGTGACCGGACTGCTACCACTGTGCAACGTGATTCAGCGACTGCTCTTAAGGTATTGAGAGGACATAGCAGTAGCGCTAAATAACAAGGACGAAAGGAGAGAAGATAACACAACGCTAGAAAGTTATTGCTATACCTTACAGGTATTGCTATTTGGTGTTATATTGAGGTAGAGAATATGAAAGAGACGATATTTGAGACGATACTATTCTGTCCGTCGTCCATGAGCAATATTTTTGGCACGCCTAAAAAGCATGAACGTAACCAAAAGCGTACCTTAAAGGGAGAGTGAGAAAAAATTCAAGTTGGCCTGTATCAACAGATTACAAAGTTCTAACCACAAGAAAGCTACTGTCACTTTTAGCAGCCAGAAAAGGTCAAAAGATGAAACAATAGTATTGCGGCCACTGGCCATTTTCACAAGCAGACTGCGAAGATGTCAGGACACTTTTTCCTTACACCCCTAAAGTTCGGCTACACTGCCTTTACCTTCCAAATGGAGATCATGGAGTGCTTTTCTGTCTTTACACCATGAGTTTTTATTGTGCGGTGGGAAAAACAAATGTTCCAGCTTTAAATTCATTTTTTTCAACGATAAGTCAGTCTTTTGCTGCTGACCAAACATCAACACTGTCCCAAGGGGCCCAATAATCAATTTCCACTAAAGGCAAAAATTGGCTACGGCAGCCCTAAGTGCCCTTGTAACTTAGCAGGCCTTACCATCACTTTCCAGCTGTAATGAAACGTGCTCAGGTAAAGTGTACATCTTTATTTAGGAAAAAAGGTCTTGTCTATTCTATGCAGTACCTGCTGCTTGGGCCCCGGCGCACGTTCGACAGTGGAGTCTGCTACCAGCTCCAGCTCGGGTGGCAATTCTTCGCCCGTGACCTGATCGGCTGGCCCCGGGACAGCACACACTGTGGCATGCTCGAAGCTGCCGCCGTTGGCTCCCTCAGGAGGCGTCACATACTCGCCCGTGTGGCCCTCTGGCGCACTTTCAGACCTGCAGAGGAAAAAAGAGAGAAAATATGCGAAAAAAAATGACCGATTTGCCGGGTTATGCCACATGCAAACCAGGTGCCCTAGCACTTCGGTTGTCGGGTTCAGATCTATTGTTCACGGATGGAAGTTGTTTGGATAGCGATAATGGGTTGATGACCATATATGCTGAATTGGTCATTCTCTATTTTGTATTCATACATCGCTGGTAGTTCCCATACCACTCCTGGCCCAGTGGTGCAACAGTTAAGCGATGAACTACTGCCCTGCGATGGCATATGCTGCCACCCATGGAGCTTGTGTGACCCAACCTCTCGCAATCAATCAATTAAACTACGACCTGCCACAGTGGGCATAGTGTAGCTATAGAGAGATAAGCAATGGCGAAATCAGCGAATGGGAGCTCTCAAGCTAGAGAACTAAAAGTACACTTTCGAAGCGATAAGCCAAAACACAGGTACCGAATTGATGCCTTATTGCCATCACTGTACCAAGCGCTACCCATGCTAACGACATCCTACTCATAGGCTTTTGTGCGTTTGAAATGGTTGCTGTGATGTTGAATGAACACTTCAACAGTGTTCAAAGCAAGGCAGGCAGGTCTCGCACAAACATGGAAGCGCTGCAAAGGAGGCTATAAGGTATGCAACAATACAATTTTAATAAACAAGAAAAAAAAATATTGGATTTGTTAAACCCGTCACTTCCATATTGTTTCTTATTATGACCAGCAAACATACAGCATTTGAAGACCCACACAAAAACAGATGGGCACGGCCCTGAAAATTGGGCAGGAGCTTTTTTCACTCATTGAGGAAGAGTTGATTTTGTTCACTAACAGGTACTGTCGTGAGCAAAAGTGGTATACTCCGCTCGGCGCGTGGCAAAGCGAGCGAAAACTGCATCGCAATGCCATCTACAGGTGACGTCTGTGGTCGAGACAGGCGATCAGGAACCCTTCCTAATCTGCAGGCTTGTCGCCTGACTCTCTTGGTTGCAACGCCCTGCAGCATGCCGAAATGCTGAGCATCGCCGCTGTAGGAGCGATCCAGGGCGCAAAAGTTCTGTGCAGTCATGGAGCGGTGCGCCAGCACATATCTACCGAAAGCGCAGCGAAAACAAAAAGAAAACAAAGCGGAAGATCCCTGGATCGCTCCTACAGCAGCGATGCTCAGCATTTCGGCGTGTTGCAGGGCGTTGCAACCGAGAGAGTCAGGCGACAAGCCTGCAGATTAGGAAGGGTTCCTGATCGCCTGTCGACCACAGACGTCGCCTGTAGATGGCATTGCGATGCAGTTTTCGCTCGCTCTGCCACGCGCCGAGCGGAGTATACCACTTTTGCTCACGACAGTACCTTAAAAACGTCTAGTCCCTACGTTCAATTATGGCTGGAAAATGAATACACCATGCTCTTGTCACCCAATTTGTGTTCTTTTTTTTTCAACTTTTGTGGAACAATGTGTGCAATAAATATAGCCCCCTCCTCTCCGGAACACAAGTAGGGATACCCTGACGCCACCACCACTGTACAGACACATTAAGGAGTTTAGGAGGTGCTTTCCGCCACCGTGATCTGCTTGCAAGGGACTGGCTAGAGCATGTGCAGCGGCAGGTAATGCGCCCACACCTAACCCCTCTGGGCCACCTGCACATTAAGTGTTGGAGCCTTTGGGAAGAGGTTGCGGATCACACTGCGTTGATACCCTTCCATTGCTCAGGGGTGAGGAGATGGTTTATGGTTTATGGGGGTTTAACGTCCCAAAGCGACTAAGGCTATGAGGGACGCCGTAGTAAATTTAGACCACCTGGGGTTCTTTAACGTGCACTGACATCGCTCAGTACATGGGCCTCTAGAATTTCACCTCCATCGAAATTCGACCGCCGCGGCCTGGATCGAAACCGCCTCTTTCGAGTCAGCAGCCAAACGCCATAACCACTGAGCCACCACGGTGGCCAATGGAATTATGACTACAAGCCTCTGCATGTGCCTGCTGAGTAAAACTCAAATACAATGCCACAAGCAGCGAGCTTCTCAACTCCTCAGCGCATTTCGCTGGACGTATAAAAGACCTATCCTATAGGCTCCCTACCTCTGGAGCAGCCTGGTGCTTCCGTTCTGTGTGCTGCAGAGCCCAGTGAGGTCCACGCCCGATGACTGATGTCGGGGCGGAGGCGCGCCGGAGGACGTGCCATTGCGTGGCGTGGGCACCAGCCGTGGGATCATGCCGTTGCTGTTCTTGCCCAGCCTGTCAGTGGCCGGCAGGTACGATATCCGGCCGTGGTACGTCCGCAGGTCTGCGCGATGCGCATGTAGAGAGCATGCGTGCTAACATTGGCAGTCATGCAGTATGCGGCCACTTACAATCTCGTTTTTGACACCGCACGCAAGCGTCGGAACTCAAAGAGGCCCCCTTGGAAGTACCACAACGTTCCATCCACAGTTAGTTTTTTTGTCCGAAAGTTGTGCTGTCAAGTGCTATTCCATGCAAAGGTGACTGAAAAACAATGCGCGCCCACCTCTTGGTCGACATGTACTTGACTAATTTTGTGTCATTTCATTTCCCATACAAAAAGTACAATTTAGAAGCTGGGAAAAATTTGCTAACATACACAAAATTTCGCACTGTGCTGAAGTTAAAGCTGCACACACAATGCCACCAGAGCTTGTGGTAAGGGTGCTTTCCAGGCAGCTGGCATTAGGAGTGCTATGTGCATCAAACACTCTGGGTGGTATAAGACACCTACACTATCTGTTCACCACATTAATTTACTGCTTTACCAAATGGCAGTGAACTATTAAGCAATGTGCACTTCTCTGTGCATGAATCGTTATGCCAGTGCCAGCAAACATGGCTGCAGCTGTTTCGGTTTCTAAAGGATTAGTCCCCTTCAAAACTTCACCTACAAAAATAGTGCAAAGAGGATAAACTTAAACATCCGGTTAGAAATGCAAAGGTTACGTCAGGGTTGTTTATCAAAATGTCCTATTTGTTCTAACCGACCCACCTAAAACCATAGTGCACTTGAAGCAATGCATACAATAGAAGCCAACTCTATTTACACCTAGATGCTTCCCATAATTGTTACATGGTGCCCCAAGTGCCATATTGATGACATTACAGCAGACTATCCCGTCAAGCTTCCTCCCTGTATTCTTGTAATGAAGCCCTATGCCACACAACGGCCATGAACTGCAAAGCACGAAAAGGGGTGCAACTGCCATCGTACTGTTCCAAAGGTGCACAAAGTTATCTGTATGCCACTGAAAGTGATCTGGCAGATTTTAAGCAATAACACTACAGATTAATGCTTTGCAGACAAGTGCGGTATGAAGCGGCCAACGGAGGACTACATGAAAGGGGTTTGCTCACTGAAGACCCTCCAGAAAGCCCACAGGGTGAACCGAATCTCGCCGATGGCACGCAGCTTCTCGGACTCGATGTCGATGTCAGCCATGATGCCCCAGCCGACGGTCAGGAAGGAATAGAGAGGTCCCGCCGGAGTTTCCACCTTCATCAGGTCCAGTGGTGCCACGCGACCCTTGGCAATGCCCAGCGTCGACGCTAGGATCGGGTCATTCACGTACGGCTCACTGCGACGGAACCCGAGGAGAGATGAGAAGGGGAAAAATTCACAGGCGCCTAACAGCTCTCGCTGTAAAAAAAGATAGTACAACAAAGTTTGTGAGGCTTGCTTGTAAACAACAGGGAGTATATGAAGTTATTCTTTTGAAAACAATCAATACAATTCCTTCACTCATTACGTAGTCTAGCATTTGGTTTTGACGTCATGAGTTGGAATCGAATGGTGGCAGAAGAATGTCCCATCTTCAAATCTGATTTTCTCAGCAATTTAATAAGTCTCTTGCAACTGGACAAATATAAACATAACCAGAAAGAGTCATAGAATCAATTTTTACTGCAAACAAAATTTGGACGGAGTTGGCCTCAGTGTCAGGGCCAAAACTGCTGCAGGCCAAAATAGTCCTTTGTGGAGTCTTCTGGAAAGGATAAAACATGCAAGCAAAAAAATTAGCTGCGGATTAACTGCTGCTGAACCTGGTCAGAGAGCGAAAGATGTGGTGTATCGGGCAAGTAGACGCGGCTTGGCGTCTATAACGTTGAGTGCGTTTGTTCCGCACACTGGATAGGCAGCACACCTACCCTGCCACCCTGGCACGTGGCAGTTAAATAAATGGTTTATCCCGACAGGTTGGTCAGCCAATGTACGGTGCAGCCTGTTTTACCGCCTTCTACAGACAAATCTAAAGGTCAGACGTCAAAGTTCAAGTGTTGCAACACCATGGTGGACCACACGTGGCAAGGCCTATGGCCACACTCGACCTCTGGCTCACTTGAAAGTCAACCAGCAACGCATGGCGAAATCGGCTTTACCTAGCATAGTGAAGCTTTCGCTTCAATATTTACAGGCAACCACTTTTGCCCTTGAGGCATTGCCCATGCCAATGCAAGGGCAACTGCACTGAAAATTGAAAACTGGTTGTTGGGGAATGGAAATGGTGCAGTATCTATCTCGCATCTCGGCAGCAACCTGAAACACACCCTAAGGGAAGGGATAAAGGAGGGACTCAGAGCAGAAATGAAGAAAGAGGTGCCACAGAGAAGAGTTCCAGAGGAGGGCTCCGGAATAATTCCGACCACCCGGGGATCTTTATCGTGCGCCGACATCGCACAGCACACAGCACCTTTTGCGTTTCGCCTCCATAGAAAGACGGCCGCCGAGGTCGGGTTCGAACCCGGGTACTCCGGATCACTATAGACAAGCGGCCCAACCAGTGAGCCACCGCGGCGGGTCCAAATGCATTGCCTCAACGGATTCCGGGCTTATTGAAGCGCGCTAAAAGGGCAAGAAGCTGGAAATGATTGAACCGTCACACGAGTGTCAGTTTTTGTCACTTGTTTCAGAGCTCAATTTGACAGGCGTAGGAGCATACCGGCGCCACCAGACTTCACGGCCCGCCAACGGCGCTGGACGTCCCATGCTGTCATTCTTGTGCCGCACTTACAACTGCGCGGCCCATCGCACACGCTGCGCAGCAGTGCTCTTCTCCTTGTTTGACATCTCCCCAGATCCCGCACGCTTCGCAAAGCGCACAGCAGCAAAAAAATAATGAACCCATACAGGCAAGTCACATTCCGGCAGTGCCACACACCGTATACTGTAATCCCGAACTGTCCGATAGGATTGCGGCCTCGCTCACCCGGCGGCGTGGCTGATGGTGCGGGCGAGGCCGTTGCCCGATCCTCCGGGGATGATGCCGATGGGGATCTTGACGGCCAGCTCCCAGTCGGGCCGCTCCATGAGACCATTGTACACCTGCGCGCCCAAAAAAGGGGAGGCACGACGCTTAGAAACTGCTTGCGCCGCAGCAAGGCCGGTGTAAAACCCCCAAGGACAATCAGCAAAGGATAGAAGCATCATCATCACCATCAGCCTGACTGCACCCGCTGCAGGGCAAAAACCTCTCCCATGTCTCTCCAATTACCTGCCCTGCAAAGGCCACCCAGTGTGTGCGTGGTCCCCTCAGTTATCCAGACCAACCCAAGCAACTCATTGTATATTATGGCATAACACGCTCCATTAGCACCCTCATTCTCCTCTTAATTTCCATTTCCCAGAGAGAAGTAGCAGGCCACGGTGACAGTCACATTACCGCCGGCCGACCTCTCCATCTTTCCCTTCGTTAAATTACTCTCTCTCACTTTCTCACCCGCCCACCTAACTTTCGCCGGCCCTGCTACGCTTACTTTCTCTTGGAATCCACTCCGTACCCCTCAGGGCCAGCAGTTATCTTGCCTTCGAATTACATGCCCTGGCCAAGCCCGTTTTTTGCACTATCATTTTCCTTTCCATGGCTCGCTGCGTTGTCCTTATATAAGTTAACCAGAACCTTTTTCGTTAGCCTCCACGTTTCTGGTCCATAGGCGAGCACCGGTAAGATACAGCTGTTGGAACACTTTTCTCTTGAGGGATATTGGTAAACTGCCATTCATGATCTGAGAGGAACTGCCATATGCTCTCCACCAAATGCTTGAAGTCAGGAGGGTCTCGGGGAGTCGCATACCCCGGCAGGTACCACCAATGACATGGGACCTACACCTCCCACGCCAGAATGCAGTGACTGCACGAATCCAAAGCAAGCAACCATTATTTTATTCTTATCGCCAAGGGTGACCGGTACATTTCTTATTTATCGTTTGGAAAAATTTCACCGAGAGTTTTGGCGAGGATCACCAAAACGTATTCTAGGACCCGAGACGGTGAAAAATAAAAAGTGGGCAGCACTACACAAAGGCTGTGAGAGAAGGGGAAACCCGCGTCCTCACTAGGAGTCAGTCGCGGAACTGGCCACTCAGCCCCAAGGCTCCACGAGCTGAAGTCACTTAATTCCCTCCAGGAAATGGGCGAATGGGACGACGCATTGCGGCCTCGTGGGGCCGCATTTAAAAAATAAGTCGCACTGAAAAAAGTGCACGTAAACGCCGCTGCGAATGGCAAAGCGCTAATCCGGGTGTACAGCTTCTTATATTTTACTTTCAACCTTTCCCGCCGAGAGCAACAAAGAAAAGGCTACCAGTGGATAACGACCCCATCGCTCACAGCCGACATCAGGAAGCCTAAAGGTATCGCTTCTGTTTAGCTCTACCACCAGTGCTTCCACCATCCGCTCATTTGTGCATCTGGCACGCGCGTTAAAGGGACCCTGAAATGATTTCGATGGGGATATTCTAGTGCAACAACCTGTCAGTATATAGAGCTTGTTTTTGTGGGCATTTGAGTCAAATTTGAAGGCTATGACGTGGACCCCATAATTTAGAATTTTTTTTAATCGCTGCTCGCAGTAGCTCGCAACCGATTAGGGCGACACACCTCACCGCGCGTCCCCTACCCCGATGACGTCAGTGGGCCGATGCCGTCAGTGGGCGAGCGGGGACGGCAGCCCGGGCCAAGCACTTACCTCCTATACCAGTCTTAAAAACAATGCCTGAGCTACAACCGCTGCCAACCGAGACCTTGGCAACGTTTAGCTAACATCGAAGGCTGCCCTCGGTCAAGTAGGGGAAGCGTACAGCGCACCGAACTTCAACACGAGCGTAAGGAAAAGGCTGAAGGAGAAGACGCACCTCGTACAGCAGCCCGTCGCCAGAGATGATGAGGATGCCGCTCCACTGCTTCAGGTTGAGGCCCTTAATAAAGTCCCGCGCGTGGTTCTGGCGCTCTGCGAAAAAAGGGGGCGCAATGCGGTCACCTTCGTCATGACCATGGAAACAAAGCTTGGCCCCGGATGGTCTCCCTGTCTCTCTTGTTGCGTGTTTGTGTAGCTGACATTCGTGTAGGTGCAAGTCCAAGCAATACAAAAAGGAACAGCTGAATAGCTTGATGTCAACTACTACTGTCCAAGTACCACTTAGAACCAATTTTTTTTTATGTTTGCCTCTAGACGCGCAATCCAATTAATTCCATCTTCAGGTCTCTGCGTAAAAAGCAGAAATGAATGATTCTTGATCGCAAACTAAGGGTTCCTCTTCATATTTTCTATACCTGCACAGGTCCCGCCAAATGTAAACCTGTTTTTTGGTTCATGGGCCGTGTGTGTATTACGTGACACATTTGGTTTATGGTGTGGCCTATGGGGGTTTGATGTCCCAAGGCGACTCAGGTTATGAGGGACGCCGTAGTGGAGGGCTCCGGAAATTTCGACCACCTGGGGTTCTTTAACGTGCACTGACATCGCACAGCACACGGGCCTCTAGAATTTCGCCTCCCCATCGAAATGCGACAGCGGCGGCCGGGATCGAACCCGCGTCTTTCGTGTCAGCAGCCGAGCGCCATAAACCACCGAGGCACCGCGGCGGCAATCTGCCTGTTCCCGCCTAACCCACACGGCCTGTCCTCTCACCGGTGACCAGCAGCAGGTGCGAGATGTCGGCCTCGGCCAGGATGGGGCGCACCCTGTGGAGGAAGATCTCGAGGCTGCGGCCGGGGCCGCTCTTGGGGTTCACGATGACCAGGTAGTGCCGCTGCGCAGGAAGCTCCTGGGGGACCATCGCCGCCCCATCTGTGTATATACAGAGAAAAAGAAGATGGGGAACGTTAAAGATTCCCAGGTGGTCGAAATTATTCCGGAGCCCTCCACTACGGCACCTCTTCTTCCTTTCTACTTTCACTCCCTCCTTTATCCCTTCCCTTACGGCGCGGTTCAGGTGTCCGCCGATATGAGACAGATACTGCGCCATTTCCTTTCCCCAAAAACCAATTATTATTTATTATTATTAACGTTATTGTGATATGTGAACGCCAGACTGAGCAGAGGCTGGGAAGCATAAGTACTACGTACGCCACGTCTGGTGACCAGCACAGGACGATACGATACCAGCAGTAAATGAAAACGTTTATACGCGGAACAGCGTATATGGGCTTTCCGAAAAGACGATTAACACACACAAAAAAAGCGATGTAGGCAAAATTTGTGGGGCCACAGTGCCGACGGTAACTGCGTCTTCGAAATTCTGAAAACGTATATAGATATTAAGTACGTAAGGCTACACGCCTCTCAGTAATTAAGCAGCCCAACGGTAATAGCTAACTATTCGATATTAGTTAACCAGCCTGCTAGTCAGCACTTCGCTGTACTGTGATGTGCTGCACGGCCGATAACACTATGGCGAAAAAAGCTCTCTTCTAACTCAAAAAGCCCATCTTAAAAGAATTGCGTAAAGTCTTAGGCGAAACACCCTCTATAGAGCTCGACGTTAATTGACCAATAACCATAAAGGGGCATTGATCACCTAGCTCAGTTAGAGCGACACCCTCTGAAACGGGTGGTTCAAGGCCGGCTGCATACGAAGCGGCTAACACGCTACTAGACGCTGTAGACGAGCTTCCCCTCCTACGGCGAGAGAAAAAGACGCCTACGCGCGGGGCGACGTCAAAAACTAGACGCGCGACGCGTAACCATAAAAACGACGCCCTTCTAACTATTTATACGAACAAAGTGCGAGCCTCGCTATGCAATCAGCCGCGGCGGCAGCAGCAGCAGCAGCAAAATCTTCATACAGGCATATTTGGCAGTCAAGAGGAAAGAAAAAGCTATCCGGCCGCCACGCTCCGTCGCGTATGCAGGTTTTACCGAGGGAGGTGAAAGAAGGGAAGAAGAGATCGCTATCCAGCCCGTATGCAATTCCAAATAAAAAGACCAAAGACCACGCAGTCGGCGACTCGAAGCACACCGTGGGCCTGTTTTTGCACCGACCAACGGATTGATTTATCGGGCCGAAAACCAACAGCGGAGAGAAATATCGACCCCGCAGCACCCTGCGTCCGCCCTGCGCAAGGAATTAACAACTGAGGCGGTACACTTAAGCTCCGCCTTAAGGGCGTGACGCGATAGCGTTAATGGGTACCCCCGATGGCCTAGGGTCCTCTCTGCATATCACTTCGCAAACACGACCACTGTTCTTTTATTATGTGCGTTTTTTCTTCTTTATTTTCGTTCTATTTTATTTATGCTGTATACACCAACGCGGAATTGCGTAGCCATGTCATCATCGTTGCCCTGTGTGATCGTTGTGGATGTATTTGAATTACACGCGCGAGGCCATGTGGTTGTGACGTCACGACCCTCTAGACCAATACAGATTTACTCGACATGACAACGGCAACGCTGCCGCGTTAAAATTTAGCGCGCGCGTTTTTTTTTTTTTTATAGTGCACAAGGCGGTCGCACAGGCTCGCATAACGTATTGGAAACTAAACGATATCAGCAGCCTCCGAAAGCCGTTCCCGCACCAATGTTATGAGACCGCGCGGACATCAGGTGAGATGGTACATGTCGCCCTCTATCCTATCAACTAAAATCCACAACGAAATGTAAATTACCTCAGTTACATCGAAATTCACACCGAAAATTTAGAGCTGGTCGCATTCATAACCTGTTGGACAGGCCGGAATTTTCGCAGCCCACCCACGTTCTGATTACGCACACAAGGAAACCGGTTACTGTCGCCGCAAACGTTTTACGTCACCGTGACGCGGTTGCTGCGCGCGTCGTCCGGTTTCACAACGGCGCAGGGCAACCGGTGAGACAGATAACTGTTCCCCTTTCATTTTCGCCTAGCGAAATCGAACAGACTTAATAAGCATCAGCTCATTCATGCCAAGCAAGTGTTTCTCGCCGACAGTCACCATCTTGCCAGAACAATTATGCGGGCTCAGTTCCAACTTTAGGGACAGACATCTACATATAGGAACACATACGTGCCACGAGAGTTACACAAAACGGAGTAGTCGACTAATACAATCTGCCTCCAGCCTGCGCGCTAAGTGCATTAATTAGGAGATTGGGGGGGGGGGTGGGGGGTGGGCAACTGCCCACTGCCCGTACGCATAGCCGCATGAAATAGGTGCAAAAGCGGCTTTCGTGCACGACGCACCGGTAGTTTATGTTTATACATATACAATACAAGCCGTAAATCGGAGGTTAGATCATAAAATTACGGTGAGGATCAAGCATTTTTATGGCGCAAGGGCATCTGTGGCCAAAGAGCGCCATGGCACAAGTTTTTTTTTTCTTCGTCTAACAAAGGTGGCTTAACAGACCCCATTTCCCAAGCAACTTCACCCCAAAAAAGCCGAACACAAGGCCAGCGCTTGCACCCATAGCGTCACCGGTGGGTGCCCAGCGGCACTGTAGGATCGAACCCCGCACCTCCCACTTTCGAGGTGCATGTTCAAACTAATACAGGCCATCACTGCGGTGCACACGATAAATTTTTTTCAAAATCAGTTTCTTTAGTCGCTCGTCTGCAAGGTTGGAAGAGCCGTTATCAGGGCCCAATATTCCCCCAATGTGCCATTTTTTTTTACCTCCCAACGCAGGCAGGAAGCGTCGGCATATCATGGCGGCGCACACGTTTTTCCGATTTCCTGACGCGTGTTACAAAACGAAATGCCACAAGGAAGCTGAATATATCCCGGAAGTGCTTCGCCGATTTCTGCCGAACCGATGCGAGGCTTTCTTTAAAGCCTTCGCGCTGTTTCCCGTTTCCAGTGAGCTGTAACACCTCGAAGTGTATGTTTAGCACCTCCGGGTACACGGGACAGGCTTCGCATGCATGAAACTGGCAAAAAATTGGCAAGCCAATCTCGTCGTCAAGGCACATGTAAAGCAAGAAATGCATGTCATTAATCGGTGCCTCATAGATGGTGGTAGCTAGCTGCACCCCTATATTGAAAAGCCTCCGCCATCAGCCTTAGCTGCAAAGTGCTGTCAGCTTCCGTCGCCTCGTGCGCAATGCACGTTTCATACACCAGGTGCGACGCTGTGAAAGGTACGGAATTAGTCCGCAGGGAAAAAATTAAGAGAGGCGTGTTATTCTGCGCTTGCTTTGGGGCCGAGCGGTCCAAGACACGACAAAGCGCAGCGTGTCGTCAGCGCTAACAGCGCGCGGTTAATCAAGCTCGTGACGACTGCGTCATGCCCATCGCGGTGGCTCAGTGGATATGGCGCTCGACTGCTGACCCGAAAGATGCCCGTCCGGATCCCGGCCGCATTGGTCGCATTTCGATGGAGGTGATCGAAATTCTACAGGCCCGTGTACTGTGCGATGTCAGTGCACGTTAAAGATCGCCAGGTGGTCGAAATTTCCGGAGCCCTCCACTACGGCGTCCCTCATAGCCTGAGTCGCCTTGGGACATCAAACCCCCATAGACCACACCATAAACCAAATGTGTCATGTAATAGACATACAGGGCAAAGAATTTATTGCTTATCGCTCACCACAAGGAGCTCACTACCATTTGATCGCGGATGTATAGGCAGCACAAACAAGAGCGCTATATCGTTGACAGCGTTGCTCCCGGTGTATGAAACGGCGTATATAGTGTCCCGTAGTGTGCTCTGAGCGCACTACACGCAGCGAAAGTCCCAACGTTCTGAGGAATTTCGGCCTCGGCCAAGCAGCGCGTGCTGGCTCCATCTCCCTTTATTCAAGACGTGTGCTTCCCTTCTTTCATATCCCGGCCGCGGCGGTCGAATTTCGATGGAGGCGAAATTCTAGAGACCCGTGTACTGTGCGATGTCAGCGCACGTTTAAGAACCCCAGGTGGTCGAAATTTCCGGAGCCCTCCACTACGGCGTCCCTCATAGCCTGAGTAGCTTTGGGACGTTAAACCCCCATAAACCAAACCAAACCTTCTTTCATGGCGCGGTTTAGGTGTCCTCCCAGAAGTATCAAGCAGTTACACATACGCATGTCTTTTTCTGAAAACTAATTTTTCGCGGCGCGACATGAATAGATGAGAGACGATGATGATCAATTTTCAATCAATCATCAATAAATCACGCCGCACGAGAGCCGGCCGCGATGGCCGATAAAGGTTTTAGAGCAAGGCAAAATCGGCACTTTGCGCATTCGCGTTCACACACCACGCCCCTCAAGACAAAAGAATAGAAAGCGACACAGCGGAAGCGGAAACAGCATGAATACCAATACCGATCGTACTCTACTCTATATAAAATCTATAGAAAAGCGGACCATCGCGCACCGAAGCAGAAATTTCCAGCATTAATCCCAGTAACGCAGGACTTACGGCAATAAACTATACACACCGAGGCATTACCCGTCAAAACCTGGCTACACGGGACAATTTTTTTTTGTGAACTGTTAACTGCTGTGTGTGTGATGTACCAGAAAAGATCGAGCACTGCTTTATCAACCGTAAAGACGCATTTTGCTTTGGGAAGTGTTAAATACGAACCCAAAGAAATAATACGTTTTATATCCCCATAGCCTAACATACCTTACTGCCATTCAACATGATCATGAACTGTACGATAAGATATTTCTCCTTGGAGTGCATGGACAGCTTGTGGAAAACGTGCACGTTTAATCCAAATGCCGACCCTGTTGTTGCTCCTAAAACACATTTCAATCGGACGGTGCTCCCGCTGAAGAACATTTTTGACCAAATCCGGTAACAACCGGACTGATATGCAACGCTGATGTGTCATGTTTCCTTCCCCCGGCCTCTTTTCAGTTGCTTAAGTTAGGCGTATTTATTTGTTCTTTTGTTACGTCAATGCTACGTAGCTACTTAAGGGCTGCTTTGTAATTAGTCTCTGTATGCAGCCTCTTACTGCATCCCATAAAGGCCTGCAACACGGAGGAAGAGTTGCTCCGCGGCCTGCAATAAATACTATGTTTGAAGAAAAAAAAATGCCGCGATGGCCCAGTGGCCAACGTATCGACTAACAAAGCTGCTTTCTACTGGCCCTTATAAAAATGGTATATAGACAGAATATAGACTTCCCATAGATATTTCTTTGTCATTCACAGTCTATAGAGTGACAAAAGATTAAAGTCTATTAAATGTGTACGGCCATCAATCTATAGATTGTCTATAGAGTGTCTATAGGATTTGTATTCCCTATAGACTATTCTCTAGAATTTGTCTATAGACTGTCTAAAGAAACCTTTGTAAGGGGGATGCCATTCGATCTGAAATGTTCGGCGTGTTTTCGCACAAGTTCGGCTTAATTTCTGACCTCATGGTTAACCGCAGTTCCCGGATCATGTTCGCCTGGACTTGCCGGGAATACAAAGGTAAAACAATTTCACGCTTAATAAAGGCTGGACGTGTTGACGAAACCGTGGAAAAAAACAAATCACCGGAGATCATCAACGCCGCGTCAACACAATCTACGGATCGAATCCGTTGGCGCCAGGTGCGAAAGCCGATGCCTCCTCGGCTAGTACGGCGAGTTCGCCCAAAGTCCGGAAAGGAGTGACGGCATTCGGAACCCCATCCGTAGGAGAAGTGCTGAAACTCGAAACCCCTGCCGCAATCACGTACGTGCATATGCAATGGGCAGCAACAGAAAGCGACCGCAGCGGCTGCATAACGGCGACAGCGCGATGAGCCAGCCTTGCAGGAGAGGCCGGCATCACGGCGCAGCTGTCACACAAACACGCGCGAATGAATTCCCACGCCGCGGCTGCAGTCCAGGCATTTTGAAAATGGCTGTACGTGTGTGCAGGTGGATGACGGCGCGGGGCACACGAGAATATGCGATGAAGTCAGCATGCATCCAGGCCAAGTCCGTGTAACCCACCGCCCAACAGTGGCGTCTTTATCACGACGAACCTATTCATTACTAAGTATACTAGCTACAAACTCTCAGGCCGAAAGGGTTAAACGATGTGCAGGGGCTAGTCTCTCGGGGATTAAAACCCCGTTAACCACCACGCCTTCAAAGAGCAACCATTATTGTCTGTCAGACTAAGCGATCGACAGCCACGGTCGACCATCGAAAGATCTACAGTCGGATACAACTCAAGAAGGCAGTTTTCCCCGTCAAGGAACCCCCTTCCAGCCAATGGCGTCGGCCGATTCTCGTGACCCTGCTAGTGTGACAAAGCAGGGAGAGGCGCCACAATGGTGAGGTGGGGTCTATCCCCGACCATAGAGGGAAAAAAAATCTTCCCCTTTGATCTACCACTCCCTGCTCTGCAACGCTAGCAGTGTCATGAAAATCGGCCGACGCCTTTGGCTGGAAGGGGGTCCTTGGACGGGGAGAAGCCGCTGCGTTCTTGAGTTCATCCGACTACGGCCGGAGCAAGCCGCCGGTAGCTCTTTCGGTAAACACGAACATTCCAGGCAGTCGATGGACCCGTCCCTGCTGGCCCGTGGCCACAGCACGGGCGAGTCGGCCGCGATGGGCAGCTCGGTGGTGACGGCGGTGCGGTCGTTGGTGGGTGGCTCCAGCAGCCGCTCCACGCGGAATGTGGCCGACTCGGCGGTCGCCGGAGTCGAGGCCGGCTCGGCAGCCTGCGACGGCACAGTGCGCGAGGGCAATCGTCTCAGGTATTGCGAGCTCGCGCTGAAGCCAGAATTAGTGTCAATGCACCCGAAATCCCGTTTTCAGCGGTGTCACACGCGTTGAATGTGCAGCCAGAGAGAAAAGTTCACGGGATGCGAGTTAGAGGTAAAAAGAATTATTTCTGAGATGTCAAGCAAAGCGGAACAATTAAAAACATAAGCATAAGGGTACATGCGTGCATGTTGCCATCTGTTGGGCCACAGCGACGAGGGTAACTGGAGTTTAAAGCTGCTATGGATGTTACATACGGCGGAATGCACGCCACTCAGTAATTAAGGTTCATTAGCGCAATAGTTCAAAGTTAACTATTCAATAACTATTCAATAGCCCGTTTTAGCTGAATTCTGATGTACAATACCATTGACAATTCTATACATATTAAGCGATCTTCTAACTCAAAAAGACTAAAAAAACTTAGCTGCTGCTTAACTACTGCTGAACCTGGTTAGAGAGCGAAAGCTGTGCTGTATCGGGCAAGTAGACGCGGCTTGGCGTCTAACGTTTAGTGCGTTCCGCACACTGGATAGGCAGCGCGCCCACCCTGGCGGTGGCAGTTAAATTAATAGTTGATCGTGAGAGGTTGGCCACCCAATGAACGCTGCAACCTATTCTACCGCCCTCTACCGGCGAATCGAAAGGTCGATGTTCCAAAGGGTGCGACACCATGGTGGACCACACATGGTAAGGCCTGTAGTGTTGGGATGGGGTAGCGTAATCGGGCCGGAGAACGGACGAGGAGCATCGGAGACGTGGTTACGAAAAGAAGGGCAAGGAAAACTTTATACAAAACTATTTACATATTGTACAGGTGAGAGCAACTAAGAGTGCTTCTCAGTAAAGGGAGCTTCTTCGCGGTCGGGAGTGTCTCACACAAAAGGTCTCTCTCAAGAGGGGCTCTCTGGTACAAAACCAGCAGCTCGTTAAATACCCTTCGTATTTCCCATATTTCCCATATCCCTGGCTGGGGAATACAGTTCGAAGGATGATGTCCAATCAAACGTGCAGGCGATGGCACTGGTGGGACCGCCTACGGCAGGGCGGTCCTGATGTTCTCTCGCAGTTCGGTCAATGGAAAGGGAACAGAACACGGTCACGTTGTCGTCAACACAGCTTCCACGTTGGTCCGGAATGCGCCCATGTGGCCCAGGAATGGGGGCCCATGTGGCACAGCAATGCCAGACTGTTTGCCAGCAGGGGTTGAAAGACTGCACTTCGTCGTTTGATGACCGGAACGCGGAACCCGAAACAATCCATTAGCGATTCATTTGCCAAATCCTTCAAAGATTTGCCCTCTGCGGCCTCTGAGTTTAATGCATTTTTCTCTCAGGTTTCCAGGAAGTTTCCTTTATCCCACTATGAGGTTCCACGGTCTTTGTATTGCACAGCTTCTTCAGCTTTTCTCCCGACTATTACACCCCAGGACCTTCACAGCATAATCTTTAGCTTCAATTCGAAGAAAGCTGCAGGTATTGACAATATAAGAATGAGTGACCTCCAACGGAATTTTACGAATTTGCAGTCGGTACTTCTTTTTATGTTGAACGGTTTCATTACTGAGTGCTTCATTCCACACAATTTAAATGTTGCCATAGTTAAACCATTACATAAAAGTGGTTCTTTAAAAGATATTGAAAATTACAGGCCTATTTCAATTCTACCTGCGATTGCGCAGATTCTTGAAAAGCACCTATTCCAAGTTATGTACAGTTTTGTTTTCACGAATAATATCCTATCAGAGGCACAGTTTGGTTTCATTGCAGGTAAAGGAGCTGTTTTGTTATTAGAAACTTTTACTGATATTATTTACTCATGTTTTGATAATAACCAACTCGCATGTGGTCTGTTTTTGGACGCTAGCAAAGCTTTCGATTGTGTTCGGCATGACCTACTGCTTGAGAAACTTGATGTCATGGGGTTTAGGGGTCCTTTTAATAATTTGCTGAAAGTCTATTTTTCTAATCGGGCTCAAGTTGTTGAAATCAGCGGGCATCGAAGTTCTGAATCATTTCTGTCGGCAGGTGTTCCACAGGGCTCTGTTTTATCACCTTTGCTTTTCAATTTATTTGTAAATGATTTATCAAATGCTGTGACAGAATGTTATGTTTTTCAATACGCCGATGACACGTTATTGTTGTCAACAAATGCTTCGTTGCTTCTGGCCATGGAGGCTCTTAGAACAGATGTGGTGCATGTTATGGACTGGTTCTTAAATAATTCGATTTCAATTAATCAACAAAAAACTAAACTCATGTGTTTTCATAATCCCCATAAAAAGCTTTCGTCTGTTGAACCACTGTTCTTAAATTCTTCGCATTGTCTTAATTGTTGTTGCATTCCTATTAATTTTTCAAATAGTGTTAAATACCTTGGTATACTTTTTGACAGAGATATGTCTTGGAACAGTCACCTTACTGTAGTATGTAACAAGCTTCGTGGTTTATCATGTGTACTATACAATGTTCGATATTTATTACCTTTTCAGACTCGCAAGCTTGTTGCGCATGCTCTTATTTATGGTATCCTCAGATATGGAGTCACTGTATATTATCATTGCTCAAAAACTTGGCGAATGAAGTTAAATGCCATACTAAGAAACATCCTTCGATCCGTGGCATACAACACAGATGCTTCACCTGACTGCAATTTGTTTTCGCTTTTACAGCTGCCCTCTTCCATCATGTAGTTATTCGTGCTCACTTTTGGGAGAGCGAATTTTTGGTTCCTTTCATTCCTGTTCGTTCTTTTCGACATCACCCCCGTTTCACGGTACCTCGCTGCTACACTCATTATGGCCACTTCACTCGTAATTATTACATACCCAAAATTTTTAATTCTTTACCTGATTCGATCTTTTCAGTTTCTTCGCTGTCACAATTAAGGAACTTCTTAAAAACCCATATGTCGGTTATTTAATCTGTTTTCGTTTTCTTGTTTGCTTTTCATATTAAGGTTTATCATTGTTTGCTTGCTTGTCACACCTGTTTTTCATATGTCATTCACCGACTGCCGAGTACTGCCCGACAAGCCTTTATGGCTTGGGCAGACTTGTCCTAAGAATTGTAAATGTGCTGTCTGAAAATAAAGGTGTTTATTATTATTATTAAAAGGCGCAACTCTCGGTCAATTTCCAACCCCAGCGTGACTGAAGAGGACGACACTCGGTTCGTCGACCCGATGGAATACTCGACTACGAGGGGACGCCATTGTCGTCGCTGCCCCTGTCATTCCCTCCGCGAACGCCAGTCTTTGCAGTCACGTTTCTTTGGTTTTCTGGAAATCCTGGTAGGGGAGTCCGCGTCTTTACTCATTTGGGCTGGAAGGCACGCCAGGCATAACAATAGCCACACTTGACCTCTGGTTCACTCGAAGGTCAACTGGCAACGCACGACGAAATCGGCTTTACCTAGCGTAGTGAAGCTTTCGCTTCAAAAGTGCGTAAAGTGTCAGGTGAGAACACCCTGTATATATCGGCAAACGCGCCAAACCGCCAATGTTTTGGCCCGTACTGTGGACACCTGGTGGCTGCACGAGGAACTGTCGAGCATCAGCGTGCGGCGGCTCCGCGGCGCGCTGGTCTCGGCGCTGGAGGTGAGCCAATCCTCGAGGCGGAACTCCCGGCGCCAGGAGAACTTCTTCCGCTTGTCGGGAGTCAACGTGAAGGGCCTGAACACGCCGCCGTCGCCCTTCTCCCGCCTCTGCGCAGCAGCGCCGCACCGCGGAGCCCAAAAACAATAGAGAGTTATAGCATCCGCTACCGTGATCCGCTACCGCGGGGCACCGCTAGGTGCACGCTGATTGGTCCAGACGCGTCTGGCGCGCACGCAGCTCACGGGCATGTGGTGACATCTGGCGCCCCCAGGGCAATCTGCGCATGCGCAGTGGCGCCTCGCGGAAGCGGATCACGGTAGCGGATCGCGTTATGCTATAACCCTCTAATAGGCACCTTTAGCATACCGTGTTACCGTTACCGGAGAACCGGGAGCCCGCGAACCGCCGCTGAGCACGCGCTGATTGGTCCAGATGCTACAGGAGCATGCGCAGCTGCCGGCTGGCTACCTGGCGCCATCTGGCGCCGTCAAGGCGAATTGCGCGCGGGCTCCCGGAACTCCGGTACCGACAACACGGCACACGGTATGCTAAAGATGTCTAATGGCTAGAAGCAGGCCGCGAACCGGAAGGTATGGGGCTTGAAGACTTCGCACAACAACATACGGGACACGGAAAAAGAACCGACAAACAACGAGAACAGCTTGCGTATACGGATTACCTTACGCTGCAGTAATGCAGGAAGGCTTGCTATACTTTCTTAGAGCTTCACTTTTTTTTCTTTTTAATTGCGCCAATGTGCCCTTCGGCATAAGAGCGTCGTATATACATGGGCAGGCCTGCGTATGCTGTAAATGCCAACAAAGCCAGGCTTTGGGGCCCACAGGTCCAGATTCGTGTGTCTGGTGGTCGGCTAGGGTACATGGTAACACTGACTGCCGAGGTGTCGCTGGTGTGCCTCCCGAAGTCCGGGACACGTGAGCAAGGAGTGAGCTAACGAGGCCTCTGTAGCGATAGCAGAGCAGAAGGTTCAGGTCAGAAGAGGAGTGATGTGCGGGAGGGTGCTGCGCTGACGCTTGAGGAGGCTGTGACCGCAGGCGTAAGCTAAGCACCCTCCCGGATTCTCCGCAACGCCATCTCCTCACGGCGAGTTCCACCGCACGGATCCAACCTTCCCGGAGGTATAAGAGCGCATGGAGCGGTGCAAATGTTCTTTTTCAGGCAGTACGGCGTCTCCTGCGGATAACTTCAGTAGCGGGTATGCCGCTTGCAGTGGATGGGACGAATTGTCCGCTTCCCTAAGATCGTGCGTAGTTGGTCGAGCGCACACAACTCGGACAGGGCGTGCATACGAATGCACAATGGTGCACACATCGACAACGATGCCCATGGGACTCGCTAAGTGCCGTAGAGCCCTAACTGCTGGTGTGGAGTCGGTATATATATAGGAAGAGACCGGTCGGTGGTGCAATACGGAGGCGGTCTACTAAAGGGACCCTGAAATGATTTCGATCGGCACATTCTAGTGCAACAGACTTGTACAGGTTGTCCTTGTGTGTATTCGAGTCAAATCTGGAAGCTCTGCGTGGATCCTACAGCATAAAAATAATTTTAAAAAATCGCTGCTCCCAGTAACTCGCAACCGACTAGGGCAACACACCTCCCCGCGCATCCCCTACCTCGATGACGTCAGTGGGCAGACGGGGCGAGCTTGAAGGCTGGCTCTTGCACTGCGTTAGCAGGGACATTGCACTAACAGCGCGCCAGCGGTTGGTCGTTCGCACTTCAGCAAATACTTACGTCGGCACCGCCTTCGCACACTCCCAAGACTCCTTGGCCCTGGGGTAGCCAACACATGTGTAAAAATAAAGGATCACTGACGATCAATGCAATTCACGCGGCAGAGCATGCGTTAGCATTAGAGTTTCCCCCGGACGGCGCTGCCGCTGACGTGTTCAGTCCCTATTTAATCCACCAATCACAGCGTGACCCGCCGTACAACATGCGACTCTGATTGGCGGCCATTTCTTCTCGCCACCTGTCATTTGCCACCCTCTCTTCCACTTTCCTTTTTCCTCATTCCTCTTTACCCCTCTCCCATCTGCCTCCTCTCCACCAGGTTAGCGCACGCCAACGCCGGACACATTTAGCGACGATCGGTGTTCTAATGCTAACGCATCAGAAATATTTGTTTGGTTAGACTCCAAAACCTAGGACGCCGCGCTTCAACATCCTGCTGAAAGCGGTAACAATAAGATACGGGCGCAGATCGTGCAGTGTCGTTTATTTGCCTCCCATGTTTGAGCGGTCAGATAAGAGTCCTTAGCCCATTCTATATATGGGTATACAGACTTAACATGGCACATATCCATCCTAATGAGAAAAGTGCCGAAAGAGAGTGCCTTGAAGACCGCCGCTGTTTTGGAGCACGAAATGGACGTACTCTAGTAAAAAATGGTCTATAGGAAAACAGCCTTTTGATGGACTCATGCCTTCCTATAGATATTTTAGTATAGAATGTCTATAGACAAAAGTCTAATAAAAATGTACGGCCATAATTCTGTAGATGGTCTACAGACTGTCTATAGGATTTGCATTGCCTATAGACTGTTCTCTAAGGGTTTGTCTATAGACAGTGTATAGACTGTCTAAAGGAATTTTTGTAAGGGTACAACATTGTTTATTTTATTTATTTATTTATTATCTCCAAATAGCAGGCCTCATGTTTCGAAATTAACGCCACGTCTAGGCCGCGTCCAACCAGGTGAGGAGTGTTGCTATTCACAATGACAGCGCAACTGCGCGAAACCGCGACTCCGGTTCAAAATGGCTGCGCTTTCACTGTTTCGAATGACGGTGTTGGCCATGGAGGCATTGTTACCAACAGATGTAACAAGGCAGAAAAAAAATTCCCAAGCAAAGATTTTATTTCTTAAACACGGACTTTCGGTTGTGCAAACGTCTCCCGGCTGCTCAACACAGTCGATATGTAAAAAAAAAATCGCACGTCAAAAAATCATCGGAGTGCGCGACGGTTCGCGCGGGACTTCAAAATAGGAGATTTCGACAAAAAATATACGATCCGACCCGGCCTCAGAGATTCTCATACAATCGGGATGATCTCGGAGGTTATGTACAAAACGGTATACCAGACACTCACAGCGATTCCATTGTTTCGAAGCCAGGAGGGAACGCCGCTGTCTTCGGTCCCAGCTTGTTGCAAATTGCGAAAGCCTGCATCAACCAGACGCGCGCAGCGCAGCCGTAAGCTGCTGGAACGGTTATGCTGCGAAAGTCGAGGGCCGTACAATTGTTCGTTGTAAGCGCTGCTTCGATACAGCCGTAAACAACGCTGACAGCACAAGCATACGCCAGAGGTGGCTGCTTCTTACACGTATACATCAATTGGTAACACCAATTGGTAACATCGATTGTCAACGGTCATTTCTAGCAAACGCTACCAGCTTCACTGTGCGGTAGAAATTCCTGTACAATGGCGGCGTATACGCTTACTTCGCGGCATTAGAAGCATCACCTCTGATTTACTGACTGATTGACAGACAGAGACTGACAGATAGAGACAGACAGACAGACAGACAGATACTGACTGATTGACTAATGTGTTGGCTTCATCTCCGAAAACACCTGCCGCCCCCCACGGTGATAATGCTACACTTAATCCGCTCAAGAACGCCGGCCGGAACATCTCTATATCCCATCTTCTCGCGCAGGGCATATGCCAACCTGCGCCTAAGTTTCGCCCCAGAGTCATCGCCATTGCGCAGGAATTTCTGCCGCACAGGAAAGCCGAGTGGTATATACGTTTCCCCACTCGTCCGTTATCGCACGCTTCCAGGTTCAACCGTCCGCGCTCAGCATATGACACACGTGTCACGCGCTTTTCGGCGTGACCGACGCACCAAGATAAGAGCCGCTACGAATCAAACTGGCTTCTCTGTCGCATAACCCTTATCACATTTGCTTTTGTGTGTGTGTGTGTGTGTGTGGGCAGCCATAATTCCAGAAGCGTCCTGATTGGCGGATTTCATACAGGCGTCCACTGCGCAGCACAGTGCAACACGTACGCTCGCTCAATCAAGCTGTATAACAGTGAAAGGGTTTGGTTCATGGGGTTTTAATGTCCCAAAGCGACTCAGGCTACGAGGGACGGCGTAGTGGAGGGCTCCGGAATAATTTCGACCACGAGGGGGTTCTTTAACGTGTACTGACATCGCACAGTACACGGGCCTCCAGAATTTCCCCTCCATCGAAATTCGACCGCCGCGGCCGGGATCAAGCGTGCGTCTTTCGGGTCAGCATCCGAACGCTGTAACCACCGAGCCACCGCTGCTGTTAACAACAGTGCAAAGGTGCACAGAGGGAGCGTGGTGCCTCGTTGCCATCCGGACTCTGCTGAATATCGGGAACAGCTGCGTCTGAGGTCAGAATCAATAGAGACGTTTAGCACATCGGAGACGTTTTTCCCCTCCCATACAAGATAATAACTATAAACGTGAATATGGCTATATTCACGTTTATAGTTATTATCTTGTATGCTAAGAACTAATGTGAGGGTGGTCGTTTTCGCGTCGGCCCCAAGTTTTTTTTTTTTTTCTAGTACTCTGGCTATCGCCAAAAGATACGTTTAGGAGTAGATAAACCCACGAAGCAGTTATATATACTGGCGAATTTCGTTCAGCCTTCTCGCAAGAATAGAAGACGACGTATAGAGGACTTTCATTCGAGCAGGTTGATCCCTAGGTGATAATCTTCGCATCAGATCCGATCGAACACCGTTCTCGTTCGCCACTGCCTTGATCAGTTGCAGGTAACCCTTGGCCGTAATCGATATATGACCTGCACTCAAGACACCCGCGAACGCCCAATAACAGCGTCGAATTTGCCGATAACCTTAATAATGTTTTAAATCAATCAACTTAAAATATCCCCAATGCACAGGTATTTTTGTTAGCTACTTCAATTAGCCTCAAATTATCTGGGGTGACCGCGCTAATCCCACTACCTGACACGAAGAGACTCGAGCCTTTAAAGATGCGAGCCTTTATTTCAACCTTTCGCAGCTTACAATCCAATCAAAAGACTTCAAATACTCTTGACCTCATTTTATCCACATATCCCGAGCACCTAGCTTCGATCTTATATCTAAAGGAAATCAGCGATGACGATAAAAAAAAACTCCCTGGCGGTTTCAGCTCTAAGCCATTAATAAAACGTGATGTAAGAATAACAATCACTCCTTACGATAAAGGCAATTAGTCGGCTACTGGTGCTGAACTAAACTTTGCCAATTTTTTTCAATCTTTCACTGATCGCTCCATGCACGAAAACTGGTCATTTTTAACCAAACAAAATATTTTTGGAACAAATATTTTGGAACAAAATATTTAACTAATGAAGAGGTTCATCCTATAATACAGTTTCTCCTCTTATCAGCAAAAAAAGAAAGTTTGGTAACAAGGATATACATTTTTACCGAACTGTGAAACGCACTTCTCACTATCATTAATGGCAAAAGTGTACTGTGAGGTCGAACGCGAATATGTATCTGTCATCTAAAAAGCGAAACGCTCGTGTTTTTACACTGATCTACCAAAGATGCCAACAGCAAACCTTACTAAATTCGGAAATGTGATAAATCCGCAATCTAAGCGTACTATTTCTCTTGGAAATGATAACGACGAACCCATAACTGATATTGAGTGCGCCAGCATACTTAATTCTGCCTCCTAATTTGTGCTCATCACTGAAACCGACACATCACATCTCATTCTAAGCCCTTACATGTTTCTTGCTATGTCACCCATTATATTTTCTTCTTTTGGTACCGGATGTCTAATCGAAAATCTGAAGCCGTTCTCATCAGCTGGACAGTACGAAATCAACCCGGAGATCTTAAAGGACACTAACTCTATAACTGCTGAATACGTTTGCTGTTCACACAGTCACTTCATACAGGTCTGCTGCCAGATGGCCGGAAGATGGGGAAAGTCGTTCCCATGCACAAATCATGTAACGAAAGTTCTTTAAATTACCGCCCCATATCCCTGACCAGTGTGCCCTGCAAACTCATGGAACATGTCATTTACTCTCAAATCACAGAGCTCTTGGATTAAAAACTTTTCACCCCTCACAATATGGCTTTCGCAAAGCCATATTGTCAAATTTGCGAAACTCAGCTGGGTACTCTTTTTTTTAACTTTGAAGTTTTTATCAATGGGAGGTTAATAAAAGCGGAAGAAAAAACCACATGCCGCAGGTGGGATCCGAAACCACGACCTCTGAATTTCGCGTCCGGTGCTCTACCATCATGATGAGGAATATGATCCTTGGTTTCGGAGACTGTTGGCTTCCGTCATTTATGGTAAATACACACCACAATAATACACAATACAATAATGCGATTGGGAAAGAAATGAGACAACACAAACAACTGCCGAGCTAAGAACACATCAATCAAGGAGGGTGAAAAAAACGGGGTATTGTTAGGTAGAGAACTCCACTCGGAAGCTGTCCTTGGAAAACAATGAAAACTTTATGTACTGGTAAGCGCAAAAATAGGTTTCAGGCTAAAGCCATCCTTATCGCGGGAGACTCGTGTGGAATCCTTGATGATGTGGTTTTCGGGTCGGATACCAATTCGGGATGAGTATAATTTAAAATACCCCTAAAGACACTCCTTCGGGGGTATTACATAACAGTGGGGGAGGGGGGTTCACTGCAAAAAAAAACATCTACCAGGAACATTAACAAGCAAGGGAACAATAAACAGGCTACGTTAAAGAGCTGTAAGGAGTTGATTAATGACTGTAAGAAGCTGAGGCGGGCTTTCTTTCTTCTATCTACCAGTGGATCCAAATTCGCAAGCTTCAACACGGCAGAGGGAGAGTTTGCGCGACTGTAGCGATTGAAGATGAAGCGGACCCCAGACGCTGTTCTTTTTGTTAAGTTTTGGTTTGGTTTGGTTTATGGGGGTTTAACGTCCCAAAGCGACTCAGGCTATGAGGGACGCCGCAGTGAAGGGTTCCGGTAATTTCGACCACCTGGGGTTCTTTAACGTGCACTGACATCGCACAGTACGCGGGCCTCTAGAATTTCGCCTCCATCGAAATTCGACTGCCGCGGCCGGGATTGAGCCCGCGTTTTTCGGATCAGCAGCCGAGCGCCATAACGACTGAGCCAACGCAACGTCTATTTTTTTTTTTCGAGTTTTGGAGTGTCATCTGTTGTGTATGGGTCCCATACAAAGCGGGCATACGCAAATCAGGGCCTTACAATGGATGTGTATGTCTTCAGTTTCAATGTACTACAGGGAACTGCCCATCCAAAACTTAAGAAACCCGAGCTTTTTCGTGAGGAGGTGCATATGTTACCAATGTGTCTATCATAGTTTATCTTGTGTTATGTATTTATCATAGTTAGTAAACATTTTCCAATTTGTCACACCATTTTGCTAGTAGATGCAGATTTGCGTTAAAAATAAGCTGATCATTCACTGATTTTATAGTGTTAAATATAATACAGTCATCAGCAAACATCCTAACAGACATAAAGGGTTCAAGAGCTTGTTCGAGGCCATTTATATAGATATTACACAGTACTGGACCCAAAGCCGATCCCTCAGGTATATGCATAAGTAAACCTCTAAGAAACGTGAATGGGCTCCATCGATGTCGACAAACTGCTTCCGTTTTGGTAAATATGACCCAATAAATTATGTCATCTAGAATGCCTGTCATTTTCATTTTGATTAGTTTATTATGTGGG
This sequence comes from Amblyomma americanum, assembly GCF_052857255.1. Classification (NCBI taxonomy): domain Eukaryota; kingdom Metazoa; phylum Arthropoda; class Arachnida; order Ixodida; family Ixodidae; genus Amblyomma; species Amblyomma americanum. The sequence goes on along the minus strand of NC_135504.1, from coordinate 72,929,567 downwards.
AAACAATCAAAAGCTTTGTAATAGTCTAAAAATGTATAGTCCATGTGGAAAAAGATGCTCCTTCGCTCTTAAAAATCAAATCATCATTCTGCTTTGGGTTCCTTCAAGGAAGTAGGGGGTTATTTGAGAGAGAGGCCAGAAAAACTGTGTGCAGGAAGCCTCGGAATTCGCTTTGTCAGGGGAAGCCAATGTTTTCCTATTGTTCAATGGCGTTCCATACATAAATTGAAGGGACAAAAAACAGCTTTTTTTTTTCCTCCTCTGAGCTGAAGGACCTGCCGCCGACACGCCTATTGCGTTGAAAGGCCAGCCAGGCTCCTACAACAAAGGGGGAGCGGGGTCTCCCTGCTAAAGGACAGGTTTTTAACCGGACCGGGCACTATAATAGAATAGCTCGCAAAGCGCCTCGCTTTGTAGCAACCGCACAGGCCCGAGATCGGGAGAACAAGCGAAGAAAAAAAACCGCCACCGTTCCCCCCCTGGATTTCGGACAAGTGCTCCCCCCCCCCCTCCCCCCCTGATATTGCAGCCACTGCAGATAACCCATGTTTTCGCGATGCAACAGCTAACTTTGCATCTTCGGGAGAAAGCTGAATTTGTGTTCCAATAACATTCACTGTGCTGCATTCCTTGTTTTGTTTATTTTTTTGCAACCCACTTCCCTCTGCAATGCCTCTGGCCCCGAGGGTACAATAAATAAATAAATACCAAAAATGCGGTGGTGTTTTAACGCATAGTTAAGCCCAGTAGACGTGCGAAAGAATAAGTTTATAGCTTGGCTGGCTCATGATTTTGCTTTGCGGGGTCGCCGGCACGTCTGGCGACGATATTAGTTCGATAGTAGTATTAGTTGATGAAGGCGACGATGTGCAATGCACAGCGCGAGAGTGTGCACATTAGCTAGATAGTAGTATTAGTTTATGAAGACGACAATGCGCAATGCACAGCGCGAGTGTGCACATTAGTTCCACAGCAGTATTAGTTGGTGAAGGCAACGATGTGCAATGCACAGCGCGAGAGTGTGTATATTAGTTCGATAGTAGCATTAGTTTATGTAGACGACAATGTGCAACGCACAGCGCGAGTGTGCACATTATTTCGACAGCAGTACTTGTTGATGAAGGCGGTGACGCGCAATGCACAGTGCGAGATTGTGATGTAGATTAACAGGAGCCGTGATCGGCTGCGGGGATAGTATATATAGTGCTGTCGTGCAGTGGCCAGCGAAGCTGGTCCGTTCACGCCGGCGCGGGTTCGAATCTCAGTCGCGGCAATATTTTATTTGTTTATGGTTTGGCCAATGTCACCGTAAAGGCCAAGCTTATTTCACACAAACTCGGTGAGCCGGTGGCTAGACCTCCTGAAGCAGTGCATTCGCTCTAAAAACCCTATCGAGCCAAGGACAATCTTGCCCCTGCAAGCCGTGAGGTGGACAGAGTGCACTGCACTTGCTGACGGAGGAGGAAACAAAAAAGAAGGGGGGGGGGGGGGGAGGTGGCAGCAAGTCGGGGCGGAGGAGGGGAAAGCGAACAGCAGTGCACAGCTGAAATCACTACACTGGCGTTGCCCTCGCCTTCAACGCAAAGCCCGCGATAACAAAGTCCAAAGGTCTGCTGTGCAGGTGCACAGAAACACAGCTAGAGAGGGAAAGACTGTCTCAGTTGGCACACCCTTGTTAGCAGCGATCAGCCGAAGCCGCCAAAGGATAAGGCGACAGAGAGGATCCAGCCAGTGGGCGGCTCGCGGACTGCGCTATCTGAAAGGCGCTAACAGGCACCGACGACCGGCTTTCGAGAGCTCTACATTCTTTGTGTGGCTAAAGGTGCAGCTAGCTGGATGTCAAAAGCGCCCGGTCCTCCCCGTAAGGCTGGGTTAGGAGTGGCGGAAAAGTTGTTACCCCTTTGAAGCGCTAGCTGTTATTAATAGAACCCTTCGCTTTCGGGTTTGATTTTTCATTTTCCGGAATTAGGGCGAGGTGTATTGCTGGGCAAGTTGGTTAAGAAACATCTCAGAAGCACAGCGCTGTCAGACAACGGACGAGAACAAGGAGGACGCACAACAGCATCCGTTGCTGTCTGCCAGCGTTGCGAATCTCAGAATGCTCCGTAATTAGGCGGGTAAAAATCGGGAGATATTCTGAGAGCTGAAATTCGGATGCAAATCGGGTTATTCTGGGAAAAAGTTCAGTAGTTCGGGGGCTTTTTTTCGGGAAATTTTTGCTGCACATCACAGTTCGTTATTCTGCTAGACAAAACTGCCCCATTTCTTGCTATCTCAAAAACATACGGAAATTGCAGGTTCCATCAGAAGGATGGCCCGCCGCGGTGGCTCAGTGGTTACGGCACTCGGATACTGATCCGGAGTTCTCGGGTTCGAACCCGACCGCGGCGAAACGCTAAGGCGCCCGTGTGCTGTGCGATGTCAGTGCACGTTACAGATCCCCAGGTGGTCGAAATTATTCCGGAGCCCTCCGGAATAGTGTATATTACCCCCACCCCCCTTATCGTTTCTTACTATCGCTCCCCCTTTCTTCCCCTCTCCCTGTTCTTTTATTCCCGCTAGTCGCAGCTCAGGTGCTTCAGGTTTCGATGGCAGATGCCGCGACTAGCAACATATTTTCCTTCCATTGTTATTTTATTAATAAATAGCCACTAACAACAGCATATTCCGGAGCCCTCCACTACGGCACCTCTTTCTTCCTTTCTTCTAGCACTCCCTCCTTTATCCCTTACCATGCGGCGCGGTTCTGGTGTCCGCCGATATGCAAGACAGATGCTACGCCATTTCCTCTCCCCAAAAACCAATTTTAAATTTTCCATCAGAAGGATGTTTACCAATTAAGATTTTTCCATGATCTATTCCTAATGCTTAGTGGAATGTATGTTACCAATCTCCTACGGAGCACTCTCCCGTCTGAGCAAGACCTATCTGCCTTTATTTTGTACACTGAGGAAACAATCGACATCACAGCGACCATTTTAAGCGTTCCTGGACCAGGCTGTCGTTAGCCTGAGTAGTGCTTAATACAGTGACTCTGATAAGACATCTGGTCTGTAGCCATGTCTTGGCCACTCTTACAAACCACCCTTTTCGAACTTATTCTCAAATTTATCCGCCTCGTGAAAAAAAAGCGTTAAAAGAGCTAACATCCCCAGCTGACCAAAAGACTCCGCCCCCCCCCCCCCCCCCCCCCCCTGAATAACCACCAGATATACACAAATTTTTTTTCGTAAGGTGTCTTCAGCTTTGAGAACTAGAGAATAAAGATGGTTTAGAAGGCTCATTTTTTTCAAGACATAAACCAGGTTTTAGCCGATTTTTATGAAATACGTTCCCGGTGCAAGAATACTGTGACATTCCTTGTGTGCTACGAGGTACATTCCTTGTGTGTGCATCGAGTTGGGGCTTAAGGCCGCCCCTCTTTTCCAGCTGCATACCTTTGCAGAAAGCAGGACGCCGGCACACGCGGAAACCGAGAGCCCCCGAGTACATACGGGGAACGAAAATTGTCGCTTGACGCACGGACCCCCTCCCCCCCCCCCCCCCCCCTTACGACGCGGGCAGTACTCGCCAAGAATGTGGGAAGACAGGCGCTAGTGAACAAAAGCGCATTCCCAGGAGGGCCGTGACGGACACCTGTCATGGCGGACAGGCAAGACTCGCCAAGAATGTGGGAAGACAGGGGCGACCCTTAATCTGGTTTCCCGGAGCGACAGACGAACCCCTTCATGCTTATTAGCTGTGTCCCGCCGTCGGTAGCCCGGCAGCATCGTGGGCCCTTTCGCCCCCTCCTCTGTTGCTGACGGGCGACGCGGACCGATGGTGGGTGGCGGTATGCATGCATGGGGCAAGGATTAGCTCCGAAGGGAGAGCCTGTGGATACTCTAACTTGAGAGAGAGTTGTGGCGTTTTTGTTTATTTAGTTTGTGTTGTTAACAAGACTCTGGGTTCGAGGCTAAGCCCAACCCAAGGGGTTGTCCCCATCTCGCATGTTATTTTTGATTGGAGAATTGATGCTTTGGGCGGGCCACTGAAAATGACCGCCCTTAGTCCTTTGTTAATCAAGTGCTTAAAAGCGCATGTAAACGGATGCAGTCCAGTCTGAGCTGGGGCTCCATGCTTAGCATGTAATGTGATGCTACTTAGGCACTAACCTGCCCGGTCGATGAGTAAAGTAGTGCAAAGTTTGTTCTTTTGTAAATTCAGTTCTGCTTTTTCCAGTTTAACTCTCTGTATATGTATGTTGTAAAATTATGCTCTGCTGTCATCATCTACAAGCTCGCCTCCTGTTCATCTTCCAAGCCGAACGACACTAGAGGAAGGGTTTGTGAACCATCCTCGAAGAAACGGACGACTATTGAAATTCTACTGCATACACGCTCAGGACGACATCGTTCGCGAAGAGGGCCTTCAGCGAGAAACCCGACGGCGTGCAGCTTCTGCCAGCAACCGCTCGAGCCCAACTCCGGAGCCACTCCATCGCCCCCATGAAGTCGTCGGCACGTAAGCTCGGACGCCCCAGCCTCTGATGTATAATCTTAATCATGTGTAATTATTGAATATACCTGTTTGTTTAAACTGAGCCATACGGTGTCTCTTTGCCTCTCCGTCCCGTGTGGACCTGCGCATTATGGGGGTCATCACACTGGTGTCAGAAGTGGGGTCTCAAAAGCAAATGTCCTCTGAATGCTGCGACATTCATGACTTCAAAATTGTAATCAAAAGGGAATCACGGGACTGATTGTGGGACTTTTACCCCCATTTGAGAGGCTTGAGGCACCGGAGGGCTTGAAAAAAAAAATGTCTTTATCTGAGGGAGCTCCCACTCCACAGCCGTCGCTCGGAGCAAGCATGCTGGCATTAGGAAGCGTCATTCCGACGTTTACGGGAGATAAGACAGGGGTTCCAATCTGCGATTTCTTTTCCATGCTAGAAGAGATTGGGAAAATGGGGGGATGGTCCGATGCTCAAATGCTGGGAATGGCGAGGTGTAAGATGGCAGGAGCTGCTCATGATTTTGCATGGCGAGACGAAAAAGTAAAATCCACAAAATCATTTGCGGAATTTAAGAAGCTCGCGTTTGAGAATTTTGACACTGAACCACGTCACGTGCGAGTACAGAGGTTCCGTGACGCCGGACAGATGGTAGGGGAGGACGTGCGAACGTTTGCGTCGCGGCTTCAGCGCTTAGCGCGCGATACGTTAAGCAGGGAGGAGGAAGGAGACCAGCTAAGGAAGAAATACGCGGAGGATCTACTTAAAGAGGAAATGACCGCTTTGTTCGTGGCTGGTCTGCAAGACCCCGTGCGCCGGTTCGTGCTCTCGCGCAAGCCGAGCAATTTCGACCAAGCCGTGGAGGCCGCATTGGATGAGGAACAAAATGAGGCGTTAACGACAGCCGCAGCGAGAGTACGCGTCATAGAGAGAGCGGTGCTCAACCCTGAGGTTGCTCTCTTGACAGAGCGGTTAGATCGCTTAGAACAGCTGCTATCTCAGCAGGTAGAATGCCAGGTTGAAGCGCGCGCTCAACAGCGCCCATTCGCTGGAAACCGGAGACCGCCACAAAGCTACAGGCGCGGTATGCGAGATTTTGAAGAAGTCGTATGCTTCGTTTGCCAGGGTCGCGGACACATCGCCAGGTTCTGCCAAAACGTGCGCCGTGGGGAGCCACAAAGAGAAGCAGGCGAGACACGCCCTAAGCAAGCCTACAGCGGGGCTCCAGATACCGAGACAAAAAACTAGTTAGTCCTCCCCAGCCTGAGGAGCGTGGGGAGGGAGCAGTGGATGATGAGGTGGTGGTAGTTTGTGTGGCCGACGAGGCATGCCCTGTTGTGCGTTGCAAGTTAAATGGTTGTTGCATGGAATTGTTGATAGATACGGGGTCAAAGGTGACATTGCTTAAGGAGAGCAGTTTTAACACGCTTCGAAGGAAGGGGGACCGCGAGGTGTTGGAAGCGTCTGGTGGTATGGCAACCAAATTTGTAGGCATAACGGGGGATCCTCTTGGCATAAGTGGACTCTACCGGTTACACTTCTCTCTCGGCGGAATTGCATTGGAGCACCCCTGCTACGTATGCCCGGACACGGTGTCTCTGCCAAACGGAGTGTCAGGTATATTAGGGCAGGATTTTTTGAGAAAAGGGAAGGTAGTAGTCTCATTCTCCGAGGAAGAGGTTAATGCGGGCGGCTCAAAAGTTCCGTTTTTGAACAGGAGAGGGGCTGAGATTCGCATTACCGATATTGACACCCGTCAAACAGTGGGATCATTGGAGAAGGTATATTCGCGAGTTGCCGTCCGGCTGGTCGAGGAGGCGGTCGTCCTTCCTTGGTCGGAGCACATTTTGTACGCGTTTGTGCCTTCAGATGTAGAGAGCGGCGCCGTGGGAGTGCTTGAGCCGGTCCACTCTCTCAGCAATGGCCTGAAGGCAGCCGCGTGCCTCGTGACAGTTAATGACGCCCACAGAGTGCCCCTACGGGTGGTTAACTGTAGCCAGCAGCCACTGAGCCTTCCCAAGAACAAAACATTGGCTTTCTTCACCTCTGCGATAGAGCAACGTGAGCCCACCGATACGGTACTCGCAACTGTAGAGCATGCTAGTCCTTCGGCTGCTCCAAAGGTGTCGTTCGATCTTTCTCACGTAAAATCCAGGGAGAGGGAGGCTCTGGCTGGTTTGCTGAACGACTACTCGGAGGTATTCGCCGCGTCCAACCTGGATTTGGGCTGCTGTGGCGTTATAAAGCACAGGATAGAAACCGGCACTTCATCGCCCGTTTACCAGCGTGCGTACAGGATTCCTTACTCCCAACGTGAGGAGATGGAGCGGCAGGTGCAGGACCTGATTGATCGCGGCATTGTCGAACACTCAAAGTCACCCTGGGGAGCACCAGCACTATTGGTGGAAAAGCCAGATGGCTCGTATCGATTGGTAGTGGACTACCGCAAACTAAATGCCGTAACTCGCATCGATCCATACCCCATCCCCAATATACAGGAGACGCTTTCTCAGCTGGGCTCTGCCAGGTACTTCACGGTAGTGGACATGGCGGCGGGATTCTGGCAGATAGCAATGGATCCGGCAGATGCCGAGAAAACGGCATTCAACACGCCCTCAGGGCACTATGAATGGAAAAGAATGCCGATGGGTCTGGCCAACAGCCCTGCTGTCTGGCAGAGAACCGCTGATGTTATCCTGGCAGGTCTTCTGGGGAGGCTGTGCTTCGTGTATATGGATGACATTATCATATACAGTGGCAGTTTTGATAACCATTTGCGCGATATTGAGCAGGTTTTGGTGCGACTAAGAGCAGCGGGTCTCAAACTGAAGCCCTCTAAGTGCCAATTCCTCAAAAGCGAGGTGAAATACCTCGGGCACGTTGTTTCAGCTGACGGCGTGCGACCGGACCCTGAGAAACTAAGGTGTGTCTCGGATTTTCCATCCCCGACTAGCGTCCGCCAGGTCCGGCAGTTTCTCGGCCTGATCGGTTACTACCGAAGGCACATAGAGGAGTTCGCCAAGCTCGCTAAGCCGCTCACCGCCTTAACAGCCAAAAATGTCGCCTTTCGTTGGGACGAAAACGCGGAGAATGCTTTTGGGGCCCTGAAAAGGAAGCTAATGAGTGCACCGCTGTTACGCCACCCGGATTTTAGTTTGCCCTTCGTTATGGCCACAGATGCGTCAAAGTTCGCAGTTGGTGCCGTGCTATCTCAGGTTATCGAGGGCAAAGAACATCCCGTTGCTTTTGCTAGCCGACAGTTGAGCCCCACAGAGCAAAAGTACGGAGCTACGGAAAGGGAGTGCCTCGCCGTTGTCTGGGCAGTAAAGCACTTCAGATGCTACCTTTACGGCCGCAAATTCAAGCTAGTCACAGACTGCCATCCTCTGAAATGGGTGATGAGTGTCAGGGACCCTAGCTCGCGACTCGCTAGATGGAATCTACACCTGCAGGAATACTGCTTTGAAGTTGAGCACAAGTCAGGAAAGACACATCTGAACGCTGATGCACTCAGCCGCACAGCTGCCGTGGCAGCTATAGAAGAGTTTGTCCCCGTAGTCGACCCCGCCGAATTACGCACAGAGCAGTGCAAAGATCCTGACCTGAAGCGAATAATCGAAAGCTTAGAGGGCGCACCGTCTCATCCCGAACAGCTAGGTTATTTCATTGACAAAGACGGCACCCTGTGTCGGCGCACGAGGCCAACCAGGAAAGGGAGACCAGAGAAAACCACTTGGGAGAGAGTCGTCATACCTCGGTCGTGGACAGAAAGGGTTCTTCGCGCGTTTCACGATGCGCCATGCGCCGGTCATTTTGGCGTAGCGAAGACACGCAGGCGTGTGGAGCGTTTGTACTTTTGGAGTGGCATGCGACAGGATGTTAGAGACTACTGTGCGAAGTGTCATTCCTGTCTCGAAAGAAAAACACCCAAGGGACGAAGACCAGCTCCAATTCAGCCGTTCCCTGAGGTTTCGGCTCCCTTCGAGCGGACAGGTATGGACATAATGGGCCCCTTGCCCACGACCACTTCCGGAAACAAGTACATTTTAGTATTTGTCGATCACCTTTCAAAATACGCGGAAGCGGTAGCACTCCCAGATCAGAAGGCAGACACGGTTGCAAGAGCATTTGTCGAACAGATCGTGCTCCGACATGGACCCCCGAGGCAACTCTTGACAGATCGGGGAACGAACTTCGTGTCGCAGCTAATGAGGAGAGTTTGCGAGCTGCTTAAGATCGCTAAGAAGCAGACAACACCGTACCATCCGGCTTGCAACGGCGCGGTGGAGCGACTGTGGATACTCTCACTTGAGAGAGAGTTGTGGCGTTTTTGTTTATTTAGTTTGTGTTGTTAACAAGACTCTGGGTTCGAGGCTAAGCCCAACCCAAGGGGTTGTCCCCATCTCGCATGTTATTTTTGATTGGAGAATTGATGCTTTGGGCGGGCCACTGAAAATGACCGCCCTTAGTCCTTTGTTAATCAAGTGCTTAAAAGCGCATGTAAACGGATGCAGTCCAGTCTGAGCTGGGGCTCCATGCTTAGCATGTAATGTGATGCTACTTAGGCACTAACCTGCCCGGTCGATGAGTAAAGTAGTGCAAAGTTTGTTCTTTTGTAAATTCAGTTCTGCTTTTTCCAGTTTAACTCTCTGTATATGTATGTTGTAAAATTATGCTCTGCTGTCATCATCTACAAGCTCGCCTCCTGTTCATCTTCCAAGCCGAACGACACTAGAGGAAGGGTTTGTGAACCATCCTCGAAGAAACGGACGACTATTGAAATTCTACTGCATACACGCTGAGGACGACATCGTTCGCCAAGAGGGCCTTCAGCGCCGAAGCCCGACGGCGTGCAGCTTCTGCCAGCAACCGCTCGAGCCCAACTCCGGAGCCACTCCATCGCCCCCATGAAGTCGTCGGCACGTAAGCTCGGACGCCCCAGCCTCTGATGCATAATCTTAATCATGTGTAATTATTGAATATACCTGTTTGTTTAAACTGAGCCATACGGTGTCTCTTTGCCTCTCCGTCCCGTGTGGACCTGCGCATTATGGGGGTCATCACAATACACTGTGGGGAAAACCAACTAAGGGCCTTACCGTTACAAAAATTTCTTTAGTCTATAGACTGTCCATAGACTTGTTTCAATAAAATCTATAGGCTCTACACACAAATCCTTAAAAGTAGTCTATAGTCAATACAAATCCTATAGGCAGTCTATAAACAGTCGATAGACTATGAATAGGCACACAAGAAGAAATATCTATAGCAACAGAGTCCATAACAAGTCTATAGGCTGTCTATAGACTTCATTTATAAAGGCAAACGTATGGACCTCCTTCACCCCGCGACGTCACGAAAATGCGGTGGCGCTGATGTTAGCAGCGACTTTCGCATGGTAGGCAAAACAGGTTCCGCTTGCCAGTGCCTACCGCAGCTGCCGCAGCTACCCCGCGGCTCCTTCAAGCCTGTGCACTGCAGAAGCAGCATGTATTGACCAGCTGCGTCACTGCTTGATCCGCGTAGTAGCATAAAAATATTAGATTAGCCTCAATAGGTTTCTCGCGCATAAATTCCGCATTCGGAAAACTGGCTAACAGGCATTGGGCCACGGTAGTAAAGCGCGAAGTCTAGGATTCGATAGGCACTGCCACTCAATGCACTTAATAGCATGCAAGTTACTGCGTTCATTCACCTGAACTTCAGGATAGTAGGCTGATAATTGCTCAAGGAAAAAAAAGACATATGCAGCTGCACACGTACTTATCACCTTGAGCCGGAGTGCACGGGGCGCCGACAGGTTCACTCGCCCCCAAGGAATGCGTTTTTTTTTGTTAATAGCACACCATGTTTAAATGGCGCGTTTTGTGACATTTATTATTTACTTGAAACTGTTTCTTGATATGACGACGTAAGTATTTCATTCCAGTAGAAAGGAGTCTGGTAAGTTGTGTCAATCTTGCGCGGTCGCGTTGGTGTGCTTAGAATAGCGTACCTTAGTGGTGCTAAACGCCATATGCTTTTTCATTGCATCATGCATGTGTCATGTTTCATGAGGTAGTACATGATCGCGAAGCTTGTTTGGAAAGAAGCAGCCGCAGGCGTGCTACTAACAGACACGTGGCGAGATTGAGAGGGACGCGGCAATGAAAAGTGTTTTCGTTATTCATTCTTGCAATATGTAACTAAACTTGGTGCAAATATGAAATTCCTACGCTAGTTTCAGTAACTTCTTTTATTTATAGCGATACCTGGTGCAGTTCTGGGTAATTATAATTAACACCGTCGTCAAGTCCCCCCAAGGTCTCAAATAATTGAGTAGATAGTGCGCAGTTTTTTTATGTCAGCATGTACATAAGCCCTGTTCTGTACGATGACGCGATTAGTTCTTTTTCTATATATGATCAGTACTTATGCATGCATAGTTACATGAAAACGTTTCTTACAAGAAATAACTAACACAGTACTTACTGCACGTGTAGGGAAAAAAACCGAGAGATTTATTACGCTCCTCAACGTCTCAGAATAGTTTGCGACAAATGGAATCATTTGATTTTCATGCGAATTACGAAGGTGAGTGATCCAGTCGCAGAAAATGTGAGAGGTCAGAAAACGAACCTTAAAGTTCATTCCTCGTTTATGGCATCTTCGCTTTCGCTTTGGTCAAAGAAATGCGGCAGGCACTGAAATCAAAGAAATTGCCTGACAATTTTTGACGACCACACTTCTAAATAGCGTAATTTATAAATTTGTACTCAATATTTTGCTATAATTTTTCGTCACGAAACTAGACTTCAGGGCTAGAAAAAAAAATAATTCTAGAAATCAACAATTTTCACCAAATCGACCAGCTTGACACTCTTAGAGGACAAGTCGGCCTGGCTGGTGCGTGGTCGTGCGGCTAAAAACAGCGCCTAGCGAGACAGGAGATCGGGGACACGACGCTGTCCCCACTTTTCGCACAGCGCGACACGTACGTATGTCAGCAGACGATGAGCGCATGTCCGCTCCGACGAAACAAGGCCAGCACTTCCCCTCCCTATTGTCCTAGTGCAGAGTGCAAAACTAGTGCAGTGACACTAGTGCAGAGTGTCAAAACTTGTTTTATTCAATGCCTAGCGCATAAATAAACGGCAGGAACGCTTTCTACATGTTTACTGCTAACCATATGTACAATACAGTGGCAAAATATTTCTCATTATAGGCCGCACGTGGCCAACGCGGGCTCGTGTACTTCAACAAATTACAAAGTTGGAAGCATCGACCATTGCTACGATTCGCAGAAACTGGAATCGCGCCTACAAGCCTTGAAAACCCGCGCTCAACACCTATCCGCGACGCCACTCCCCGACCTTTTGCCTACCACGAGCTCGCTAGCGACTGCAGCGCCACCTCGTTCGTTTACAAACATGCAGGAGGTCTATACAAGTGTGTACAGGGAGAACTCTAAATGCTTCTTCTCGGAGGGTGCTGCACTGGTTTCTTCATTTGAGGAGAACGCAGGGCTTTTTGTATGCCAGCCAGCGAACGCAGTGAACACCATGCCTGATACCGCGTGTCTCCGCGCTATTTGTATAGAGTGCCGCTTCGTTGCGTTCTGACGCAGATGGCGCCACCTGTTGGCCGCGCGTCCCCTCGGCACGTGGCGGCACGCTTGACGGAAGCGACGAGAGGCGCCACACAGAACAATACACGTGGCTACATTCCTCAAAAAAGATTAGATTTATGGCAGCATGTACTCCGCCATCGTCATGCCAACAGATTTTGCGACGAGTATGTTATTCACAAAACTTTTTTTTTTCATTTCTATCGTCATGTGCATCTTCCAAAAAGAAAACTACTTCAGCTGCTCATGTTTATCTGACTAGTCCTGGTATTTCGCTTTTACGACTTCCAACCACCGACACACTTGGCACGAAATTTTGCGCATTGGTGTTTTGCACATTAAAACTATCTTCTTCGAGGTCTGGATCTCTTCAGATGGAAAGTTTTTATTTTCAGCAGAAACAACGGGTATTGCAGCATTTTATTCCGGTAAATCCTTTTCATGCGTAGAAATTAAAAAATAACTTTAAATCATTATTCATTAATTTTGGGAAGTAACTAATGTAATGTCGTCATTTACTGAGAGCAGTAATTTGTAATGTAATTTAATTCCTTTCGCGATATTTCC